>NC_134364.1:10819127-11156531 GCF_048569485.1 Anomaloglossus baeobatrachus | reverse complement strand
TGTGGGTCTGCAGAAGTGACTGGCTGTAAGACAATCCTTGAGGTTTCTAGCCCTCCTGGCCACCATACCCGGTACATCAGAGATAAATTTAGTGAGTGCTTGTTCACTTTGCAGGATGCAATATATGGCGTAACTCTGACCACTGATTATTATACACAGTAATAATGCTAGTCTTGTATTCTGCTCTAGTTTTGATCTTGTTTAGCCAGTACATCTCTCCTATCCCTAGAAGCAGAATGTTGAAAGGCCTGGGAGATTACCTTTTTAGGATATCCTCTTGCCAAGAATCTTTTAGTCAGATCTTGGGATTGTGCGTAGAAATCTTCCTCCCTGCTGCAATTCCTTCGAAGGCGTAAAAATTGACCCTTCGGGATTCCCCTACGTTGGTGCGCTGGATGGAAACTTGAATAGTGTAAAAGACTAATAACTGAGGTCGGTTTCCAGAAAAGGTCCATTACGAGTCTTGAGTTCAGCACGGAAACCTTCAAATCCAGAAAATCAACTGTGGTAAGTGATAGATGGGATGTGAGAAAAATATTGAGTGAGTTATTATTCAATTCCGTAATAAACTCCTCACAATCCCCCCCACGACCCAGTCCATAGCATAAAGACATCATCCAGATATCTAAACCACCTGTAAACGTGTCTTCCATAGTTGGTCATATTCCGGACTCTCGTCTCCTCCCACCATCCGAGAAATATGCCAGCATAAGAGGGGGCACAGCGTGCCCCCATCGCGGTCCCTGACACCTGCTTATAGAAGACCCTGTCGAACACAAAATAGTTCAAATTAATGATCATAGATAATAGGTTCAACAGGAATTCATCATGTTCTCTAGATCCCGTACCATTCTTGGTCAAAAAGTATGAAACCGCCCCCACACCCAAATCATGTCTGATATTGGTGTAAAGGGACTCTACGTCCATAGTTACCAAAATGGTACCTTCTGGAATGTCGAGATCT
Source organism: Anomaloglossus baeobatrachus (assembly GCF_048569485.1). Taxonomy (NCBI): domain Eukaryota; kingdom Metazoa; phylum Chordata; class Amphibia; order Anura; family Aromobatidae; genus Anomaloglossus; species Anomaloglossus baeobatrachus. The sequence continues at coordinate 11,155,567 of NC_134364.1, read as the reverse complement.
TCCAGGCGTGTGATGAGGTCCGCCGAGTCCCTGATGTAAGAATCCAACTGAAGGGCAATGGGCTGTAAATAGAAATCTAAGTAAAGACATGACTGTTCAAGAATCCCTCCTATTCCAGCAACAATCGGTCTACCTGGTGGATTAATCAAAGATTTATGCACCTTCGGGAGCATGTAGAAGGTTGGAATCGTTGAGTACTTGGTCGTAAGAAATTCGAGTTCCCTTTTGGTAATAATTCCTTGATGATGTGCATGAATCAGAAGACGGTCCATCTTGGATTTAAAAATCAAGGTAGGGTCAGAAGGGAGAGGTTGGTAAATATCTCGATTAGATAGTTGGCGTTTAGCCTCATCAATGTACATGTTCACAGGCCATAAAACAATGTTACCCCCCTTATCTGCCTCTTTTATTACTAGGTCCTTATTCTCTCTAAGGTTCCGTAGAGCTCTTTTTTTCTTCAACAGAGATGTTATTCTGTCTGTTGTTGTCTATTTTGAGAGCACGTATATCTCTACATACGGAATCAAAAAAGATCTGGACCGCAGGGAAGAGAGAGAGACGGGGGGTAACTTGCGAAGGCAATCTGCCTGTAAAGGTTCTCTTACCCTGGGGGTCATTTTGCTCCTCCATCAATTGGGGAGCCATAGTTTCTCACATCTGATGGTGGACTTATGGCTGGCAATTCGGTCTCCCACATGTTGAATGGTCTCTCCGACATATAGTAGGCCGCAAGGGCATTTGATTATATATACCACGAAGTTACTCTCGCATGTGAAGTACTCCTTAATCCGGAAACTTTTACCTGATCTGGGATGTGTGAAATGGTCCCCTTTTTTATTACATTCGAGCAAGACTGGCAGTTGAGGCACGGGAAAGTGCCAGTGCGTTTGGGTGCTAAGAATGTTTGTGGGCTCAATTTATCACTGCCAATATCGGCCCTAATTAGAGTCTTTTATATTTTGGGGTCTCCTTTTGCACATAAGTGGAGGAAGTATAAACGATCCTATTGTTGGGTATGCCTTCTTTAGTAGTGGCCAATGGTAGGTAATAAACTTGGGGGGCCACTTAAAGGGGTATTTATTTCTTAGGGTATCCATTGTTGCTTGAGGGAGCTGTATACCCAAAGCCTCCGATTTGTCCAAATTAATTTTGAAATTTCACAGTGAGCCAAAATGTTTGAAGATATCCAAGATAGCCGGAAATTCATTGAGGGGTTCCGTCAACAGGAGAAGGTCGTCGGCGAAGGCTGCCGCTTTGTGTAGTTCCAGCTATGGAAGCCCCTTTTATGTCCGGATGCTGTCGGATTCATTGAATGAGGGTCTCCATCACTAAGATGAACAGAGATGGAGAAAGCGGGCAGCCCTGCCGAGTTCCATTGTTAATGTTGAATGGGCTAGAAAGATCCCCATTTATCCTAATACGCGCTGTCGGGTGTGTATACATCTGAAAAATTGCTATGAATGGGATAGGAAAGGCGAAGTGCCGTAGTGTTTCTCTCATAAATATCCAATCGATCCTGTCAAAAGCCTTTTCTGCATCAGTGCCTAATAGCACTAAGGGTCTGCGGTGAATAAGGGCATGCTGCATTAGATGGAGTATGCGTATGGAGTTATCTCGTCCCTCTCTTCCCTTCACAAAACCCACTTGTTTGGGCGAGATAAGTGTAGGTAGAATGGTACTTAAACTGTGTGCTACAAGGCTCGCAAATAATTTCAAATGATTATTCAACAGTGAAATCGGTCTGTAGTTGCTACAGATTTCAGGGTCTTTTCCCTCCTTATGTATGAGGGTAATATGTGCTTCTAATGACTGTTTTGGAAAAGGGGAGCCCTGTAGCACAGCATTAAAGAGGTGAAGGAGATGAGGGAGTAGAGTTTCTTTAAAGGTCTTGTAATAAGAGATTGGGAGGCCATCTGGGCCAGGGCTTTTCCCTGTGTGGCACTTTGACAGGATCGACTGGAGCTCCTCAATAGAAAATGGCCTGTTCAGGTTTGTTATATGGGTTGTGTTGAGCGTTGGAAGACATAGTTCTGACAGAAAAGAGATTATGTCCCGTTGTCTTTTATCTGCTTGTTCTGGTGTCTCATGCTCTCGAATGTGATACAAGGAGGAGAAATATCTGCTAAAGGCATCAGCAATAGCTTCAGTGTCTGCAAGTTTTTTTGTTGTTTGAATCTTTTAAAGAATAAATGTACGTACGTGCTTTCCTTTTTTTGATCAGGGAAACCATAAGCTTAGATACTTTGTCTCCATGTCCAAAGAGGCGATTCCTCCAGTTAATGTAAAACTTTGCAGACTGTTTAAGATATCTCTGAGCCTTTGTCTTAATTGTGTTAAGGGATTGAGGATGTTTGGTGACGGAGAGGTTTTATGTTGCAGTTCCATTTTTTTTGTATCTCGGAATACAATGATGCCACCTAATCTTTTCTGGATTTATTTAAGAACGAGGATATGGAGATAAACTCTCCGCATATTACTTCCTTGTGCGCTTCCCACACTGTTGGAAAAGGGACTGTGTATCTTGAGTGTTAATATCAAAGTAATTTTTCCGGGCTTTCGTAACACGTGTCTTATACTGAGATTGAGACGAGAGATTCATTTAGTCTCCATGTCCTGTTCCGGACCCTCTCCCCAAGTGTGATTCCCAGTTTTAAGATAGATTGGACTGAGTGGACGCTAGTAATAAGTTTGGCATGTATCATGGAAAGAGCTAAGAAAGGAACAAATATGTAGTCAATTTGGCCATATGAATTTTGTGCAGGTGTGTAATGAGAGTAATCTTTTTGTTGGGTGGAGGTGTCTCCAGGCATCTTCCAGTTGGGCCGAATGCAAGGATTTATGTATACGCAGCAGCGCCTTTTTTAGGAATAGAGCAGGGGTGGGGAACCTCCGGCCCGCGGGCCGCATGCGGCCCGCCATGACCTTTTATGTGGCCCCCGGGCAGATTCCCGGGGGAGGCAGTGCTGGTGCTGTCACCGCAGATTGCTGCCGCCGGCCCTTTAAATCCACACATTGCTGTTTGTGCTGCAATGTGTTCTCCCGTCGGCCAGTGCCAATTGTGGGCGGGTCTACAGCAGCCTCAGCTTCCAGCCTTGTGTGTCCGCCCCCTGCCCTCCGGAGATCAGTGCCTGCCTTCTCCTTCTGATGCAGTGTCCGGCTCCTGCACTCCGGTGATGTGAGTGCAATTCTGCTGTGAGTCCAGCGCCGACCCTCTGCTGCTATGTGCCCTGCCCAATGCTTTGTGCCTCCTCACACCAGTTCTGTAAACCCTCACCCCCAGAGTTGCATGAAACTCTCAGCGCAGTGTGGCCCCCAATGTCGTGTGTGCACCCCTCCCCCAGTCCTGTGTGCAGCCCATCACCCAGTAGTCCTGTTTGCACCCCCCCAATCCTGTGTGCACCCCTCCCCCAGTCCTGTGTGCAGCCCCCCAATGTCCTGTGTGCACCCCCACACAATCCTATGTGCAGCCCATCACCCAGTCCTGTGTGCACCCCCCAGTCCTGTGTGCACCCCCCAGTCCTGTGTGCACCCCCCAGTCCTGTGTGCACCCCCCAGTCCGGTGTGCACCCCCCAGTCCGGTGTGCACCCCCCAGTCCGGTGTGCACCCCCCAGTCCGGTGTGCACCCCCCAGTCCTGTGTGCACCCCCCAGTCCTGTGTGCACCCCCCAGTCCTGTGTGCACCCCCCAGTCCTGTGTGCACCCCCCAGTCCTGTGTGCACCCCCCAGTCCTGTGTGCACCCCCCAGTCCTGTGTGCACCCCCCAGTCCTGTGTGCACCCCCCAGTCCTGTGTGCACCCCCCAGTCCTGTGTGCACCCCACAGTCCTGTGTGCACCCCACAGTCCTGTGTGCACCCCCCAGTCCTGTGTGCACCCCCCAGTCCTGTGTGCACCCCCCAGTCCTGTGTGCACCCCCCAGTCCTGTGTGCACCCCCCAGTCCTGTGTGCACCCCCCAGTCCTGTGTGCAGCCCCCCCCAGTCCTGTGTGCAGCCCCCCCCAGTCCTGTGTGCAGCCCCCCCCAGTCCTGTGTGCAGCCCCCCCCAGTCCTGTGTGCAGCCCCCCCCAGTCCTGTGTGCAGCCCCCCCCAGTCCTGTGTGCAGCCCCCCCCAGTCCTGTGTGCAGCCCCCCCCAGTCCTGTGTGCAGCCCCCCCCGTCCTGTGTGCAGCCCCCCCCGTCCTGTGTGCAGCCCCCCCCGTCCTGTGTGCAGCCCCCCCAGTCCTGTGTGCAGCCCCCCCAGTCCTGTGTGCAGCCCCCCCAGTCGTGTGTGCTGCCCCCCCCAGTCGTGTGTGCAGCCCCCCCAGTGATGTCTGTGCCTCCCCCCCAGTGATGTCTGTGCCTCCCCCCCCAGTGATGTCTGTGCCTCCCCCCCCAGTGATGTCTGTGCCTCCCCCCCAGTGATGTCTGTGCCTCCCCCCCAGTGATGTCTGTGCCTCCCCCCCCAGTGATGTCTGTGCCTCCCCCCCCAGTGATGTCTGTGCCTCCCCCCCAGTGGTGTCTGTGCCTCCAGCCCCTCCAGTGGTGTCTGTGCCTCCAGCCCCTCCAGTGGTGTCTGTGCCTCCAGTGGTGTCTGTGCCTCCAGCCCCTCCAGTGGTGTCTGTGCCCCCAGCCCCGCGTGTGGTGTCTGTGCCCCCAGCCCCGCGTGTGGTGTCTGTGCCCCTAGCCCCGCGTGTGGTGTCTGTGCCCCCAGCCCCATGCCCCCAGTTAATTAATTGCTTCACCCAATATAGCAGGGTCATTTAAACATTGATAATTTTGTGCGGCCCCCGAAGGTTGGTAGAAATTTCCAAATGGCCCCCGACAGAAAAAAGGTTCCCCACCCCTGGAATAGAGGATCTGTTTGTGGAGGAATAAAGTTCCAGATTAAGGGCCACATTTATATCACCTCCCAGGATGAACGTACCCTCAATAAAATGTTTAGCTTCCTTCAAAACCTTTGATATCCAGACATCCTGCTTAGTGTTCGGGGCATAGATATTTCCTATTGTTACTAGTGTATGTGCTATTTTCCCTTTGATAAATACAAATCTGTCCATATTGTCTGAAAAGGTATCCAGCAATTGAAAGGGTGTGTGTTTTGAGAAGGCAATGGCTACTCCCCTGGCTTTTTCGTAGTGGAGTATGAGTGGAACCATGTGTTGTAAAAGGCTTTATCAATGTTCGGTGACTTCTCTAGCATAAAGTGCATTTCTTGTAGCAGAAGTATGTCTATCTTTTCTTTTTTAAGGTGGGCTAGAATTTGTGAGCGCTTGACGGGAGAGTTAAGGCCTCTTACATTGTTAGGCTATGTGCGCACGTTGCGTAATATCATGCAGTTAAGCTGCGATCTGCACCGCAGCGTAACTGCATGCGTCCTGCGTCCCCTGCATAATCTATGGAGATTATGCAGGAGCTGTGCGCACGTGGCGTCTTAGAGCGCAGCGCTTCGGCTGCTGCCCGAAGCGCGCGTTCTAAGAAGTGACACGTCACTTCTTTCCTGCGCTCTGCCTGCAGCCCCCGCTCTGTCTATGGGAGGAGCTGCAGTCATAGCGCATGAAATCGGCTTTTTTTTTTTTTTCACTACGGACTGTTTTTGCAGCGATTTGAAGCGCATGTGTGCTGTTCAAATCGCTGCAGAAATTTCTGCAGGGCCAGTACGCAACGTGCGCACATAGCCTAAGAGGCGAGTGTCAGCAGGTTGTGGTGTTTAGCCATAGTTAAACTGTGTGGATGCCCAGCTCAACCCACTCCCACCTTGGATCTCGAGCCAATGTAAAAGTGATACACAGAAAAAGGCAAAAGAGAGAGTATTAAGAGAAGGGGTATAGAGGGGGGAAGGAGTGGCATAGGAGAGGAGAATGGTGTGTGTGTATAGCAGTCTTGTCCTTGTGAACCGTAACCATGGGGGATTTCTTGGGGTTCATTCAAATAAGCGGACAATTTTGGTCTGCCAGGGAGAACCCAATAATTAAATATAACAATATATGCATAAGTTCAACCAAAATGAAAAACATTTTAAATCTGTAGGATAAGAGGGAGAGAACAAGAGACAACAGGTCAAATATTCAAATTTGTCAGAGGTATACTCCTCACATATGCAGTCTTTATTCAGATGGAACAGGCGCCTTCCGTCAAACAGCCTCGTGTCTGGTTTGACAGAGGTGGCCTGGTAGGTCTTCTTCCGGTGCGTTGACTTTTCGGATATTCCACGGTTTCCCATGGCTGCTGCGTGGGGAGTGGTGGAAGATGTAGAGCAGATTGGAGGAGATTCAGATCTGGAGTAGATCCTGGTGGGATGTCCAGTTCCGCGCAAAGGTTGGAGAAGTCCTTGGGAGATCTTGCAGTGAACTACTTCCCCTTGGCCGAGACCAAAATACCGAAGGGGAACAGCCAACGGAATTGTAATTGTTTCCTCAGTTCGTCCGTGAGGGGTTTAAGGAGGCGCCTCTTGGCTAATGTAGAAGGGGCTATGTCTTGGAAGATTGCAATGTTAGATCCTTCATGTTGGATGATAGGGTCTGATCTGGCTTTTTGGAAGATTTTGTCCTTAAGGCGGAAATCTAGGATTCGGCAGATAACCTCTCTGGGAGGATCGTTGGGATTGGGTTTTGTCCGTAGTGCTCTGTGCACCCTCTCTATGATTAACTGGTGTTTTTCTTCAGCATCCAAATAGTTTGAGAAGCGGGCAGTTAGTGTTTTAGAGATGTCCTCCGTGATTAGTTTCCAGAAGACCCCGTAGATTGTTGCGTCTGTTCCGGTTTTCCAGGTCCTCTATTGCGGCATAGATTTTATAGATGTGATCATCATGTATATGAAGGTTGGCTTCCAGCTCTTGGGCATATGATATGATGGCCGTCTGAGACTGCTCCAGCTCCTCCACTCTGTGACCCAGTTGGTGAATGTCTCTTTTGATGTCAGATCTTTTGCCAGAGGTGCTAAGGCTGTTTTTAGTAATCTGGTAATAAATGCCCTGGAGATTGGCTTGTCTGGGCTATCAAGCAGTTCTGCTTCTGTGTCAGACATCTGAATTGTGGTCAGGTGTATGTTGTCCTCCTTTGCTCTGCTCTGTTGTTTATTTTTCTGTTGCTTGTTTACGAATTTGTACATCTTTCTTGTGGGGTTTGGTTGCGTGATATACCTCTGTTGATGCGGCTTTCTGGCCAAACTTAACCATGGTTTTATCCTGTTAATCTGTAGGTTGAGCTGGGGTTCTCCCAGGTAGCAGAGAGATTGATTTACTGCATTCCTCTAAGACCCAGAACCGGCTTGTCCGTTGAAATTAGATGCTTGGTTCTGGTGTATGTTCAGTGACCAGGCTTCCTGAGACAAGCAGTAAAGAGATCTATGTAAGGGGATATCTTCCTCTTATGTCCTACTTGCTAGGATGTAGATCGTTTCCTCTTCACAATATAATCAGGGGTGTCCCCTTTTAAGGCCACATCACACTAAGCAACATCGCTAGCAACATCGCGGCTGAGGCACAACTTTTGTGACGTAACAGCGATGTTGCTAGTGATGTCGCTGTGTGTGACATCCAGCAACAACCTGGCCCCTGCTGTGAGGTCGCCGGTTGTTGCTGAATGTCCTGGACCATTTTTTTTAGTTGTTGCTCTCCGCTGTGAAGCACACATCGCGGTGTGTGACAGCAAGAGAGCAACAACTGAATGTGCAGAGAGCAGGAGCCGGCTTCTGCGGACACTGGTAACTACGGTAAACACCGGGAAACCAAGAAGCCCTGTCCTTGGTTACGCAATATTTACCTTCGTTACCAGCGTCTGCCACTCTCACACTGTCAGTGCCGACTCCCTGCACGTGTAGTAGAGTACACATCGGGTAATTAACCCAATGTGTACTGTGGCTAGGAGAGCAGGGAGCCACGCTAAGCGGTGTGCGCTGGTAACCAAGGTAAATATTGGGTTGGTTACCCGATATTTACCTTAGTTACCAAGCGAAGCATGCTTCCACGTCGCTGCTGGCTAGGGGCTGGTCACTGGTGAGATCTGCCTGTGTGACAGCTCACCAGTAACTCGTGTCGCGACGCTCCAGCGATCCCTGCCAGGTCAGGTTGCTGGTGGGATCGCTGCTGCATCGCTAAAGTGTGACTGTACCCTTAGTCACTGAGCACTGGATCTTATCTGGTTAATATTTGTTTAAGCTGATGCTAGGAGGAAAAGGGAGGTGTATGCCTGCAACTCTAGTTCTCTTTATGCAGTTGCTGCAGGTCTGACCCTGTTAATTTACGGGGTTCCTCTAGCCTCAGGCACCCCACAGCCTCCACCACCACCCATGCACTTAGCTGTCTGTCTCAAACAATGGTGCTGAAGGAGAGCTTTGTTCTTTGAACCTCCTCTTCTGGTATCTGCTCCTCAGTGTCACAAACAAGCTCTGCAGGACAGCGTTTCCCTGCTTCCAGTCACCAGCTCCAGGACTCAATCACATACGGTAGATAAGTCACCACAGGGGGAGGATTGTTTGCAGTGGTGCTGCAGGTGATAAGGCCCTGTCTGCTATGGCCTCAGCAGCCGCTCACTAGCAGAAATCCCTGAGACAGTGACTCCTGGGCAGTTCAGGGAGATGAGAGGGGTCAGGAGAATGCTCTGTTTACCTCTGAGGGAGGAGGTTTGCTGGGAGCTATTGTGTCTGGGCAGCGCTTTCCTCCAGGCCGAGGCTTCCGCTTGTGGACTAGGCCGCAACTTCTACTCTCCACAGATAGCCCCAGGGCTTGCTGCACAGAGGGTCCCTCAATGCTGGGGTCACCGGAGGACAGCTCCCACTGCTGGGTGAGCTTTAAAATGCCTTCGGATTTTTTCACTTTTTAGCAGAGCTCTCCAGCCTCACGTCTGCTCCTTGCTCCAGTCAGGCCACGCCCCCTCCAGATCATTTTTATTGTTCAAGCCCAAAGGGCCCATAGCATGGTATTTTATAATAGAATGTGCTTCCCTTTGGAGAAGTAATTTATGGGTGTCTCCACCCCTTGCTATTGTTTGAACCAGCTCTAAACCAGCAAATCTAAATAAGTTGCAATCCGCATTGTGCGTTTCTTTCATATGGTTTATTAATTTTGTGGCTCCTATCCCTGAAAAAATTGAATTACAATGCTCTCTAAAGCGAACAAATAGTGGTCTAATTGTCTTTCCAATATAGTACTGTCCACATGGACAAAAGATCACATAGACCACCATTTTTGTTTTGCATGTGACTGTTTTGTGGTGTGCCAAACATCACCTATTCTAAATGCCTTATCTGTAATGTGAAATCGGCAGAACGAGCAACTGCCGCATTTATGGTTTCCCACTGGTCTCATACGATGTAGCCAAGGGTTAGGGGGAATATAGTGTCGCGGGCGGGGAGGGGACGCTGCGCTCACCCACTGCTCGGGTCCGGCGCTTGCTACTGCTTGCTTGCTGGCTGCTCGGTGGCTCGAGCGGCGAGCCGGATCCCGGGGACTCGAGCGGCGCTCCTCGCCCGTGAGTGAAAAGGGGATTGGTTTTGAGGATTTATTGTCCGTGACGCCACCCACGGTTGTGGTGCGGTTGTGACACCACCGCTGCTCTGGACGGGGATCCCGAGAGCGATGAGAGGGAGCAGCTTGGATGTTGGTTTCTTCCCCTCCGTGGGTAGGGGGATTGGTTGTCCCAGGGCCCGGTGAGGGAGGTATGCGTGGCAGGTGGGTAACGGGACCTGGTGAGGTGCAGGGTCGCGGGGCCAGCGCGGTGCCGCACGGCACGGTAGTACTCACTCAGCCAATGATGAATGCAAAGTCCTTGGTAAAACACACAGCTGGATGGACGAGGCCCACTGACTGCTGCGGTGGTTTCTGCTCCCGGGAGGTTGATGGGACCCGTCTTTCCCTGCACCTTTAGAACGTTGTTGGTACTGATGGCTTCCCACCGGTAACCCGCTCCCCAGCTCGGATGGATGCTGAGGGAGCCCCTTTTGCCCGCAGGCTCTGGCCCTGGGAACTGTAGCCTTGGCGGTGACTGTGTTTCCCTTCACGGTTTGAGCTGTTGCCTTCTATCGGGTCATGACTGCTGGGAATCCCTGGAGGTTCCCTTCGCTAACGGATTTGACCTTTCTAACGGCGACTCCTAGCCTGGTCGGGGTCCGTAGGCCCTGCCGAACGGTGCTGGCTTCTTTGTTTCCCGATCCGATACCGGCGGGCCACCGCCCGTCCCCGGTCCTTACGGTTCACTCCAATCGGCCTTTCCTGCAGACGGTCACCACCGTCTGCCAACCTTGCTGTTTGTGCCCGGGCCACGCACCCGGACACGGTCAGACAGTTGCTCCTTTGCTACTTCTCCAAACTACACTCCTCTCCCTTTCCCTCTCGGAACTTACCTCTAAACTGCACTGAACTTCCTCTTCCTGCCTCCAGGACTGTGAACTCCTCGATGGGTGGAGACCAACCGCCTGGCTCCACCCCCTGGTGTGGACATCAGCCCCTGGAGGAAGACAACAAGGATTTTGTCTGGCTTAGATGTGCCTAGCCGGGGTGCGGGGTGTGATGTTGTTGTTCCTATGACGCCCTGGCTTGTCCAGGGCACCACAATAGCGTTTAACAGGCAGATCCCCTATATTTCTTGTGCGTCTGTATGTAATTAAAGGCTTGTTATTTGCTATAACAGCTAATTCTTTATCCTTTTCAATGATGTGCCAATTTTTGTTAATAGATCTAATTATTCTGTCCATTGGACCGTATTTAAAGCTGAAAACAAAATGCTCTTGATTTTTATTACAAAGTTTTTGACTACCTTTATTATCAAAAGATGTTTTTCTAGATTTTTTTATGAAGGATTTTTTCTTCAGCCCGTTTTTGTGCGCCATTTATTTCTGAGGGAGAATAACCTCGCTCTTGAAACCTCTGTTTGAGCTCATTCAGCTAATTTGGTCACATCATTGTTTATTCTGTATACTCTTAAAAATTGGCTAAAAGGTACGGATTTTAACACGTGTGCAGGGTGTGCACTATTGTGATGCAATAACATATTGACCGCTGTGGGCTTTCTATATAGTTCCCTTGTTATTTTACCTTCACATACAGACAACTTTACATCAAGAAATTCGATGCTCTGGTCTCCAAATAGGTGAAAAACATGTTATATTTGAATTTAAATGAGACAAATGACTTCAGGCTATCCCCATCCCATATAATTAAAGCTATAACAAGAGAGGAAATTAAGTCCTGCACCACCGCAAATTACCCGCAGTATCGTCTGCGGTACCGCCTGTGCCTGTGTCTGGGTGGAGAGCCTGGAAGGTCCATTAACCCCTTAACGACCGCGGGCCGTAAAATTACGTCCTAAATGACATAATGTTACTGCCCGCGGTCCTCCGGCGGCAGCATGCCGCGATCGGCACACATCTCAGCTGATTTTCACCGCTGAGATGTGTGCCTGCTAGGCACGAGCAGAATCGTTATCTGCTCGTGCCGATTAACCCCTTATATGGCGCTGTCAATACATGACAGCGCCATTATAAGCGCGATTGCGGTAATATTTTCCTTACCGCCCGATACCGGAAGTCACGTGACGCGATCACGTGACTCCCGATAGTTGTCATGGTAGCACAGGGTCATGTGATGACTCCTGTACTACACCTGACTTGGTTTCACTTTCGCTGTGCCCGGGGCACAGCAAAAGAGAAAGACAGCGTATCTGCTGTTTACAGCCTTGCAGCTGTGATCAGCAGATACTGCAGAGCGATCGGAATGCTGATCGCAATAGCCCCCTAGGGGGACTAGTAAAATAAAAAAAAAAAGTTAAAAAATAAGTTTTAAAAAATTAAAAAAAAACAAAAAAACCTAAAAGTTCAAATCACCCCCATTCGCCCCATTGAAAATTAAAGGGTTAAAAAAATAAAAAATATATACACATTTGGTATCGCCGCGTTCAGAAACGCCCGATCTATCAAAATATAAAATCAATTAATCTGATCAGTAAACGGCGTAGCGGCAAAAAAATTCCAAACGCCAAAACGACGTTTTTTTGTCGCCACAACTTTTGCGCAAAAGCAATAAGAGGCGATCAAAACGTAGCATCTGCGCAAAAATGGTACCGTTAAAAACGTCAGCTCGAGACGCAAAAAATAAGCCGTCATTGAGCCTAAGATCCCGAAAAATGAGAACGCTACGGGTCACGGAATATGGCGTAAAACGTGCGCCACTTTTTTCGGACAAACTTCCGATTTTTTTTAACCCCTTATATAAACGTAAACCTATACATGTTTGGTGTCTACGAACTCGCACTGACCTGAGGCATCACACCCACACATCAGTTTTACCATATAGTGAACACAGTGAATAAAATATCTCAAAAACCATAGTGCTATCGCACTTTTTTTGCAATTTTTCAGCATTTGGAATTTTTTTGCCATTTTCTAGTACACAATATGGTAAAACTGATGGTTTCATTTAAAAGTACAGCTCGTTCCGCAAAAAATGAGCCCTCACATGACCATATTGACTGAAAAATAAAAAAGTTACGTCTCTCAGAAAAATGGCGAAAAAAAAAAACGGAAAGCGAAAAATCGGCCGGTCGTGAAGGGGTTAATCCAAAAGCGGGGTGCTCGTCATAGAACAAAATCCATGGATGAAGGGTGAGCGTAAAGAGAGACCGCACTCTTGTCCGCTTTTGCTATCTGTAGAGCAGCTGTCACTGTGACTGGAGACTTGTTTTTCCTCACACAATACAAATTGTACTGAGAGCGCAGAGATTCATGAGAAACCTGGACAACCCCTTCCTCCACACGATCGTTTAACCCTTGTGGGCCTTGTGCCTCATAATTAATAATCAACCTAGCCTCTTCTTGCAATAATAACTTATGCAGGTCTCCCCCCTTAGAGGGGAGGGAGACCTTTTTAAGGCCGGCAAAACGTAAAACGTCGGGGTTACTATCATGATGTTCCTGGACATGTGAGATTAACCTGGGGGAACCTTTCCCTGATGTTATTGAACTATATTGCTCCCTGAACCGTACATACAAACATCTAATAGTTTTGCCTATGTAGAACCTGCCACAAGGGCAGAGAACTACATAGACCACAAACTTGGTTTTGCATGAAATGAATTGACGGACAGTGTGTAGATGCGAGCCCACCTGTATGGAACGACCACCTAAATGCAGGCTACAAAAACGACATTGACCACACCGGTAATTTCCCGGTGGGCAACAACTATCCAGCCAAGTTGCCGGATTGGCAAGTCTGTTCCTCACAAGTTTGTCTCGCAAATTACCGCATCGTCTGAATGACACTAAAGGATTGGAACCTGTTCTTTCAGACAAGGCAGGATCGTTCTTTAAAATGTGCCAATTTCTGCAAAGTGCACTCCTAATGGCGTGTTCCATGGGTCCAAATTTAAAGTTGAAGACAAATCTATCCAAATTACCAACACACTTTTTGGTGCGATTTTTGCGGACAATAATGGTACTGTCAGATCTAGCTCTCACAGGCCAAATCTACCAGTTTTTTTGGGTAACCTCTTTGTTGCAATCTAGTTTTCAACTCCTGAGATTGTTGAAAAAAAGATTCCTCTGAACTATTTGCCCTTCGTACTCTCAGGAATTGACTGTAGGGCAAACCTGTCTTAGTGTGGAGTGGGTGGGCACTTTGATAGTGTAGGAGGGAATTTGACGCTGTTGGTTTTCTGAACAATCGTGTATGAATGTCCCCATCTTTAATAGAAACCTCAATATCTAAAAAATTGAGGATATCGCCACCATAAGAGGAAGTGAAAGACATATTCATAGTGTTACAGATGTTAAGATATGACACGAAGTCGGCAAAAAGGACCTCAGTGCCCGCCCACACTATGAATATGTCGTCCACATATCTCAAGTAGTGGCGAATGTATTTCAAAAAAGGGTTAGTGTCAGAAAAAATGTTTGCTTTCAAGGGAGCCCAAAAAAATGTTGGCCATGGCACAAGAGACAGGGGTACCCATTGCGGTACCCCTGCACTGCAAGTACCACCGGTCCAAGAACATGAAAGCGTTTTTGGACAAAACGAAATCAAGGGCCTCCTCAATGAAACTGCAAAACAGCGCATCTTTTCCTGTCTGTGCCACCACTTCTCTAACAGTCTGTATACCTAATTTTTGAGGAATGCGGGTATACAAACTTTCCACATCGATCGAGGTCAAAGAGAAGCCCTCCTGCCATGACATACCCTTCAGCAGTGTCAAAAAATCACTGCTTTTACATAAGAGGGGATGTGACTCATAATGGGTCTTAAGAGCCAGTCCAAATAGTGCGACAGCGGCTCCGTGAGAGAGCCGATGCCAGCCACTATCGGACGACCCGGTGGATTATCCCTACTCTTATGCACTTTTGGTATGTAGTACCAGTGGGGCTTGGTGGGAAAAGGGGGAATTAACTTATCAGCCTGTGAGCGAGACAAAAACCCCTGCCCCACATATTTGTCCAGCAAACGCACCAAAGATTTTTTAAAATCCTGAATAGGATTTGAAAGCAGGGGAAGATAGGTAGATCTGTCTGTCAACTGTCTATTGCACTCCTGGATATAATCACGTCTGGGTAGGAGGACAACGTTTCCCCCCTTGTCATCCTCACGGAACACAGTGTCCTCCCAGCCCTGCATGATACATATCGCTGCCTGTTCATTCCGACTCAAATTCTGAATTGGTTTAGCATACACCAAAGATTCGACATCCTTCAAGACTGCCTCCTGGTATAAATCGATTAAATTTCCTGGTATAGTCGGGGCCCGGGGGACAAAAATCTGATTTTACCCCCTTGGTAAATCTTTCCAAAACTGGACTGATATTACCACTAACCGTATCAGTTAAAGGATACGGCTCACTCAAACTGAGTAAAAATTTAGTGTCTCGAAGGATCTCAGGATCAAAGGCTCCCATAAGATCAACCTGGGAATCAATTATGCTACATGGAATATGCCCAGCTGGCGCCACTTTAGGTACATCAGGCGCTGTCTGGAAATATTTGTACAGGTGAATCTTTCTGATGGCTTTAAAAAGATCAATCATAAATTCAGCAAAGTCAAAATTATCAGGAATGCAATATTTGAAACCCTTGGTTAGTACAGAAATCATATCCGGGGTAAGGACATGAGATGTTAGATTGATGATCGTATCCGTAGGGGGACAAGAAGCAGGCTGGACGCCTAGTTCCTCCAAGTCACAGACTTCCTCTTGTGACCCCTGCTTCTTGTGCTTTTTCCTACCCCCCCTGTCGGATCCTCTTCCTAAAGGGGTGGTGGGTACGGCACCATGGGGACTAATACCAGAGGGGCCCGAGGCCACGTCCTCAGATCCGCTGGATTCTGAGTCCGTGGTCCAATACCCCCTGTTAGAGCCGAAACTACCTCTTTTTTTTTTATATGTGCTCTTTGCCTGTAATTACGTGCCCCATCTTTTGTCCAACAAAAAATCTTTCTTTTCATAATCCTTCTTGTCCCTCAGAAGAATTTTTCTCTTTTCCTATGTTTGATCTCAGTCTGCACGGTCACCAATCGTTTATCCAGCCTCTGACTAAACACATTCCAATCATCTGCTGACATCCGTGCCCGGGTGTCCTGCTTCAATGTGTCTAATTCAGTAACCAAAGCGGTATAATTATCTTTGTTTTTATCTAAAACTAAATGCAGTAATTTTTTAGAACACTCTAATTGAATGTTTTCCCACTGCACAGTAAACGTGGGGTCTTCCTGGAAATGGGAAAGTCTTTATAACACGGAGTCCACGTGGCACACGGTCACAATCAACATATGACTGCAGGGATTGAATAGTCCAAAACCATCTGACTTCTTTTTCCGCCAGAGTCTGTATCTGGAATTCCAGAGTTTTTACACCCAAAACTTCAGTGTCTTTTTTTAAAATTACAATCTCCGAAGAAGGAGCCAGCATCAGCACGTCCAGCTAACAAGCCCGTGGGAGTGGACGGTAAAACTCCACTGCTCTCCATATCCTCCATGACACAAGGTTTTATACAGGTAGGTATTTAGAAAACCGCTGATAGCACAAAAGTCCCGGTAACATCGAGCGGTGTGCAAACAAAGACTAGAAACAACGATGGTATGATATAACAAGAGAGGAAATTAAGTCCTGCACCACCGCAAATTACCTGCAGTATCGTCTGCGGTACCGCCTGTGCCTGTGTCTGGGTGGAGAGCCTGGAAGGTCCATTAATCCAAAAGCGGGGTGCTCGTCATAGAACAAAATCCATGGATGAAGGGTGAGAGTAAAGAGACCACACTCTTGTCCGCTTTTGCTATCTGTAGAGCAGCTGTCACTATGTGACTGGAGACTTGTTTTTCCTCACACAACACAAATTGTACTGAGAGAGCAGAGATTCATGAGAAACCTGGACAACCCTTGGAAGGGGTTGTCCAGGTTTCTCATGAATCTCTGCTCTCTCAGTACAATTTGTGTTGTGTGAGGAAAAACAAGTCTCCAGTCATAGTGACAGCTGCTCTACAGATCGCACTCTTGTCCATTTTTGCTGTCTCTTTACTCTCACCCTTCATCCATATAATTAAAGCGTCATCCACGAAACGCAGGTATTTTTTAATATGCTTTATATATGGATTTTTTTATATCCTATATTAGATCTTCCTCTACTGTTGCCAAAAATAAATTAGCTAAAGTGCTTGCAACTGGGGTCCCCATGGCCACTCTACTACGTTGCAAATACCAAGTATTACCAAAGTTGAAGGCATTATGGGTGAGTACCAGATGTAAAGCTTCTTCTATACATTTAATTTGAGCTGTTTTTTCCCTATTTGTACTAGTCTGTCCACTATGACCTCCACCGCAAATTGTTGTGGGATCCTAGTGAACAGACTTTCAATATCAAGGGATACCCACTTGAAAGATGTTTGCCATTCAAAATTGTCTAGATGATGGACTAAATCGTCCGTATCTTTTACATACGATGGAATACAGATTAACAACGGGTGTAGTAGCCAATCCAAGTATTTTGATAATGGTTCTGTAAAAGAACCGATCCCCGACACGATGGGTCGACCGGGTGGTGCTGTTATAGATTTATGAATCTTAGGGACCGTATACCAGTGTGGTTTGCTAGGAAATAATGGCAACAATTTCTCTGCTCTATTTTTGACAAAAAGCCTGAAGTCACTTGTCTATTAAAAAATCCACGTAATTTTTCTTTAAATTTTGAGGTGGGATCACTTTTTAATACCTGATGTCTGTATTACCCAGCTGTGTCTGTGCTTCAGTCAAATAATGTGTCTAGCAACACCGTAGCACCCCCTTTATCCGCTTTTGTGATGGTGAGATTTTCTAGTTGTTGGATTCTTTTCAAAGCTTTTAGCTCATTTTTAGATAATTTATCTGGTAAGGTTGGATATTTTAAAGAACGCATTTCTCTCATTACAATCTCTTGAAAGAGGTCTATATTATTACCCTGTGTTGTGGGGGAAAGATTTTATACCGCCTGTAAAACCAGCTGTTTTTTGTTGTGTATCACTATTTTTTTATTACTGAATACAGCGCTGTCTGCAGCACATTGCCTGTAATCTGCCTGTGCAGTGTATTCCTGCCGCACACTTGGCTCCGTTCTGCCCATATTTTGGGGAGAATAGATCGGGGGCTTTTGTGTCTAGAATAAAGGTTGTCATATTTGTACCGTACATTATCTCTCTATAGTGCACCTCCCCTTTTCCCTGCGGGATTGTGGGTGCATACTCCACAATGCCGCTGAAGCCATGGGCCTAAGGTGCAGTGTGATTAGGTTGATGATATAAGTGACCTGTTTATTATCCATCTATTTGATTGGCAAATGGCAAATTTCTAGTCATCAGTCCCTAAGAAGAAGTTTCCTTACGAATTGTTGAGCAATTTATTACAATAGTACAGATAAGAAAAATCAACAATTTCCAAAGATAAAAACAAGAAGAACCATAGTATACGGCCAAAATCAATCAATTTATTAGCAAATTTTATTAACCTAGACATATAACATACAGAATGCCAACAGGTATTGGGAGGACAGAGAATATTGCACACTATAATGGTAGATCAGAGTGATATCCAAGGATTAATAAATATAAAGTGAGACAGTGCTTGTAAACATCCAAGGAAAGTTCTTTATATACTCAGCCTGAATTGCAGCCTATGGAATTATAAAGTGCAAAAGTGCACGTTCTAGCAATGAACAAACAGCAGGGGGAGCCTAAACAATTGATTTATATAGAGATCCAGAGTAAGTGGATAATATAATTATGCAGAGCAATTTTAAAAGGATTCGGGCTACTGCAGTGTGCAAACATGCTGAAAAAGATAATAGCCGGCGGCAAAGCAGGGCACAACAGGCAAGGAAGATAAGAGATATTAAACAAAAAGGACAGAAGCAAGAAGGCACTGGTTGTATGCAAAAAATGTGTGTTTATTTAAACATCAAGAATATATACATGAGTAAAAAACAGTCATGAAATATTTAGAAAGTACAAGGGAATTATATATATATTCATAAATAGAAACTAGTCATGAAATATTTATAAATTGCAAGAAAGTTATGTAAAAATGAGGTAGCAGAAGATGGATGGACAATGAAAGGGTTACTAAGGAACGCAATGGTAAACCCCAAATACCAACCCTGTACCCTGCCAAAAGAGTAGAGGACTAGTCGTGGGTCAGAGAGGTGAAATTGCCAAAAGGGGAGGAGATGTGTAACCTCCCAAGAAAAAAACAAAAATTATAGAGCAGAAAGCTACTAAATAGTCATGGGTGACAATAAAAGATTGGCAAAACACCACTGAGCCAAGGAAATAGTCCTGGGGCACTTAAGGTGTAAAAGTAGCCGTGGAACATGGAGGTAGGACTGCATTAAAAAATGTGGTATCAGAAGCAACCCTGAAGATTGTATAAAAGCAGTCTTCAAGAGGGCGTGTGTAGTCGTGGATCACAAGAGTAAGGTAATATTAAAATATATAGTGACCAAACTGCACACGCTCACAGAGACGCCGTTAATATAATAGATATAGTCGTGGTTCAAGAGGGTTTGCAATGAAAACACAAGATATTATTAAAAGTATTATTAATATGCAGCCCACCAAGGAGTCAGAGGGTAATTCGCCGGTAAAAAGTAGTGTCTAACAGAAGAAAGAAATGAAGAGAAATTCAGGATAGTGAGGGAGGAAGGTAAAAAAGCAGAGGCACCAGTGTCGAACACAGCAGCAATGAAAAGTGGACAGCCCAGATACATAAACCTGTAATTACAGGGAATGCCAAAGGTAAAAAATGGGGAGGGAAGTAGTGCTGCTGTGTTGGGCAGTGGCGCGACCGCAAAAAAGTTAGCGTGGAATGTAAAGAAAATAAGGTGAAAGATGGTGTAGAAAATAGAAGTGCAGGAGTGCACAGTTAAACCGGAGGAATTATCTAAAGACTGGGAGGTGGAGAGGAGACTTCAACGTCCGTTTCGCATAGGCGCTTTTTCAAGAAGGTGATATGTTTGAGTGTGCTGGCGCCATATAAGTGTCCAGCACATGTGTATTGAATCATGATAATTTCCTAACCGCTGGTGCGCATGCGCCGGCGGCGGAGGCGGCCAGAGATCGGAGCGAGACAACAAAACCACCAGGTGTAGGGCGCATGCGCGGGAGAGCGGACGTCTCCCTAACTCCCGCGCATGCGCCCAAGGTGGGCAGCGTCAACCGACCGACCTCCAGCAATCAGCTTGCTGGCAGACGCGCGCGGTCATACAGTAAGAGTAAGACAATACATTGTATATGAAGCCTTAAAACATTGGGGCACAGAAACCACATTAATAACCAATAACGCCATATAATTTGTGATAACAACAATAGCAACCGGAGATGGATCCAATCTTTACAGAAATTCAAGGATCCACCAATGAGGAGGGGGTGATGATGAAAGAGTCATGAAAATGTCATGGCCGCAGATTGAGGAGAGGATGAAGTACCTAGATATGGATCATATACAAAATAAGAGAAAAAGGAAAATATTAACATGAGACAAATTTTAAAAACAGCAATTGCGTTCACAGCAATGGTGCAATATGATATACCAGGGCAGATGGTAAACAAAAATGTATGTAAAGAATTCAATGCATAATAATATGCAGTATTCATAAAAAAAATGTCCCAAAGGGGCCAGAAAAACAAACCAGATGCACTTGTGGGATTTAAAGAAAAGGAGAGTAACTGACCGTCTCATTTAGACCATGAGGGACCAAGGTGTTTAGGGAGACAATCCACTTGGACTCCCGTTGTGCGAGAGTCTTACGCAGATTGCCCCCCCGGATTCCCCCATGGACTATGTCAATTCCTCGAACCATTAGGAGCTTGGCATTACAAGCATGATACCTACGGAAGTGGCGGGGGAGTGTCTTAAGCAAAGAGACGTCCTCCACCGAAACAGCAGCACCAATGTCCCTGACGTGCTCCCTGACTCGAACCCGTAGTTCGCGAGAGGTCAGACCAACATAAATCAGGGAGCACGGGCAGGTGGCGTAATAAACAACATGCGTGGAGGCGCATGTGATGCACTGGTCGATGGAGAAAGTTCTCTTCCCCTCAGGACAGGAAAAAGAGGCCACTCGCAAAATATTAGGACATGCCGCACAATGACCGCATGGAAAACAACCTCTGAGAGGAGGGCCTCAGCCAAAGGGGTTAGAGCGGGGGGGGATGTAATGACTATCGACGAGAAGATCTCCCAGGTTCCTTGCCCGCCTGGCCGTTAAGAGGGGCCTCCTGGGCAGGAGATCGGCCAGTACCGGATCCGTGAATAGGACCGGCCAATGTCTGCCCAGGATATCCCTCATCGCGTCCCATTGGAAATTATAAGTACCAATAAATCTAATTTGGTGGTCTGTGGTTGGCCGACGTGGTTGATGGTGAAGAAGCTGATCTCTGGGGGTATTTTTAGCACGGAGATAGCCCTTCTTTATACACCTGTCGCTATACCCCCTCTCCTTAAACCTGCATCGGAGATCGGACGACTGGGATTCAAAGTTAGTAGAGGTGGAGCAGATCCGCTTCATCCTCAAAAAAAGGAAGATAAGAGATCTACAATTAAATGAGTGAATAGGCTTACAAGTAGCGCATATTACCTCTGTCCACACACCCACGCCTCCAACGCACGTTTCGTGACAACTTCTTCAACTCCAAAATGTGTAAAAAATAAATGTATTTTATAAGTATTTAAAAATGTTTGCCAGGATTTAGTTACAGAAAGGTAAAATAATATACTTGATTAGCTTACGTAAAAAGAGATTCTGTCAGTCCATATTAATCAATAGAAATCTTCATTCATCTTTCTTGAGTTCTTGAATGGCCTCATGCTGGAAGCCTGACAGCATATGTCTTCGTGGAGGGCTGCATGGATCCTGGGTCAGTTGGCGACGTGCAGGAGTGAGAGACCCCCTCCCTCGTGTCATGATATATATATCATATCAGCTGTCCAGACCATATAGGGTATTTCAGCTGAATGCATGTTACATATGATGCAATCACTAGAAGTTTCCAGATGGATAAATATACCATACTATGTCAGCACTTATGTATATTCAATATGGATACCTTCTTATTTATTCCTTATAAGAACTTATCAATAAGCTATGCCCTCCAACATAAACAGAACTGTGAACATATATAATATGTCCTACTATAAAATGTTAACTAAATATATTAATTTTAATGTTTTTACAATTCCCCCTTGAGGTGGGTAAATTATTAATAATAATAATAATAATAATAATAATAATAATAATAATATTAACCCCAAAAATTAATTAATACATCATTAAAATAACAGATCTTTTTCCCTTATTTGTCGATAATGGATTAATATCAATAATAATGATGAATAATAATCAATCTGCATTATTCATGTTGTATGTTCAACAATATAATAATGTGGATTCATATTATGGTAGGCCGTGACTGATAATCATATAAAATACATAATTATACTTTCCTAAACCTAAAAAGATGCAAAACGAATCCGGTCACCATATGATGTCCTCTGGGTTGATGATGTCTTCTTATCTCCGATGTAATCTGGCATAAACACAGTCTCTTAAAAATAAATCCTTTGATAAAAGATGAATGGTTACCAATTTAATACAGCCCCGTATTGCGTTTATCATTGTTAGATCAAGTCCATAAACTTTATTCTTTATTGCAAAGTCCATAGCCAATGTTGATAAACCACAGTTCTACACTTATGAAGAATAGCATAGGTCTTTGATGTCTGTGCAGTGTAATTTACATTAGTCACCTTTATCCTCCATGCTGCCTGTTGTCATTCTTTGGACAGGTGTTGAGACGTTCTTGGTTTCCTTGGAGCTGGAGATAGGTCTGATTCTTAAAAGTGAAATAGTTATGCGTTAGCACAAACTCAAGCAAGGTCAAGAGAAGCTCCACAAGAGG
The DNA here is from genome assembly GCF_048569485.1 of Anomaloglossus baeobatrachus. Taxonomy (NCBI): domain Eukaryota; kingdom Metazoa; phylum Chordata; class Amphibia; order Anura; family Aromobatidae; genus Anomaloglossus; species Anomaloglossus baeobatrachus. The sequence continues at coordinate 11,133,200 of NC_134364.1, read as the reverse complement.
TTTGTCCAAATTGCTGTTATTCAGAAATCATGACGCAGCTTTTAGTCCATCCACAAGGCGTATTGACGTGTATAGACTCTCAATATCTGCAGTGACCATTATCATGTCATCCTGCAGATATATGTTGTCAAAGTTAGCGAGAGCTGCTGTAGTGTCCTTAATGTAGGATGGAAGACTAGACACAATGGGCTTAAGGTTATATTCTATAAGTTGGCACACACTTTCACATAGTCCACCATTGCCCGACACTATAGGTCTTCCTGGGGGGTCTAGCATATTCTTGTGTAATTTAGGTGTTAAATAGAAAGTTGGGAGTTTAGGTTTAACTGTAGTAATAGCATCGCAGATTTTCTTTAATAAGGGAATCCTTTCCGTGGCTTCTATTATCTCATTTAAATCCCGTTGGAATTTGGGTCATGGGTCACTATATAATTTTCTGTAGCACACCTGGTCAGAAAGTTGTCTAAAAGCCTGCTTCTAAAAGACACTTGGGCCAAATGACGAAGTTGCCCCCTTTGTCCGCAGGCTTAAAGACAACGTCCGACCAGGTTGCGAATTCTGCCAATGCTTTTCTCTCCAACATAGATGTATTGGATTTTGTCTTGTGAAAGTGTGGCAGTTTTTCAATTTCCATAGTCAGTTTTTACAAATATGTCCACTGCTGGGCATACATTCAGATTGGGAATTTGTTTTTATTTCAAGCCCAATATTGAAGGCAGTCCACTCACCATTTGATTCTGTTCTTCATTCGCTAAGCTTTCCAATATTTGGACAGCCTCCCTTTCTTCTCTAGTATCGAAGGTCACATCCAGTGTATCCGTCTTTTTTTTTCAAAATGGCGTTTGAAGACCAATTTTCTGGCAAACAAGTGAAGGTCCTTTACTGCTGTGAACCGGTCTAAGTGGGAGGATGGAGAGAAAGTCAAACCCCTCTGTAACACACCCTCCTGAATATCTGAAAGTACGTGACTGGATAAAATACCCTAGGCTGGTTCACAGCACCGGCATCCCTATTTTTTCCTTGCTGTTGTGGCCGACGTCCACCATTTCTGGTACGTATATATTTATAATTAGATGTCTCGGCTTCAGATGTATTTGTAGTAACACTAGAGACAGAAGATATGGATGCGGATGATGAGGACCTTGTTAGATTTTTCTTAAAGGGACCTTTCTTGAATTGCCATCTATAAATTCTGCTGGACTCGTAATCCTTTATATCTCTGATATTTTTTCTGTTTTTGCATGCATATTTCTTTTTCATATTTTTGGGCTTCATCATCCAATTCACTAGAGAACTGGGACAACTGTTCAGTTGTGAGTCCCTTCTGTAGATTGCTAAAAGAATCCATAATCATCTGATCCACTAACAAAATGGATTTATCTTGTTTCTCAGTAATCATAAATGACAGGGAGCATTGGGCGGCAGCCTCTTCCCATTTATTGGTTGAATGTCATCTAAATCAAAAGACGGATACACTTGGATACGTAACCCTCGAGGTACAATAAAAATAAGCTGCCCCCGCGCAGCATATTCCACACTTACCGTTCTGTGGCTAAGGGCTTATCCTTGATGACTGACCCCCTCAGCTCCAGGAATGCCATTAGCTGCTCCATCTGGGTGGGGGGGAGCTGGAGTGACGCCAGCTTTTGGAATGAGATGATGCTGTAGCTTACAAGCACTTTTCTTTTATTGCTCCGGGCTGCTTCTACTAAAGCTTTGCGCTGGGACTCCATGGCAAACTTCTGGCACTTTCTCTGCAGGTGTCGGGGGATCAACTTGCTCAGTGCAGCAAAATTTGCAAGAATTAGACAGTAAATCCAATATCCATTGTACAATTGCAATGAGAAATATTCTAGAAATGTGTAACATAAGAAATATCACAAATTGTGAGGGGGAAAAAAAACAGGGATTGCAAAAAGTTCACAAGAATGCACGATATTGAAAAAAGAAATTCTTTACACTGCAAGAAAATATATATATATATATATATATATATATATATATATATATCTATATATATCTCTCATGCTAATAAAGGGAAGTAATGATCTAGATAACTACATGTGGGAGAAGGCATAAATATATATATGAACAAACCTCAATGGGTTGTGGGATAACATGTATCACATGAAGCGATCTGTTGTGCTTGTCTAATGTTCAACACTCATAAAGAGCCTGGGATCAAAAGGATAATAAAAATAAGAAACATACATAAGGTCAAGATCTTATGGAGATACAATTCTGTGACTATGGAGGGATTCTTTGAACAAACCGTACATCAGTAAACGTTGGGTACATATATCTTGGCACCCTCCTACTAATGTTCATGTGAGCAAACACCTGAAATAGGACAAGAAGGTATGTCCATTAAACAGGGGGACTATTATGTTAGAAATTGTGAAGAATATACAAAAAAATGAAATATTTCTTACCCTGTGGGTGAAAATGGTAAGTTATAACCTTTTTGGTGCAGTCTACGTGACCTAAGTATATGATAAATGAGAGGTCAAGGGACAAAAAGCTGTCTCTAACAACACGTGCTCATTGCCATGTCCATACCTGCATAGGTGGTCCACGTGGTGTGGGTGTTTGGAGGTGCCCGGGAGTGACAGGTAATGTGTCCTGTGCAGCGTTTAAATAGTGCCTGAAAGGCGCGCCTAACATGACTGTTTCCTGGTTGTGATACGCAAGGTGGTGAGGCCTGGAGCGCATCAGGTGCATGCGCCGCCTTAGACCCGAACGGCGCATGCGCAGAAGGCAGCATCCACGCCTCGATAGGGGAGGTGATAACACAGCGTGTGACGCTTCTTGCGCATATGCCGCCTGGCCCCAGGCAGCGCACGCGCAGCAGGCATCACATAACTGTGCATTGTGGAGGGACAAACTATTGTGGTGACGGGCGGAACGCATCCCGCGCATGCGCCGCCCGTTAGTCCAAACGGCGCATGCGCAGAAAGCAAACCCCCTCCCCCCCCGCGCAGCGGCATAGTGATGCATGGTGTAGGTAACCAGGTGTGAGGGAGAACAAAATACAGTGAGTTAATAAGATCCTGTGGTGCCGGTGCCAGTTTGTCATCCAGGGCAGGTGTACGACCATGGGTTTGTGAATCTCTTAGGTGCCAAGCAGTGAGATTCAAGGTCAGATAGGAAGAGAAGCCTAGGGAAAAAAAGAGAAAATATTAAAATGATGTAAGAGAATTATATCACTAAACTAAAATTTTTAGATGTATACTTTTTTTTTTTTTTTTAGATATATAAAATTCTTTTGGTAATATAGCGACTTTACATTAGTGGTATGAGACAACAGCTTGTCACTGAAGATGTCATAGATCCTGTGGAAAAATAGAGGATAAGTAGCAAATGATAATTATGAAAGGGGTTTCAAGGGAAAACCTCGTATTCCCTGTTTAGGCCCCTTGGTTCAAGGGTCTTAAGGGTATGGATCCAGTATGCCTCCCTTTCCTTGAGCATCTGGATCCTATTGCCACCCCATCTCATAGGAGGTACATGTTCTATAACCTGATATCTTAGTTGTGCTATGGTGTGATTTTGGGTAATGAAATGATGGGGGATGGGAAGTAACGTTTGCTTGCAGCGGATGGTGGACTTGTGTTTGCTGATACGGTCTCGGATACGCTGGGTAGTCTCCCCAACATATCCGAGACCGCAAGGGCATTTGATCAAATATATCACAAATGTGGAATCACAGGTGAAGAATTCATGTATGGGGAAAATGTTTCCGGAATGGGGGTGGGTAAACGAGTCCCCACGGGTGAGATTATTACATTGTAAGCACCGCAAACAGGAAAAATGACCCTTTCTTGGGGTGCCAAGAAACGTCTGGCGTGGGAGAATTTTTCCTGAGCCTAAATCTGCTCGTACAAGATTGTCTTTCAGGTTTTTAGGTCTTTTGTTGCAGAATAGTGGGGGTACAGAGAATTCTTGTATGGAGAGATAAGCTGCTTTCAGTAAGGGCCAATGCTTAAAGATAATAATTTTAAGGGGCGAAAAAGGATATGTATAGACGCAACTAATTCTTGGGACCTCCTTTCTCCTTACCCCTGAGTTATGAGATGTACAGTTACCAGCTACATCAATGGGATACCCTCTGGAAATTTCTGGCTCATCTCCTGTGTTCTTTCTCTACGCTGTACTGGATCCGACACAATCCTGTGTACCCTCATGTGTTGGGAGATCGGTAATGATCTTAGTATGTGACAGGTGACAGCTTGAATAATGGAACAGATTATTTTTGTCCGTGGGCCTAACGTAAAGATCCGTGCTAATAAGGCCCTCAGGAGATATTTGCACCAATGTGTCCAGAAAATTGATGCTCTGTGTGTCCGAGTGCATCGTAAATGTTAGACCTGGTCTAATGTTGTTTAAATCATAGAAGAAGTGGGTTAAGGATTCAAGATTGCCCCGCCAAAATATGAAAACCTCATCGATGTATCTCTTCCACGTGATGGCATATTGAATCCATAGTGCATGGCAAAATACATGGGTTTCTTCAAAGTGTGCCATATACGTTGGCGTAAGGTGGCGCTAAAATAGATCCTATTGCGGTACCCCTCCTTTGAAGGAAGAATTGGTCCTGAAACAGGAAGAAGTTGTTCTCGAATACTAGCTGAAGTAAATCAATACAGCGTTTTGTGATGGGGAGTAGGAACTGTATTTTTTGAGGAGCCAGTCTGCCGCCAATAGACCATCGTGGTGCTCTATACTGGTGTACAGGCTGTTCTAAACCTCTAAACCTTCTAAACACCTAAAACAATTCTAGGCTAATATAATACGATGCCAATAATTATATTTTAGATAAAGACCATAAAAGATGAGGACATTAGATTTCAAAAAAGAAAGTAATTGAAGATTCAATTCAAACTATAGAGCAAATATGTAAGTGATGTATCATGTTATACTGAAAATCGTTCCAAAGATTCCATTGCCTAGAATACTGGGGAGTCAAAACTATATTTGAATTAGTAATTCTATTAGACTAGGAACTTTCTTCCATAAGATTTTTAATATTGGATAGTCACAAAAAATGAATTTTTCAACCGCCTCCGCAATTCCTCCAGCATAATGAAGCGTTGGTAGTATTGAATTGATGTAATCTTAATGGGGTATAATCCCAACGAGAGGGTAATTTATAATAGGTTTCCAGAAGAGAAGTGCAAATAGGAGGAGTTGCTTGCAGTGAAAATTGCCAATTATCCTCTGGAAATTGGGAGAAAGATATTCAGCCCCAATCTGTCATAGATTTGTTTTACAATATTTGTCGCTTACTAAATTTTATTTTTGTGCTCCAAATCAGTGTTACTAGGATTGCAGAGTAATGGGTCGACTCATGTTTCTATTTAAAGGATTTTTCTAAGGATGACTCTTAAGGACATGAGAATCTTGAATTCAGAGTCAGGAATCTTATGCTTTATTTTGATGTCAAAATAAGAAATACAAAAAAAAACCCCAAAGTTTGTTTTGCCATCTTGTGACCACTACGTTTTATTTTCCCATAAATGGAGCTGCGTGTGGGAGGTTTTGCTTTTTTATTTTTAGATCCCAATTTTATTGATCAAAACCATTTTTTGATAGAATCTAAATTGTAGTCAAAAAGGTGCATCCATTTATCCCTAATCATGGCACACCGCAATAATGTAATTTGTGAGCACTGTATCGCTACCTTCAGTTTTGGCTTAAGGTTATAAAAGTGGTTTGGCTTTTATTCCAGCCACAATAAATAAACCTTACCTAGAGGTCTCCCCTGTTTGTGCATGTTGAGGGGTTGCAGCGGCAGTCTTTTAAGCAGACCTGCTCAGGTTTTCGTCATTTGCATTGCTTGTTCTTACATATCCCTCCACATTTGCAGTAGAATATGGAGAAAAGAGCACACAAGCTTGGCATTATTACCAATTGCCAAAATACAGCCCCCGCAATTTATTAAAATTCAAAAATATACTGATGGGGACCTTAGATTGTGAGCCCCAGTGGGGACAGTATTGCTGATGTATGTAAAGCGCTGTGGAATTAATAGCGCTATATAAATGAATAAATTATTATGAGATGATCTGACAGCATGGAAAAGCCTTCCCCACCCCTAAAACAAAAAAAATCATTGTGAAGCATAACGATTGTGGATGTAGTTTTGTCTCCATACTTTGACATTGCCAGTCATCAGACCTCACACGTCCAGTGTATTCTATGCTCAGCCATACCTTGGACCCCTGAGTTAGGTGGCAATGGAGAGAACCCCTAAATAATCCAGCACACATGCCCATTCTATCCTAATCTGAAAGCACATTCAATAGCATTCGATCAGGGGTCCCCCCACTAAACACTTTTTTTGGGCCGTTTCACATTTCGGCTAGAGGTGCAGTTTTTGAGTCATCCACCACTACCAAAGGCTCATCTGGTGACAACAGTGGCTGATGCATACCACGCTGCTTGTATAATTTATAGAATTTGGAGCGTCCAATTCTTTGGATTAAATTTTGATTTCGTTTGGCTATTTTTCGTTTCCCTTTTGTCTCTAAGAAACCTTGAAGTATTGGTGGGTCTGGTGAGGATGTAGAGATATCTGGGAGATGACGTTTAGTTCCTGTAATGGTTGAATTTCAGCTTCTTTCAGGTGAAGATTGCTGGTGAGGGATTTTTAATTTTGGTCTTATTTATGCACTCTTTATCTATAAAGGAGTGCAAAGGCATAATTTTATGCAGTTTTGATAGACACAATTTAAGTGCTCTATAGTTATTTGGGATCAGATGCAGAATGGTAGTAGCTTTGCATAGTTTTGGAATAAGATTCATTTTTGTAGTTTTATGCCAGAGTTTGAGGGTTGTTGTGGTGAGAGGATTTGTAATGCTATTAGATTTGAATCTCTTGTATTAAAGATATGAAAGTGCGGCGCTCCTGGAAATAAAAATTCTTTGGTGCTTGGATAGGGTCCAACCCCAAATAAGAAAATTAATCCGGCACAAAATTGGTGTAAAAAAATTTTGCAAATTTATTTGGCAAGCAAAATGTGTGAAATAACGTTTCGGTCATTAGACCTTCTTCAAAATTCACACTAGAATATAAACCAAAAGAAACAATATTTCAAAAATGTCAAATTACATGGACCTATATCAGAAAATACATGCTCAAGTGTGAATAAACACAGTCACAATTGTTGCCAATCAAGCACAAACATAAAAACAACAAGACAAAAGAGCAAGTAAATGCATTTTTTTTTAGAAAGTTACATATATGTACAAGACCATCTGAAATACAGAACTTGCAATGTATAACAGACAACGGGAGACAGTCATCCCTCAAAATGGAGAAAAGGAAAAATACACTCTGTAGTGTCATAATCTGTAATAACAGCAACATCTGTAGTCAGAAGGAAAAAGCGGAAAGTATAAAGTTCAGAATCTATGAACTCTAGTACAGACGGTAACAAAACATAATTCCTTAAAGAAAACAAGAGGTAGAGCACAAAGCATCACTGGCATACAATGAAAAATGAAACCTATGAACTCACCAATGCTTGTAATCTGGATTGAATGTGCTGTATGGAAACTGCCTCTATGGGTCTCAGATGTGTGCGCTTTGCTCATGGCGGCTGACTGTTAAATAAACCGCTCAATCATCGGTGGGTGTAAATCAAACCAATTAACCCCGTAGTGTTACCTCCGGGACTCCCTGCCAGATATGATGTAACCATGCTGTGAGTGACATGTAAGTGAACGTGTAGGATCGGAATAACCATGGAAGCGCACTAATAATTTTATTCTAAACATAACAGAATTATGATACAGAATGCTATGAGTTTATGTGGAACAAATTGAATGTGAAAAATAATGCTTTTGAAACAGATATTAATGAACACTAAAGTGCCTGCTTTCCCTAAAATATTAAAACATTAGTTTTCACATTGGATAGGTATTGGGAAGAGGGGAAAAAACCTAACCCTAAGGGAGGGAGATAAAAAATAAAAGAAAAAAAGCAGTGCAATAAAGAAATGGGGAAAAAAAATAACCCACCCATTTAATGTGAATACATTTTTTTTTTTTTTTTTTAGAATAGTAATTGCTGATGACCTAAACCCATACGGTTTTTAGAAGAGGTATGAGTGTATGAATGTAAAACAAGTGAACATTAAGATACTGGCAGGTAAATATAAATTAAAATAAAATGTAGAAAATTATAAATAAATATAAAAGAAAAAATGTGCAGAATGAGGGGGAAAAAAGGCAAAAGGGCAGGAGGAGAAAAGTATTAATGAGGGACAGAGGTTATAGGGAATATATATACATATCGGCATTCTTCATGTCAGCAGTCATGGTTTTGGCTAAAAAAATAAAAAACATCAGTCAGTTCATGTTATAAAGGGGAGAAATTATAAACACACCCCCCCCCCCCCCCGCCCAACTTGTGTCAATCTCTATTCGTGTCCCTAGGTTCCAATGTTTGGAGCGTGAAGATCCAGAAGGCCTCTCTCCGTTTTATCATTCTATCACCCCCTTGTCTGTGAGAATGAACCTGTTCCAAGACTTGAAATCTTAGTTGGCTGTCATTATGTCCACACTTTTGGAAATGAAAAGGAATTGGGAGGGCCACGCTCTCGCATCTTATCGTAGATTTATGTTGAGAGATTCTATCTTTATGTGGGAGAAACCACCCAACCAGTCAAAGTAATCCACAAGGGCAGTTAATAATATAGACGACGAGTGACGTGTCACAAGTATAAAAGCCGTTAATAGGGTAACCTCGGCCACTGAGGATGCATTACATTATTGCCCTTTAATATATTTATATAAATAGGAGAACAGGAGTCAAAAAGTGCCAAAAAAGTGAATATAATTTTATTATTGACAATCATGAGTGTGCAACCAGCAAAAAAGAAGGTAAAAACACAAAGGGGTGTGAAAAAGCAAAATCAGGACCGCCAAACTGGATGGTATTAAAAAGTGGCCAGATACATGAACAAAGTATGCAGGGGAAATATCAAAGCGAATGTTTTAAGAGCAATACATATAAAGTGCATGTGCATAAATGCTTACAAATAACCCGCTCAGACACCCCCAAAGCATAAATAGTCCAATTCAATCATGTAAAAGGATAACATATACAGAGTAAAGTGGCCAGTGCATGATCCTGAGTATGCAAAGAGGCTCCCCCATACCCCACCAACGTACGTTTCGCCTATTTGAGCGCCGTGCTCAAGTTCGGCTTCCTCAGGGAGGGAGAAGGCAGCGCCCTGCTCGTTGCAGCCTAGGGGTTTATATTCTAGAATGCACAGTTACTTCCGCACGCGTCACATCCTCAAATGACGCGCGCGCACGCCAGCAGCGTCCCGATGGGGGCGGGCCAGCCGCCGGGCAGCAGCGCGCACGTGCGAGAGCGGGGACGCGTCATCCCGCTCCCGCGAGAGCGCGGCAGCCAAGACGGCAAGCGCGCCCACAGCAGGAGGAAACGGGCGTGCCGCGCGTACAGAGGTGTGTGACCATGTAAACATAGGACCCTAAAAAGAGAGAGAGGGGCGGCAGCCGAAGAAAACAGTAAGAATAATAATGATATAACAGGCAAATCCGGTGTCTTCATATACTTGATTGTAGTCAGATGTAAAAAGTAATGAGTCCAATCGCAGAAGAAAGGGAAGGCAGCAATCCAGAACAGGGAACTAAAAAATATATACATGAAAAACATGAGTTACTGGGTGCAGAAGATGTGTACGTTAGCTTAACAATGCAACAAGGCTGGGCATGGCATATAAGAGAGAGAGAGAGAGAGGGAAAGCACAACAGAAATAAAAAGATTAAAAACAATGAGAAATAAAAGCACACAAACCCTGAGAGATAAGAGATAAAAAAATAAAATCAATCCGGTGAGGATAAAAAGTCATGCATGTCAGAGAAACGGGGCAAAACTCATTGTTTCGTTGAGTCCCTTTGGGACCAGCATGTCCAGGCGGTGGATCCAACGTGCCTCACATTGGGCAAGTATCTTTTTAAGGTTACCACCCCTGGACCCGCTGCTCACCATGTCAATGCCCCGTACCTCCAACAATGCAGAATTACAGTTGTGATAGGTCTTAAAGTGCCGAGGCAGCGTTTTAAGCAATGTAATATCCGTAACCGATTTAGCTGCCTCAATGTCACGGACATGCTCCCTGATCCTGATGCGGAGCTCACGGGAAGTGAGCCCCACATAGATCAGGGAGCATGGGCACACAGCAAAGTACACCACGTGTGTGGAACCACACGTGATGTATTTTCTGATTTGGAATGTCTGAGCCCCATCAGACGAAAAGAATGTCGTGCTGCGAACCATGTTTCTACAGGCCATACATACAGTGGCAGCACTTATAACAACCCACAGTTGGGCCCCTGGAGCCAAATGGATTACGGGCAGGGGGGACGTAGTGACTAGCCACCAGAATGTCCTGTAAGTTTTTGGCACGGCGTGCTGCAACCAACGAAGTCCGTGGAAGGAAATTCGAGAGAACGGGATCCGAAAGAAGCACCGGCCAGTGCTTACTCAGGATCCCTCTCACAGTACTCCATTCATGGTTAAAAGTGCCAATGAAGCGCAATTCGGGCTCCGAAGGACCTTTTTGAGACTTGTATGAGAGCAACTGAGGTCTAGGGGTGTTCTGAGCACGGAAGTAACCCTTTTTTTATGGCTCGGTTGCTGTAGCCTCGGTCCCGGAAACGGCGCTGGAGATCGGCAGACTGTTGTTCAAAGGCATTGTCTGTCGAACAGATTCGCCTCATCCTGAGGAACTGGCCAGTCGGTACGGCCCGGATGGTGGAGGGGGTATGAGCAGAAGAAGCATGCAGCAGTGCGTTGACTGACGTTTCCTTCCTATGGACGTCGGTCTGAACAATCCGTTCAGAACCGACTGAGATTTTGATGTCCAGGAAGTCAACGCAACTGCTGCTATGCTTATGCGTCAATTTGATGTTAAAGGTATTATTGTTGAATTCCCCCATAAATGTCTCGAGCTGCTCCACAGTGCCCTGCCAAAAAATCAAAATATCATCGATATACCTTAGCCAGCACTGCACATGGGCGCCAGCCCCCGCACCTCAGTCACCAAAAACCAACCTCTCCCAGAAACCTAGGAAGAGGTTGGCGTACGAAGGCGCGCAGGCCGCGCCCATCGCAGTGCCGCGCCCCTGAAGGTAATACCAGTCATTGAAAACAAAAAAATTGTGGGTGAGGGCAAAGCGGAGCAGCTCAAGAATAAAGTCCCCCATCCTGCAGCAGCGACTGTCCATCCCCAGGAAAAAGCGAACCGCCGCCAAACCGTCCACATGTCGGATGCATGTGTACAGACTCTCCACATCGACAGTGACTATCAAAACATCGTCCTCCACAAAGATGACGTCAATCCTGTTAAGGACGTCCGTCGTGTCCTTAACATACGAGGGGAGTGTCTCAACCAAGGGTTTAAGGTAGAAATCAATTAACTTACAAATGGGTTCACACAACCCCTCGATGCCGGACAGGATGGGATGCCCCGGAGGATTGACGGGATCTTTGTGGATTTTGGGTAAAAAATACAGAGTCGGGATTTTAGGTGTCTTGTTGGAGAGTCCGTCACACATCCTCTGGTCTATAATGCCTTTCTCCAGCGCCGCCTGTAGGATACGGGTCAGCTCTTTGGAATATGCAGCAAGAGGGCTACTGTGAAGCCTCATATAGGTCTCCCTATCCCTCAGTTGTCTCATTGCCTCTTTTTCATATTTGTCCACTGCCCAGATCACGACGTTGCCCCCCTTGTCCGCCGCCTTAATGACAATATCCCTATAGGAACGAAGTTCCTCTAAAGCAGCCCGTTGCTTATGCGTGAGGTTGTCTCTAGTCCTTGTTGGAATTTTTTTGAAATCACTAGTGACCAACCTCACAAATATTTCTAATGCAGGGCAGAGGGACAAGGGGGGGAACCTGGTGGATCTGGGCAGTAGCGAGTCAGGAAACACACCTGTATGTGTAGATGTCTGTTCGCGTAGAAGGTCCTCAAGAGCCCGAAGCGCCTCTCTCTCCACAGGGTCCATAGGACTATCTGCCTCCGCACCCCTCTTTTGATGGAAACGCTTGAGGTACTTTTCGGGCGAAGAGGTTAATATCTTTTACTGCTGTAAAAAGATGAAAGCCATTAGTCGGTGAAAAAGATAATCCTTTGGAGAGGACCTCAGACTGGGCATCTGTGAGCACACGATCAGAAAGATTAACAATTTGGAGACGGTTGTCAACGTACTGGGGTTTTTTCCATGCAGAATGTTGTTTGCGACGATCTTTAACCCTGGCGCCGACACTCTCATCCACATCGAGTGTGCCACCAGATGCCTCAGACGAAGATCCTTCGCCAGAAGCGGAGCGTGCGGAGGGAGACCAGTCCCTAAGAGGCCCTGGGACGCGAACCACGACGTCCCCTGGAGAAGCCAGAGTGCCACCTGTAGGCACTGTGCGATACGTAGTCCGTAGTATCCCTGTTGAATTTCCGGAGTTTGTAGTCTTTGGTCTCTTTGGCCTTTAATATATTGCAGCACTGTGGGCAGTTTACTCAGGGAAAAGTTCCATTTTTGGGGGGTTTGGAAGAATGTCTAGACTGGTCTGCTAGAAACGGAGCCCATGTCCACTCTCACTAATTTATTTCCCAGATTTGGAGGATGTCAGAAGCAAGGCAAGAAGGGTGAACTAAATTCCTTGACATCAGTATAACCCCAGTGCAAAATGGTCCAGTGACTCCCAATTTCCATCCTTTTATGTATAAAATACATAAAGTATGTATAAAGGGCAATCGATCCCCCTTATTCGTTTTGGAGGAGGGCATATTGGTCATCTCTCTAAGCAAATCACTAGGGTAGCCTCTGGATCGAAATTTAGATTCCAGCTCCTGTAATCTCTTCTCCTTGTTGTCAGATTAGTTAACCATCCTCTCTATTGGAAGGAATTGTGACTTGGAGTGACTTTTTAGTAGCTTTGGGATGGTAGCTACTGTAAAGGAGCACATTGTTCCGGTCGGTAGGCTTGACAGACAAATCAGTTTGTAATCAAAGCTGTTATGAAAACATTTGGACTGGGTTTCAGTTTTGGGCTCCCTCTGGTGGCCAATGCTGGTAGTGGAGTTGGCTGGCTTGATAGAGGCCAGACAGCTGATGAGGATTGGAAGTCCGGTGGTTCTGACTGGCCTATATAACTGTGTAGTGTTCTCTTGTTCCTGGCCAGTGCTCAATGTTTCCTCCTGTGTTCTAGGACATCCTGAAGCCAGCCTAACCTTCTGTTTCTACCTGGACTCATTTCAGAAAAGTCTGGTCTCTGTACCTTGCTGGTTGCTTCCATTTACTTGTTTGCTGTTTAGGTACTAAGGCATATTTTCTGATTTTTCTTGTGTGGCGTCTGGGTGGAGTTGGATCATTCCCGGCTGGGATTGTCTGTGTACATTGCTTCATTTTCTGCAGTATATTTTGTTTTGTCATGCTTAATACTGATTTCAGTCCCTCCTCTATATTGGTGTTTTGCTTGGATCCCAGTAACACCATAGTACTGATATAGTGGGGGCAGAGTCCGTGTGGACTCAGTATTTTTCCATATCAGGCGTGTTGGTATTTTCTAGGGTTTTGCACGGCTGCAGACAGTGCTCTTTCCTATCCTTTCCTATGTAGATAGTTTGGGCCTCATCTTTGCTGAATCTGTTTTTCTTCCTGTGTATTGTTTTTCCTACATCACCGTAATCTTTATATGTGGGGGGCTATCTATATCTTTCGGGGACTGCTCCGAGGCAGATAAGCTTTTTCTTGTATTTCTTTCTGTAGGAATAATTAGTTCTCCGGCTGTGTCGAGGCGACCAGGTCATCGTAGGCACGTCCCACGGCTACTTCTAGTTGTGTGTCAGTGTGAGGTCTGCAGTCCGCTAAGATTCCAACCACTCTGGTGACACTCTGGGATTCCCAGTTTTTGTCCACTTTCTGATCCACCTCGGTCACTGAATCACAACAGAACCCCTATCGTCCTTCATAATAGTAGTGTCCAGGAAATTGATCTGATTAGAATTCTAATGGATAATAAACTTTAATTCAGACCAAATACTATTTCAGGACTGATGGAATTCCAGAAGCGAGTCCATGGACCCCATCGCAGTCATTCATTTCTGGGCGTAAAACATGTCCTGAAACATGAAGACATTTTCCATCACTTCTACCTTCAGAAAGTCCAAACCGCATTCTCTGACCCCTGCTGGAAAACCATTATGAAGTAAGATTTTGTACCGCTTCCAAACCCTTATGTGTGATAGAAGTATATAAACTAGTGACGTCCCATGTGACCAGAAATGCATGAGTTCGAACCTTATCTAGATCTTTAAGGACCCTCAAAATCCCCAGTGTCCAAGAAGGAGGCTGTGTTCCTAGTGAGAGGTGTTTAAAATTTTCTGAAGATGGCGAGGGGTGATTATATGGACTCAGTACCAGCTTACTATTGGTCTGCTGGGAGGATTGATTAATGACTTGTGTATCTTTTGCAGTATGTAAAATATGGGAATAATCGGATTGTCTTTTTGTAGAAATTCAGATGTATTTTTATCAATGATGCCTTGACTCAAATAATGTTCAAGAGATCCAATGAAACTTTTAATTTGCACATACAGGAGCAACATACCTCTCCAGGAGGGATGGTCAGGGACCCCAGTTGGCAACAAGAGGACCCGAGTGCTGTCTACGTAGTCCTTTACCATTGGGCGCTCCAGCTTCCTTCTGTGAAGTAGGGTAGCTCTATGAATGCCAACTGGGAATGCTGGGTTATCGTATAGAGGAGTCAGAAGTCCCGGAACAGAAAATAATTAAAATTTTACTGATCCCAGTCTCACAAACTTAATCAGATTTACTAAAAGGGCCGAGGGGGCACTCCAGCTCATCCCCCACTAAAGGAGAGGACCAGAGCCGCGCCACCGGGTCCAATTCCGATCTAACGAGTTCTAGGTCTACCCATTTCTTGTGGCCCCTTCCATGGAATAGGTCAAAGACACAGGTTCCTAAGGAGGCGAGGCTATAAAGGCGTAGATCCGGGAGGCTTGGTCCACCTGTCTCTCTAGTTCTGGTGAGTGTGATGTGCAAAATGCGGGGACGTTTGCCCAGCCAAATCTGCTGATCATGGTCTTTAGACGTGAGAAGTATGAGGCCGGCAGCTAAAGCAGGATGGTGTGGAAGACATATATAGTCATATTGTCATATGTGCAACGAGATGGCAGAACAAGCCGCCTAATGCACTGGAGAGGAGGTGGAGAAACCGATTTCTATTTCGGGGGCTCATCATAATCATGACATGAATAATAATTGTAGCAATAGTGATATTGAAAAAATCTCTCATATGCAAGGAGGTAAGGAAAAATGAGCACTCACCGTTTTTTTGCTGTGCGATGATAGAAGTGTTTTATTCAAGCTTGAAGATTACATGCTGTGGCAAATGGGGAGGGGGTGAGACAGGACAGCACGTTAGACGACGGCCGTTTCGCACCCTCGGGTGGTGCTTCGACGGGTCTAACAACCGCAGAATGTAACTGGTAATACAAATATCCAATCTAGCTGCAACAGCATTTTAGAAAAAACACAAATGGACAAGCAAGCATCAAAAGATATAAGTGGAAAAGAAGTTGCATGTATACTTATAATCATAAATGTTTGCATAAGACATGATCTTATTTTATATTTTTTCTTTTTTTTTATTTTTGATTTATTTTTCATCATTATCCACTTATATGTTTTGACCGAAATTGAATTAAAGTTTATGTGTTAACCTCTAAGCAGAGAGAGAATAAGGAAGAGAAAAGGACTTGTATAATAGGGAGGAATTTCTAGGGGTACAGAGGAGGGGGGGGGGGGGGGAATAAGAGTCCTTATTTTTTGTTATGACCGGATATTATAATTCAATATGGAAGAATATGGTATTTTCCATAATTTTTGTGAATGTTTTGGATTTTTATTTTATATTTTTTTGATGGGGGACAAATATAAGCTAGCCCGATCAAGTCTGGGCTCTCTAGTGTTCAGCCAGCTGTAGATATTTCATTTAATCACACCTTGTCCAAAACTTTATATTCACAACTTTCAACTACAACTACCACAACTTGGCATCAGAGTACCTGGCCAGGAAAGAAGTGATTCAATACGAATTAATAATTCATAGAAAATATTTTATTCATAATTGCATAACAGAATGGTATAAGCAAAAGAGCCACCTGGGGGGCACATGGTTCAACAGAATATATATATACTGGAATATCAATTACAATCCAACAATCTATATATGAAAAAAGGGAATTTCAATGTTAGGCCATAACAAAATTATACATCAGATGGGGACACAATATTACACTATGATAATTAGGCCCAACAAGTCACCATATCCGTTAATCGACCATGAAAATAGCTTGTAAACTCTAGCCATCACAGCATGTCACCCTCCTAGTATATAAGTGATATAAGCATATAATTTTTGCCAGCAGGCATCACCATGCATATATATATCACCTGGCCATATGCCTTATTAGCTTGAATATCCAGAGACGTGACACACAACTGTGATGGCCCCAAATTCAAACCCCCCTCTCATAACTATCAACCATCAAGATTAATTCTAGATACAGACTGTAACATAGGCCATTATGGTGTATACAGAAAGGCCCCATAAACATGCATATAATGCAGGCCCACAATTTGATTTAAATCTTCTCCCTATGCATATATATCACTATGGACACCTGGCACTCAGGCTATGTGCCTTGTTAATCACTCCTCCCATACCATATGTCCACCTGTGCATCAACTATCATTAATATATAGCGTTCCAGGCTTTCCAGCTAACATTAAGCTCGATGCAGCATGGTGGACATATTGTGATAGGGAAACGGCATATTAACCAGTGCAGTATGCATCAAACATCCATTACTCCGTACCTATTTACAATATCAATCCATTGCAAGACACATTCGCCTGTATAAAGTGGCAGATGTCCATATTCCTTGATTGTGGATAAAGTACTTACATTATAAGATGACCATCAAACCATGCGTCCCACCTCCCCTGACATACGTTTCGCCGCTGCTTTATCAAAGGGGGCGTGTCAGGGTGGGGAAACGTCTGTGCTTAAATAGTTTTACCCAGCCAATGGAGAACCGTTCACGTTGATTCAATCCTATCTTCCATGACATCACTTCCGATATCGTGTAGGCGCATGACCGTGTTGCCGCCTCCCTCCATAAGGGACTTCCGGACTGCGCGCGCCGACCCGCAAGCGTGTCACGCTCTGGGTCACATGATGCTCGCCGATCCGGAAGTCCGAGGAGCGGACAACCACGCATGCGCACAACCGGACCAGCTGTCATACAATGCATGCAGTATCAATTTTGGGACAGATCGCGATTAATTACAAACTCAAGTTTATAGAATAAATACTGCAGCATAAATACTGTATTACTAATCCTAATCCATACCTTATAAACCGGCCCTACTAATATTCATCCTAATTATACACATCTGCCAATTATATATGCTTAATAACTTGTTTATATAGAAAATGTTTAAATAACAAAGACATACCAAAATCATATAACATTTATCATGTCAGTGAACATATTCAAACACGTCCGCAAGAGTGAATAAAGAATACCAATACTATTATATGCACAAAGTTGTAAAACATGCATTCATCCATAAATAATAATATATCCACTCTTGTTCATATTTATTCTTCTCCTTTCTTGCGTTGGTATCTTCACTTTATTTCCGTCTGCATGATCACAAACATGGTCTCATCAGTTGGTATGTTCATATGTAATTTTTACATCTCATTTATGGTCCTATGGCTGAGAAAAGTTAAATAGAATTATTAATCAAAAAAACCCACACTAAAAACATATCCCACCCATAAAAACAAACCACGAGACAAAGAGCACCTCCGATCTTACTCAAATGTCAACATCCAACCTCCCTACCAAATTGACTAATTTCACTCAACATTAAGATGTCAAATATACAGTGATCTCACTACCCTGATTATAAATAATCCAATTCTACATATCTGGAACGAACCGACACCACCACAAAAATTGCATCATATTACTTCACTGCCCTACAAAAAGGACCCAAAACCATTGTTTTCATTCAGCCCTTGAGGAGCCATGGAACCAAGACAATATATCAATTTACATTCTAGCCTCGCCAAAGCAAGGCCAAGATCACCTCCTCTGGGTCCCAAATTAATCTGGTCGATAACCCGAAACTTTAAACCTCTTGGGTTACATCCATGTGCTAAATAGAAATGACGCGGTATCGTTTTTAAAGTAGATATGTCCTTAACTGCCCGTGCATTGCGGATGTCTTTTAAGATGTTCAAGGGCACGGACTTTAAACTCTCGCGTTGTCAAGCCTATGTAAATTTTTTCACATGGGCATTCGGCTTGGTATATAATACCAGTAGAAGAACAATTCAGGATCTTTCTTATTTTATATGTTCTGGATCCATCATAATTTTTAAACACCTTAGTTTTGGTGCAATTGCCGCATGACTTACAAAGGCCACATGGATAAAATCCATTGAGGGGGTCATCAACCTGAAATTTTTTTCCTTGAGAGTCCCTTTCATAATGGCTGTGAACAAGTACCTGTGACAGCTCCTTTTTTAATATTGGATCTGTCAGTAGTACCATCCAATGTTTGTCAATAATAGATCTCAACTCGTTCCATCTTGACTTATACGTGGTAATGACCCTTGATGCTGACTCGTTCACTTTCCCTTGTTTAACTTTAGTACCATAGAGTAAATCATCGCGATTACTTTTCAGAGCCTTATTATAACTGCTTTTGATGTTCCGACGGCTATACCCACGTTCCACAAACCTACATGCTATGTCCCCAGCTTGTTTCTTAAAGCTCTCTATTGTAGAGCATAGCCTACGAGCTCTCAAAAATTGGCCCCCCGGTATTCCGCGTATAGTCGCAGGTAAATGAGACTAGGAGGCATGTAATAAAGAGTTCGTAGCCGTAGGTTTGCGGTACATGTCAGTAATAACCCCATTATAGCCAATACTGATCATAATATCTAGGAATTCTAATGCTGTACCACTTTTATATGTCAGTTTGATGTTAAGATCGTTGGTATTTAGATCCACCATGAATCTATCCAACTCCTGACTAGTACCCATCCATAAGAACCACACGTCATCTATGTAACGCATCCACTCCTGAACCTTTGACACTGCTGGTAAATTTTCTCCCAAAAATGTCGTTCCCAAAATCCCAAAAACAAATTAGCATAAGAGGGGGCACATGAGGCCCCCATCGCCGTTCCTTGTTGCTGTAAAAAATTTTTTTATTAAAAACGAAAAAGTTGTGACGTAAAACAAAATCCACCAGTGTCAATAGAAGTTCAGCAGTGGATGCGTTCAGATTACTGGCCCGAAGATACCACTCCACTGCCCTAAGGCCGTCTCTGTGGCGAATCGAGGTGTATAACGATTCCACGTCTGCCGTCACCATGATCACTCCCTCATCAATGTGTATGTTGCTAATTCTCCGAAGGGCAGATGTTGTGTCCTTCAAATAGGAAGGCAAGGTCGCCACAATGGGTTTGAGGAAGTGATCAATAGTGACGGAGACGAGTTCACAAAGGCTCCCATTACCTGATATTATGGGCCTACCTGGAGGGTCAGTGGGGTTTTTATGTATCTTCGGGATAAGATACATCGTAGGTAAACGTGGGTGTAATTTTTTAACTGAGTCCAAAAACTTTTTAGGTATCAGACCACCTTCAAAGGCTCTTTCCAAAATATCCACCAATTTATTCTGATATTGACTGGTAGGATTATACGGGAGAGGTTTATAACAGTTGGTATCACTTAATACGTTGTATGCCTGTTTCTCATATAGATCAGAAGGCCAGCCTACGAGGTTTCCACCTTTTTGTCGGCGGGCTTGAATACAATCCCCCGTAGCTGGCCCAGATCTTTCAATGCCTTATTTTCTTCAGATGTCAAATTAGGCTTAATAGAGAAGTTCTTGAATGGCATCTGTTCTATATCATGAGTGACAAGTTTTGTAAAAACCTCTACCGCCGGGCAGAGTGAAAGTGATGGAAAATTCTTAGATTTACCCCATAGATGCACTGGAAATTTGGTAACTTCAGCATCCTCACTTTCCTTAGCCAAAGATTCCAAAACCTCCAGTGCCTCTTTCTCAGCCACCGTACCAAATATCTCACCACCGCTAGATCTAGAATGTAAACGGCGAAGTATCAATTTACGTGAAAATAAATGAATATCTTTGATGGCAACAAACTTATCAAGGGGCTGAGATGGGGAAAAGGTAAGACCCCTCTCCAAAACATTAAGTTGTATTGGTGTCAATTCCGAAAGATTAATTACCTTATATTGGTTACGTTTCTTGTATCTCTCACTCGGGTCCTTAAAGATGTCATGATACTTGTTTCCTCCCTTCTGTTTGGCTCTTGTTCTCTGAAAAATATCGCTTGCGTCCTCCATGTCACTGGAGGAAGCATAACTTTCTGATACCGATGAATTATTATTCCCAGGCCGATTTTGCAACGCTCTTGCTTTCGGTGGTACATTGCCTTTCAATTGCCATTTATATATTTTATTATTCTCGAAATCTGCCAAATCTCTATTTCTTCATTTTACTTTCTCTATCTCTTGCTCCCATTTGTCGAGCTCTTGTTCCACTTCACTCATATATTTATTGAGTTGGTCAAGAGCCATATCTTTTTTAATATTTTTCCATTATGACCTCAATCTCATCATCAATCTTTTTTTAGAGATAAGAGGTTATTATCAATTACTATCTGAATAAATTCCAGGGAGCAAGCCTCAGTAGCTTTCTTCCACCTATCAACCAGGGTCTCGTTGTGTAGATCAAATGATGGATATGTTTGTATCCTGAGACCACGTGGGATGATTCTCTGGGAATAATAATTAGTCAATGACGTTTTATTCCACCATAATTTGACCTTTTTATGGAGTAAATTTTTATGTTGTCTTTTGTGCTCTTTATTGTCTGTGGATTTTTCCATAACGACAGAAGGGGCTCCCTGCTTAAACAATTCTGATGCCTTGGATAGCCAAAGTTTCCTTGGCCTTAAAATCCATAGCGCTATATGATTGGACACTCTGTTTATCTAAACAGAAACAACAGTTAATCACAACTTGTCCAAAACTTTATATTCACAACTTTCAACTACAACTACCACAACTTGGCATCAGAGTACCTGGCCAAGAAAGAAGTGATTCAATACGAATTATTAATAATTCATAGAAAATATTTTATTCATAATAATTGCATAACAGAATGGTATAAGCAAAAGAGCCACCTGGGGGGCACATGGTTCAACAGAATATATATACTGGAATATCTATTACAATCCAACAATCTATATATGAAAAAAGGGAATTTCAATGTTAGGCCATAACAAAATTATACATCAGATGGGGACACAATATTACACTATGATAATTAGGCCCAAGTCACCATATCCGTTAATCGACCATGAAAATAGACTGTAAACTCTAGCCATCACAGCATGTGTCACCCTCCTAGTATATAAGTGATATAAGCATATAATTTTTGCCAGCAGGCATCACCATGCATATATATATCACCTGGCCATATGCCTTATTAGCTTGAATATCCAGAGACGTGACACACAACTGTGATGGCCCCAAAATCAAACCCCCCTCTCATAACTATCAACCATCAAGATTAATTCTAGATACAGACTGTAACATAGGCCATTATGGTGTATACAGAAAGGCCCCATAAACATGCATATAATGCAGGCCCACAATTTGATTTAAATCTTCTCCCTATGCATATATCACTATGGACACCTGGCACTCAGGCTATGTGCCTTGTTAATCACTCCTCCCATACCATATGTCCACCTATGCATCAACTATCATTAATATATAGCGTTCCAGGCTTTCCAGCTAACATTAAGCTCGATGCAGCATGGTGGACATATTGTGATAGGGAAACGGCATATTATTTTATATACCAATATAGATGACTTAAAGTAGAAATTTTTAGCAAAACCAGAGTATGACTACTTTAAAATTAGAATGTTTTATTTATCAAAAATCACTTACAAACACGTATAATTAAAAAGGGGTGTTTTGAGAAAGGGAGGAAAAAACTTCCCTAACCTGACCCTTCCTCAATGACGGGGGTCGGCGTCCTAAAGTGAAGACGCCCCCGTTCCACGACGGCTTAACCCTAGTTAGTCCCTCCCTCAAGGGTTAGAAGTATCCCCTAATAGATGGAATCAACCCCAACACTGGTAACACCACAGTGAGGAAGAGGTGCTCAGTCCACAGTAGCTAATTTGTCTGTATCACTACTTGGGTGAGTGAGGGTGGGGTCTAGGGATATCGTCATATATTAGGAGTCCATGTGCTCAGTATAAAGGATAGAAATGAGAGTCACATAGATTATGACCATAATATACTTTTGTCAATTATAGACACAGTTCAGATTAGTGCAACGGGTGCCCAATAAGGGCATGATTCATATTGGATATATGAAAGTTCAAGAAATGCCCGACGCGTTTCGCCCTTGTCAATGTTCAGGGACTCATCAGGGGCTTTCCAACATATTCTTGAACGAAGTGTCCACTTTTGAACAATTCTATGACAAACACAACAAATTGAACCTATATTAGTAACAATGTCCAATGATCAAATACAGCAACCTATGTAGGGACTGAACACCAATACTAACCAGTAGTGGTACAGATTGTTCACTTCAGGCGGGTATAAGGAGATAATACACTGTCTACCCAGCTGGTCAATCATGAGGCTAGTCAGGATAGCTTGTGCACCTATGTAGATAGATACATTATCAGTTAAGGCCAAGCCAGTTTGCTAAATATATGTGCGATAACACAACCATACATACTGCAGACAGTACCTTGTCTTAATGCAGGTGCCTGTCTCACTCAGTTAAAGAATCTGTATAGTCAAAACTGGACCCTGATAAGAGGTTAAAACAGGGTTTTATATACTGCCTTAGATTTTTCAAAACACACATGGATTCAAAACATCAGTGTTAAAATACCTGAAATATCAGATCCATCATGGAATGTACGTTACGTTGCTCAGGATCAAGGCTGTGGCATAAGGCTGAATACCTCTAGTCCAAAATAGAACCAGTTCCACTGCATAAAATATACAATAGTATAGGTAACTCCAATTAGTCTCAGGAAAGGGAGGAGCCTGCTTGATGTATTATAGTAAAAAACGTGCTGCAATACCTTAAATATATCCGTCAGAGTAATTATCCTCCACTGGTCACCTATGTTGCCGACGGCCTTGAGAGGCTTATACAGCCACCAATATCAAGATAAATATCCACAACAGTCCCTGAATTAGAGAGGGGCATATTTAGACAATATGTCTCACTATACATCCCTCCTCGTTCCCATACATAACGGAGCACATACCTATTAGCTGTCCCCCCGTGTGGCCAGGAGTTACCGTAATAGATGACAGCCAACCTATAAGCAAATATATGCATATCAGCCTCCATTAGGCACACATTACTTCAGTTGCTAGTCAGGGGATGTAGTGCTCCTACCTTAAACAGGTCCGTCTGGGGAGAACCAATGTGGCGTCCAGTGATCGCTGACATAATGTAGCTATGCCGGCTATTTAAACATGTTTGGCGCCATCAAGACGGAAAACCGGAAGTGACGTCGCACAACTTTTTCCAGCCTCCCAGGACGTGTGGAAATGCTCACATCACGTCCGGTCAGGTGATCGGATGGCGTGCGCCCGAGATTCACCTCCCCAGGACCGACTAACATAAATTCCTGGGTGTTAAGAAGTTACACAAAGTGTATACGCATGCGCAGTCCAGTGCTGACGAGTAGTGCTGTCGGCACATCATAGCGCTTGCGTGGCCATAAGATGTGGTAAAGCTATATAGGCTAAACTTGCCATACGCTCACGTAAGGGGTAACAGAGCGTGAAACAGGGGACCATAGAGAATCTTTATGTGACAAGGTATCGCCATTAGAACAGTCAGGGGGCGGTGCCTATACCTGAAATTAAAGGGGAGGTTTTTAACCAAAGTTAAAACCATGCCTGGTGCAAACAGTAATGAACCCATGTAGGCAACTGGTTATAAGAACATTGGACATAGTTATTGCCACCCAGTCACGGATGAATAGTGTAGAAAATTATAAGGATAATTTGTTATTGCTCAAAGATGGCACATAGCGGACCTATGTATGCAATACAATGATAAGATATACACATTGCCAGTAAATTCATTACCGCAACTGCTGACCCCTCTTTGGTTTTTGTGGGTCTAATTATTTATCTGGAAGGTCTACTACAGACACAGTATTCCTAAAAATAATGACTAGGTAACAGTTTGTTACTGGATAAAGGGCGTAAAGCTTATTTCATTTAGGCCATCAGGATGTACAGAGTCCATCCAAAAAATCCATCTCGCCTCTCTTTGCAACAAAAGAACATCCCAGTCGCCTTTCCTCTCAGGTTCCGGTACCGTCTCTATGGATTTAAAGAGGGCACCTTCCATTTTACCTGCATGATGCTGATTAATATGCCGTGCTATTGGTGTATCACGTTGGTTACGAACGTCACCAACGTGTTCACCAATACGTACTCGAAATTGTCTCTTGGTTTTGCCAATATAGTTTTTTGGACAGCCACAGCTGAGGAGATAGATAACGCCTTGGGTCCGACAATTGGCAAAATTTCTGTTAGAGTATGTTCTTCCTGTTTTAGCACTTTGAAATGTGTTGGATGGGGAGATAAATTTGCAGAACTTACAGGCCCCACATCGAAAGGTGCCATTATTACGTGACCTAAGCCATGCGCTACCGTGCATCTCCGGTGGCACATAATGGCTTTTGACCACACTATCCCTCAGGTTGCGGCCTTTGCGGAACGTAACTGATGGGTAGGGGAGAATGTTATCCTTCAGGTCTGGGTCTTGTTTTAAAATACCCCAGTACTTTCTGAGGATTTTCATTACTTGGTTGTTTTGGTCGTCAAAAGTACCCACTAGTCTAGTCATCCCTTTTGTTTCCTTCGATGTCTTGTTGTTTAACAATTCGTGTCTATCCCTAGCTGCTGCAAAATTAAAAGCCTTATGGACAACATTTCTGGGGTATCCCCTATCGAGAAACCTTTTAGTCAGTTGTCCGGCCTGTCGCCTGAATTCCTGGTTATCTGAACAATTCCTACGAATACGTAGGAATTGACCCTTGGGAATGCCTCTTTTTAAATTTTCCGGATGGTGACTGTCCCAGTGAAGAAAACTATTGGTGGCACTAGGTTTTCTATACAGAGTAGTCTGCAGAGTACCATCTGCATCCTTTTTGATAAAAATGTCCAAAAACGCAAGTTTGTCGCCCCCTATTTCGTAAGTGAATTTGAGACCTATTTGGTTCGTATTAAGATCTTCCACAAATTTTTTAAAAGATTGAACACTGCCGTCCCAGATAACCAGTATGTCGTCTATATACCTGCCCCAGAAAAAAATCCGGGAGCAGTGGCTATCCCCATCATCCTTGAAGACGACAGTATTCTCCCACCAGCCCAGGAGCAAATTAGCATATGTGGGGGCACACGGGCTCCCCATTGCTGTGCCCCTGAGCTGGTGGTAGAATCTAGAGTTAAACATGAATGCGTTTTTGGTAAGGATAAACTGCAGAAGTTCTCCAATAAACTTATGTGCCACCATTTGGTTCCCACGCATACTGAGAAAATAATCTACCGCTTCCAACCCTTTGTCGTGAGGAATACTCGTGTAAAGGGACTCAACATCAATTGAGGTGAGTATCATATTTTGTTCAAGGGTGATGTCCTCTATTTTTGCCATCAAATCCAAGGTGTCACGTATATATGACGGCAGGCTGGTGACAAAGGATCTCAATATCTGGTCTACATATGTGCTACTGTTCTGAGTTAAAGAGTCAATTCCGGATACTATTGGTCTCCCCTTGATAGGGTTGGTTCCTTTGTGTATCTTAGGGATGGCATAAAATGTAGCTAGTTTGGGATGGCGCGGTAACAAGAAATCATACTCATTAGCCGAAATGAGTTTCTTTTGTTTTGCCATGTCTAATATTTGTTTAAGCTGCAAATAGTACTGGGGGGTAGGGTCTCCTGAAAGTAGTTCATATGAATTATGATCTTTTAATAGTTGGGTACACATGCCTACGTAGGTCTCTCGGTCAAGGATCACAATGTTTCCCCCTTTGTCTGAGGGTTTGATTACTATGTTAGTATTGTTTTCTAGGTCTCGTATGGCTTCCCTCTCATCTATAGTGACATTAGGTATTGTCGCGTGCCTTTTGGGATGAATCATTTTTATCTCATCTGTAACGATATTACAAAACAGATCGAGATTGGCATAGTCACCCAGGGGAGGTGCTTTTTTACTTTTCTTTTTTAGGGTGGAAAAAGGACCCTCACCTATATTACATGTGCCTTCATTTTCAAGTTCAATGAGAATGTCAATGTCTTCCAACATCTCCAAAGGTACCCCTAGTTGCTGACTCCTCTTTTTATTCTCTACCGCAAAGTGTTTCCTCCATTTCAGCTTTCTTATGAATAAATGGACGTCTTTTACCCAACTAAACGAATCAAAACGTGTGGTGGGTATGAAGGATAGCCCTGCTCTAAGTACTTTTTCTTCGTTGGTTGAGAGGGTATAAATTGATTAACTATTTGCAGCTCAAATTCACGATTAGTGGTGAGAGTGTTTATTTGGGTCTCATATCCACCCCACTTCGGAGGTTGTAATGGTTGGTTCTGCCTTGTTCTAAAAAAGAGGAGGAAGTTAAGGAACCAGAGTAAGAAGGTGAAGATGCTGATGGTGCGTATGATCTTACTGCATTCCCATCGTTCTGGTATCTTGTGTTCTGGTATCCATAACCTCTTCCTCGTCTCCAATTTCCTTGACCTCTCCATCGTCTCCTCTGTTGGTGTCTATATTCCCCGGGGTGATATGACCTTGAGTCTGTGTCAGATCTTTCACCGTCAGTTGACGATATTTCTGCTACAGGGGTGGTCTTAGTCAGAAAGCTGTAAGCCTGTCTGTCTCTGAAGTCTGCCAGGTCCCTGGCAAACCTCTTGTGCTTTCTGTCTTTAAGTGTGGTACGATATTTTTCCACTGATGTCTTTAAAGAAAGTTCCCTAGTCTTGAAATCACCCTCAGTTTTAGATTTGAGTGTCTCGTTAATTTGTTCTTGTAATTTCAAAGAAGTTCGTTCAAGTGTCAGCTTCTCCTCATCCCTTTAAAAGGGTCATAAAGCGGAGTGAGGATGCAATAGATTCCTCCTCCCACTTTCTGAGGAGCTCAGGGGACTTACACCTATCTGCAGGGACTAATTGAATTCGGAGTCCTCTAGGTACCACCTTCTGCTGTATGTAGTTGTCCAATGACTGTACCTCCCACCAAGACTTAATATTAGCTTTATATAGTTGATACAGCTGTTCAAATTTAGTTTTGAGTGAGGTCACTTTATTCACAGACTCATCAGCAGATGTTTCGGAAAAGGCATATTAACCAGTGCAGTATGCATCAAACATCCATTACTCCGTACCCATTTACAATATCAATCCATTGCAAGACACATTCACCTGTATAAAGTGGCAGATGTCCATATTCCTTGATTGTGGATAAAGTACTTACATTATAAGATGACCATCAAACCATGCGTCCCACCTCCCCTGACGTACGTTTCGCCGCTGCTTTATCAAAGGGGGCGTGTCAGGGTGGGGAAACGTCTGTGCTTAAATAGTTTTACCCAGCCAATGGAGAACCGTTCACGTTGATTCAATCCTATCTTCCATGACATCACTTCCGGTATTGTGTAGGCGCATAACCGTGTTGCCGCCTCCCTCCATAAGGGACTTCCGGACTGCGCGCGAGCCGCTACATACCGTGTTAACCACTGAGCCGCCATATACTGCTTTTTACCGCAGAGCCGCTACATACTGTTAACCACTGAGCCGCCATATAGTGTGTAAAGCAATGTTAACACTCACCAGGATGGTGCTGGATCTGTGAGCGGATGCTGGCAATAAGGTTGCTTGACCTGTACCTTAGATCTGCCAGTTTTTTTCTGATTTGGGTACTAGACCGCTGCACCCCAAATTTTCGGCACAGGCCCCGACTGATCCTCCTCAGCACTGCCTGCTTGTGGCGGACTGGATGATCCTGGTGTTCTGCACAGTAATAATCCCGGCTGTCCACCATTCTAATCAAATATCTCACTTCGGCCTCCCCCCCCCCCCCCCCCCACGATGTAGATCTGCTTCTGGACGCCATAGCAGGACTAGGCCGCAGCCACAACATTGAACCCGCCCGCCACAAATGAGACAGCCAATAGCATTGGATCGGCGACGTAAGTGACGCAACTGCGCCCCCTTTCCTCCCCCCCCAAACACGCAGTAGCGGAGACGCATCTGCGTTGCCGTTCTCTGATATGTGGTCACTGATGCGCTGTGAATGAATGACCTGGTCACAACATAAAGGGAACAAAGTAATACTGCTGCCAAAGCTGCATGCAGCTCTGGATTTTTTCAGCGTCCCCATTAAAGTCACAACTGCGTTCTTTGTTGATCTATACCATGCACATTAATAGGCACACTACATGGTAGCACATTATTTAAAACAATACATGACAGCACATTAGTTTGCACACTACACGGCAGCACATTAGCTAGCACAATCAATGGTTGCACAGTTGTTATCACACTTCATGGCGGCACTTTGCTTTGCACAAGTTGTAGATGCCACCAGCCTATTGCCCCGACTAAAGCCTGCTTCACGCTTCAATACATCTTCCAATCCGTCGTCTGGGTCAAGTTGGAATATGTGACGCACATCCGGCATCGTTAGTGACGTATTTGCGTGTGACACCTACGTGCGATCAAGATTAAACGCAAATACGTTGATCGCATACACGATCCTCTTACGCTAGGTGCATGAGAAAGGGGACTGTCACACTGTCTAGTGCTGCAGCCAGCTGTGGGACGCCCGTTCTACATCTTCTTTGGTTTACCAGAGACTCAGTGACTTAATCAGGAGTACCAAAGCACCGCACAACACCGCAGCACTGCGACCACCACCATCTCTCCCCGCAACTGTGCCCCGGGACACAACGCCCCTAGCCACGGAGGGGTTAACACCAAAGCTGTGCCCCAACCACGCTTCCGTAAGCACGCCACCTTCAACGCAGTGGTGGTGTCCACCTTCACCCCACACCGTGGGTGGCGTCACGGACATTATCCCCAACAACTATCCCCTTTTCACTGTCTGTCAAGGAGCGCCGCTCGAGTCCCCGGATCCGGCCCACCTTTCCAGCCAGTGGGGCGGTACATAAAGCGGGCTTTCGTTGGCCTGATAATAACTCTCTGCTGAATTTGTAAAGTCAAGACGCAAGTTTAAAGCAATAACAAATTTTATTAACATTCATAAAAATGTATTCTAACAATTATAATAATAAAGATTCTAACTTAAAAGGGTCATCTTTAAAACAAGGGGCAGATCATGGCCTGGAGGGAGAATAGAGTTGGGACATAAAAGATGGAGCATTCATGGGATACTGGGGGGGGCGTTTGGTGCTGGAAAGGCATATTGTGGAAAGGTGTAGTCACATGCCTCATCTGAGGTGTACTGTACAGTGCCTGTGGGATTTCCACCCGAGTAGAGACAGCAGATGTATCGTTTAGTTCCCCGACTGCTGCCTTACTCAGAGCCTCAAAAATAACCCTCTCGCAGTGGACCCTTTGTGCGGCATCCACCTTGCTGAGTCTGTCTGCTGTAAAGGTTGCAAATGTGTCCGTGACAGCGGTCTTTTGCACAGTTAACATTTCCTTTGCCAAAGTCAACAGATCCGCAGATGTCGTTGGGGTTGCCTTTCTTTTAGAAGCTTTACGTTGCCTTGGTTCTGCTGAGTCCTCAATTGCCTCCTCCCTCGCATCAGCAGTAGTGGGTCTGTCCTCAGTTGTCGTTAAATCAGGCTGTGGGTGCTGCAGGAACAGAAAATCAATGTTAAAGTTGAAATAATTCATATTATAATATGAAATGTCATAAATGGGGGTAAAATATTATAGGAGTGTACTTATCTGTACTGGAAGGGATCATTTATGTAAACTGCAGAATAAATTTGGCGCAAAAATAGTTAATATTCGTTATTCGACTATGGCATGTACATATAAAGTTGTAATGCTATTTACTGAGAAGCAAACAAGGTACTTACATCTACAACAGGGGAATCCCTCCGGTGCTCTGGATCCAGGTTGGGCTGCAATGAACGTTGCGCTCGTCGAGGTAGCTCCTGGTCCCTGGTAAATTCCATCAGTTCAAAGTACCATAGTGACGGCACATAGACATCTTCAGTTCCTGCCCCAGACTTCGTGGACTTCTCCACCTTGTTCAGCTCCTTTCTGTACACAGTCCGGAGCCCCTGGATTTTTTTTCTTGACTATGGCCTCTGT
The DNA here is from genome assembly GCF_048569485.1 of Anomaloglossus baeobatrachus. Lineage (NCBI taxonomy): Eukaryota > Metazoa > Chordata > Amphibia > Anura > Aromobatidae > Anomaloglossus > Anomaloglossus baeobatrachus. Next base: position 11,102,670 of record NC_134364.1, on the reverse strand, counting down.
GACCACCTGGCCTTCGCTGTGCTGTTGGAAGAAGGCTACTAATTGAGCATAGGCCTCCCTTTTTTTAATTTTGTTGCTGTATTCCGCAGATTTGATTCTCCAAAGGCATGGGAGCGAACGATATAAAGCGATCAATTCTCGAATGAATTCCTCGCTATTATAATTCGGCCTCTGAAATAAATACAAGCAAAAAGTTAGCATATATGTTACATTTCGTTAAAGTAAAAAATACCGTTTGAACACCAGTAGTGCTTGTTGGACAAAGCAGAAACCATAACATGGCCGCTCGCTCCCATGAAATTGCAGCTCCCATAAAATGGCCACCCGCATGAAATGTTCGCCCACATGAAATGGCCGCCAGTAAATAGGACATATAGAAGAACGCCACAATACGTGTTTGCACATGCAAGTATGAGGACAGATAGAAGAAAGGCACTCTAAATGATACTATAGGTCTTGGCACATGAAACCCACATAAAATGGCCGCTCCCCTAAAATGTCCAACCGCATTAAATGTCCGCCCACATGAAATGTCCGCCCACATGACACGCCCGCTTAAAAATCCAAGTTCACCTATTTTATCTGTGGCAGTAGCAGAGATACAAAATGGCCACTGATGCATGTATGAGGACATATAGAAGAACGCCACTATAACACATGCAAGTATGAACACGTATAGTATAGCGCCCCTGTTAATGATACTTTAGGTGTCAAAAAAAGGTTGAAATACTGTAATTAAAAATAAATCCTTGCCCTATAAATTAAAATGGAAGTATGTTAGAGACCTCCAAAAGAAGCTTACCATGTCCAAGGAATACAGCGGTCTGAAGAATAAACTCCGGGTGGAGTCGCTACTGCGATCCCAAAAACACCACGCAACCAAGACCAGACGAACCGGGGACGGATGAATCCGGTGAGATCGCAACTGCGATCCAAAACTCGCCACGGAGAAGAAACGAACCAGGCAGGGGACGAAAGAATCCGGGTGGAGTCGCAGCTACGATGCTGAAAGCAAGATGCCAGCAGGAACAAAGGATGACTGAAGTGCTATGTTTGTCGCCTTTATTGAATCGGGTGGAGTCACAACTACGATCCGAAAGGTAAACACGTCCAATCGACACGCAGTAGCGGCAATTAATCGCAACAGAGGGGGCGCGGAAAAGGGATGATGAAGTTGTCACCGTTATTGAATCCGGGTGGAGTCTCAACTACGATCCAAATCTGAACTACAGGGTTTGGAAAAGGTGACGCACAATGCACGCCTACAAAACATGACAGCACAGTAGTTAGCACACTATATGACAGCACATCAGTTATCACACTATATGACGGCACATCAGTTATCACACTATATGACGGCACATCAGTTATCACACTATATGACAGCACATCAGTTATCACACTATATGACGGCACATCAGTTATCACACTATATGACAGCACATCAGTTATCACACTATATGACGGCACATCAGTTATCACACTATATGACGGCACATCAGTTAGCACACTATATGACGGCACATCAGTTAGCACACTATATGACGGCACATCAGTTAGCACACTATATGACGGCACATCAGTTATCACACTATATGACAGCACATCAGTTATCACACTACATGGCGGCACATCAGTTAGCACACTATATGGCGGCACATTGCTTTTCAAAAGACATGACAGCACATCAGTTAGCACACTATATGACGGCACATCAGTTATCACACTACATGACAGCACATCAGTTATCACACTACATGACAGCACATCAGTTAGCACACTACATGGCGGCACATCAGTTAGCACACTATATGGCGGCACATTGCTTTTCAAAATACATGACAGCACATGTTAGCACACTACATGGTGGCACATTGCTTTTCAAAAGACATGACAGCACATCAGTTAGCACACTACATGGCGGCACATCAGTTTGCAAACTACATGACAGCACATCAGTTAGCACACTACATGGCGGCACATCAGTTATCACACTACATGACAGCACATCAGTTATCACACTACATGACAGCACATCAGTTATCACACTACATGACAGCACATCAGTTATCACACTACATGACAGCACATCAGTTATCACACTACATGACAGCACATCAGTTATCACACTACATGACAGCACATCAGTTATCACACTACATGACAGCACATCAGTTATCACACTACATGACAGCACATCAGTTAGCACACTACATGGCGGCACATCAGTTAGCACACTATATGGCGGCACATTGCCTTTCAAAATACATGACAGCACATCTGTTAGCACACTACATGGCGGCACATTGCTTTTTAAAAAAAACATGGCAGCACATTATTTGGGACACTAAATGGGCAGCTAAAAACATTGCAGTACATCAGTTAGCATAGTACATGACAACACTTTTTTTAGTTAGCACAATACATTTCACCTTTATTTAATCCGGGTTGACTATGATACGGGTGGAGTCACAACTACGATCCCACCTACAACGCATTAGCGGCTACCAATCGGAACTGAAGGGTGTGGAAAAGGTGACCGATAATGCACGCCTATTGTGTCTGAGTTCCTTGTCGTCAATGAGGTCGTTTGTAGGTGTCACACACAGCTATGTGCCCTGCCCAGCAGGACATCGCCTTTGAAGAAATGGCCTGGACCATTGAGCTACGATTAGCGACCTCACAGCAGGGGCCTGATCGCTAGTAGGTGTCACACATAACGAGATCGCTAGGGAGATCGCAACTGCGTCACCAAAACCGTGACTCACCAGCGATTTCGCTAGCGATCTCGTTATGTGTGACTGGGCCTTTAGTCACTGAGCACTGGACCTTATCTGGTTAATATTTGTTTAAGCTGATGCTAGGGGGAAAAGGGAGGTGTATGCCTGCAACTCTAGTTCTCTTTATGCAGTTGCTGCAGGTCTGACCCTGTTAATTTACGGGGTTCCTCTAGCCTCAGGCACCCCACAGCCCCCACCACCACCCATGCACGTAGCTGTCTGTCTCAAACAATGGTGCTGAAGGAGAGCTTTGTTCTTTGAACCTCCTCTTCTGGTATCTGCTCCTCAGTGTCACAAACAAGCTCTGCAGGACAGCGTTTCCCTGCTTCCAGTCACCAGCTCCAGGACTCAATCACATACGGTAGATAAGTCACCACAGGGGGGAGGATTGTTTGCAGTGGTGCTGCAGGTGATAAGGCCCTGTCGGCTATGGCCTCAGCAGCCGCTCACTAGCAGAAATCCCTGAGACAGTGACTCCTGGGCAGTTCAGGGAGATGAGAGGGGTCAGGAGAATGCTCTGTTTACCTCTGAGGGAGGAGGTTTGCTGGGAGCTATTGTGTCTGGGCAGCGCTTTCCTCCAGGCCGAGGCTTCCGCTTGTGGACTAGGCCGCAACTTCTACTCTCCACAGCCCCAGGGCTTGCTGCACAGAGGGTCCCTCAATGCTGGGGTCACCGGAGGACAGCTCCCACCGCTGGGTGAGCTTTAAAATGCCTTCGGATTTTTTCACTTTTTAGCAGAGCTCTCCAGCCTCACGTCTGCTCCTTGCTCCAGTCAGGCCACGCCCCCCTCCAGATCATTTTTATCGTTCAAGCCCAAAGGGCCCATAGCATGGTATTTTATAATAGAATGTGCTTCCCTTTGGAGAAGTAATTTATGGGTGTCTCCACCCCTTGCTAGTGTTTGAACCAGCTCTAAACCAGCAAATCTAAGTAAGTTGCAATCCGCATTGTGCGTTTCTTTCATATGGTTTATTAATTTTGTGGCACCTATCCCTGAAGAAATTGAATTACGATGCTCTCTAAAGCGAACAAATAGTGGTCTAATTGTCTTTCCAATATAGTACTGTCCACATGGACAAAAGATCATAGACCACCATTTTTGTTTTGCATGTGACTGTTTTGTGGTGTGCCAAACATCACCTATTCTAAATGCCTTATCTGTAATGTGAAATCGGCAGAACGAGCAACTGCCGCATTTATGGTTTCCCACTGGTCCCATACGATGTAGCCAAGTGTTAGGGGGAATATAGTGTCTCGGGCGGGGAGGGGACGCTGCGCTCACCCACTGCTCGGGTCCGGCGCTTGCTACTGCTTGCTTGCTGGCTGCTCGGTGGCTCAAGCGGAGGACCAAATCCCGGGGACTTGAGCGGCGCTCCTCGCCCGTGAGTGAAAAGGGGATTGGTTTTGGGGATTTATTTTCCGTGACGCCACCCACGGTTGTGGTGAGGTTGTGACACCACCGCTGCTCTGGACGGGGATCCCGGGAGCGATGACAGGGAGCAGCTTGGATGTTGGTTTCTTCCCCTCCGTGGGTAGGGGGATTGGTTGTCCCAGGGCCCGGTGAGGGAGGTATGCGTGGCAGGTGGGTAACGGGACCTGGTGAGGTGCAGGGTCGCGGGGCCAGCGCGGTGCCGCACGGCACGGTAGTACTCACTCACTCAGCCAATGATGAATGCAAAGTCCTTGGTAAAACACACGGCTGGATGGACGAGGCCCACTGACTGCTGCGGTGGTTTCTGCTCCCGGAAGGTTGATGGGACCCGTCTTTCCCTGCACCTTTAGAACGTTGTTGGTACTGATGGCTTCCCACCGGTAACCCGCTCCCCAGCTCGGATGGATGCTGAGGGAGCCCCTTTTGCCCGCAGGCTCTGGCCCTGGGAACTGTAGCCTTGGCGGTGACTGTTTCCCTTCACGGTTTGAGCTGTTGCCTTCTATCGGGTCTTGACTGCTGGGAAACCCTGGAGGTTCCCTTCGCTAACGGATTTGACCTTTCTAACGGCGACTCCTAGCCTGGTCGGGGTCCGTAGGCCCTGCCGAACGGTGCTGGCTTCTCTTTGTTTCCCGATCCAATACCGGCGGGCCACCGCCCTTCCCCGGTCCTTACGGTTCACTCCAATCGGCCTTTCCTGCAGACGGTCACCACCGTCTGCCAACCTTGCTGTTTGTGCCCGGGCCACGCACCCGGACATGGTCAGACAGTTGCTCCTTTGCTACTTCTCCAAAATACACTCCTCTCCCTTTCCCTCTTGGAACTTAACTCTAAACTGCACTGAACTTCCTCTTCCTGCCTCCAGGACTGTGAACTCCTTGGTGGGCGGAGACCAACCGCCTGGCTCCACCCCCCTGGTGTGGACATCAGCCCCTGGAGGAAGGCAGCAAGGATTTTGTCTGGCTTAGATGTGCCTAGCCGGGGTGCGGGGTGTGATGTTGTTGTTGTTCCTGTGATGCCCTGGCTTGTCCAGGGCACCACATTAGCGTTTGACAGGCAGATCCCCTATATTTCTTGTGCGTCTGTATGTAATTAAAGGCTTGTTATTTGCTATAACAGCTAATTCTTTTTCCTTTTCAATGATGTGCCAATTTTTGTTAATAGATCTAATTATTCTGTCCATTGGACCGTATTTAAAGCTGAAAACAAAATGCTCTTGATTTTTATTACAAAGTTTTTGACTACCTTTATTATCAAAAGATGTTTTTCTAGATTTTTTCTGAAGGATTTTTTCTTCAGCCCGTTTTTGTGTGCCATTTATTTCTGCGGGAGAATAACCTCGCTCTTGAAACCTCTGAGCTCATTCAGCTAATTTGGTCACATCATTGTTTATTCTGTATACTCTTAAAAATTGGCTAAAAGGTACGGATTTTAACACGTGTGCAGGGTGTGCACTGTTGTGATGCAATAACATATTGACCGCTGTGGGCTTTCTATATAGTTCCCTTGTTATTTTACCTTCACATACAGACAACTTTACATCAAGAAATTCGATGCTCTGGTCTCCAAATAAATGAAAAACATGTTCTATTTGTTGAATTTAAATGAGACAAATGACTTCAGGCTATCCCCATCCCATATAATTAAAGCGTCATCCACGAAACGCAGGTATTTTTTAATATGCTTTATATATGGATTTTTTATATCCTATATTAGATCTTCCTCTACTGTTGCCAAAAATAAATTAGCTAAAGTGCTTGCAACTGGGGTCCCCATGGCCACTCCACTACGTTGCAAATACCAAGTATTACCAAAGTTGAAGGCATTATGGGCGAGTACCAGATGTAAAGCTTCTTCTATACATTTAATTTGAGCTGTTTTTTTCCCTATTTTTACTACTCTGTCCACTATGACCTCCACCGCTAATTGTTGTGGGATCCTAGTGAACAGACTTTCAATATCAAGGGATACCCACTTGAAAGATGTTTGCCATTCAAAATTGTCTAGATGATGGACTAAATCATCCGTATCTTTTACATACGATGGAATACAGATTAACAATGGGTGTAGTAGCCAATCCAAGTATTTTGATAATGGTTCTGTAAAAGAACCGATCCCCGACACGATGGGTCGACCGGGTGGTGCTGTTATAGATTTATGAATCTTAGGGACCGTATACCAGTGTGGTTTGCTAGGAAATAATGGCAACAATTTCTCTGCTCTATTTTTTTGACAAAAAGCCTGAAGTCACTTGTCTATTAAAAAATCCACGTAATTTTTCTTTAAATTTTGAGGTGGGATCACTTTTTAATACCTGATGTCTGTATTACCCAGCTGTGTCTGTGCTTCAGTCAAATAATGTGTCTAGAAACACCGTAGCACCCCCTTTATCCGCTTTTCTGATGGTGAGATTTTCTAGTTGTTGGATTCTTTTCAAAGCTTTTAGCTCATTTTTAGATACATTATCTGGTAAGGTTGGATATTTTAAAGAACGCATTTCTCTCATTACAATCTCTTGAAAGAGGTCTATATTATTACCCTGTGTTGTGGGGGAAAGATTTTATACCGCCTGTAAAACCAGCTGTTTTTTGTTGTGTATCACTATTTTTTTTATTACTGAATACAGCGCTGTCTGCAGCACATTGCCTGTAATCTGCCTGTGCAGTATATTCCTGCCGCACACTTGGCTCCGTTCTGCCCATATTTTCGGGAGAATAGATCGGGGGCTTTTGTGTCTAGAATAAAGGTTGTCATATTTGTACCGTACATTATCTCTCTATAGTGCACCTCCCCTTTTCCCTGCGGGATTGTGGGTGCATACTCAACAATGCCGCTGAAGCCATGGGCCTAAGGTGCAGTGTGATTAGGTTGATGATTGTTACTGTCAGTATTTTGTATTAGTGACTGTAATCATTTTATATGAATACAGGACATTATTTTGTATTACTGTAATAAGTTTGTATACATACAGTAAATATTTTTGGGTTGTGGAACGAATTGTCTTCACTTCAATTATTTCCTATGGGAAAATTCGCTTTGATAGGAGTAACTTGGTTTAAGAGCTCCCGGAACTAATTATGCTCCTAATGCACTGTATATACAGACAGAAATACAGAAAACCCTGAGGAACTCACCGGACTGTCTCTGCCGCCTCTGCCGTTAAATCAGGATTGAAGGGAAAAAGATCACATTCACCTCTGTGCATTAAACTCCACCCCTGCACAGTAATCTCCGCCCATGCAGTGCTTGCCCCTGTGCAGTGAACTCTTCCCCCGCACAGTAATTTCCGTTTACAAGCTGCTTGCCTTTTTGCAATAAAAGCTACCCCCGCGCAGCATATTCCACACTTACCGTTCCGTGGCTAAGGGCTTATTCTTGATGACGGACCCCCTCAGCTCCAGGAATGCCATTAGCTGCTCCATCTGGGCGGGGTGGGGGGGGGGGGAGCTGGAGTGACGCCAGCTCTTGGAATGAGATGATGCTGTAGCTTATTAGCACTTTTTTATTGCTCCGGGCTTCTTCTACTAAAGCTTTGCGCTCTGACTCGTTCGCATTCTTCTGGCACTTTCTCTGCAGGTGTCGGGGAATATATTCCTGCTCTGTGCATCAAAATTTGCAAGAATTAGACAGTAAATCCAATATGCACATAAATAAATTCTCAAAAGTATTCGGCTAAAATGTTACTTTATTAAGCAAAATTTGACATACAAAAATGCAAACATAGACAGTTTAAAACACAAATACAATCCTGCTGTTTACCAGAAGGTAGCAGGTTATTCAATCATAAACATGAACATGACCGTATATACCAACAGTGTGGCATTAAGATTGTATTTATTTATTGAGATTATAGGGTCATGTTCATAAATTTGCACTTGCAACCGAACATTTATAATTAGCTTAGGACTAGATGTGGTCCAATATGGTCACATAGAAGATAGCAATTTATTAAAGCACATATAGATCTTATATGGTGTATACTAGAAATACACATAAAGTGCTGAACTTGTGACCACAGTTTGCCGGTTTAGAACATGCAATGCTAATCTTGCTACCTTTCAGGTGTGAATAAAAGCATTTAGCATAGTGCATAAAGGCATCAATTGCATATACCAACCTACAAGCATAGAAAGTGTCCAATGAAGGGTTAATGCAACTTACACGGAGAGTAATCCAGCCACGTCTGGTCACCTCAACATATGTTTCAACAATGATATCTTCATTAGGAGGTGTGGTTAGAATGTTTAACACGTAGGTATATAAAGAACTTGTTTACCAATCATAATCGAGTGGAAAACACGTGTCTATCAAAACAGCTGTGACCGATCAAAACATTAAGATAAGTTTGGGAGTGAGGGTGACGTCAGTATACCTGGCTACTACCTCTTTCATAGCCAATTAATAGCACTGATAAATGTTGCGCTCCACCAGCGCTAGCAAATGGAGCGCACACGTGACACACGGGGCTGTACACTGCGGTCATGTGAGCGGATGTAACGGCGCATGCACATTGTGCCGTGCTCCGACAACAAAGGTTTTCAGGCCCAGGACCGTCGGAGAGACGTGTCTCCCGTTGCTATGCAACAGGCCAGCGCATCTACCCCTGCTGCGCCGGAGCCCTGCACCTCCCGGAGGACAAACACAAGGCGATGCGCTCACAGCGAGTGTATAAAAAGGCAAATAGCTATTGAAATAAGGCATAGATTTAATAAATATGCAAAGATACAGATTGTTGTCCATTCTTTAGAGAAATAGCTTAAAATAGATATTATAAAAATACAAATACATAGTCATACATCAAATTTAGAGGACTGAATACTTGTTACAATTCTGCCGCTCCCGGTGTCTACATAGTTATACTCGACCTTTGCTTTCTGAGTATCAGACACTTTCATTTCTGTTTTCCTCCGTCAGCCATGGCGTCTGCTGATCTGAGTGACGAGCTGCTCTGCTCCATCTGTTTATCTATTTTTAAGGATCCTGTAATGCTGAGATGTGGACACAACTTCTGCCGGGTCTGTATTGATCGTGCGCTGGATACACAGGACGGGTCTGGAGTTTATTCCTGTCCTGAATGCAGAGAAGAGTTTCAGGAGCGGCCGGCGCTGATGAGGAACTTGTTCTTTCTGAGTAACCAGGAAACGTTCTGCGATATGAAGATACAAGAGGAGATCACCGGGATCTGCTGCACTTACTGTGTGGACTCTCCTGTACCTGCTGTTAGATCCTGTCTACACTGTGAGGCTTCTCTGTGTGAGAAACATCTGAGGGCTCACAGCAAATCACCAGAACACGTCTTATCTGATCCCAGCACTTCTCTGGAGAAAAGCAAATGTTCTGTCCATAAGAAGATCCTGGTGTATTACTGCACTGAGGACGAGGCTTGTATCTGTATTTACTGTTCAGCAGGGGAACATCAGGGACATCGGGTGCAGATGCTGGATGAAGCCTATGAAAGGAAGAAAGATGAACTGTAACCTGTGTGTAACCAGCACAGAAGAGGAGCAGAATCATCCAGAAACAGCAGAGAGATTCCAGTGTAATCAGGTGATGAGCAGGAGGGGATTTACCTCAGGACGTCATTACTGGGATGTGGACGGCAGTAGATCAGGGGTCTGGATGGTGGGGATGTGTTATCCCAGTATAGTCAGGAGGGGAGATCGGTCACTGATTGGAGATAATAACAAGTCCTAGAGTTTGTTGAGATATAATAATCAGTATTTTGTGATACATGATGGTAAAGTGATCCAGTTACCTAGTTCACAGACTAAAAACTCCTTAATTTAAAAATTATCAATTTTTATTAACAAAAGCATTTAAAAACACTTCCACATTATATAGAAAATATTCATTGGTGCCATACAAAGATTCCAACATATATCCCCCTTATTATTCTAGTCCTATGTGTTACCCCAATTAAGGAGCAAGAACAAATGTCAGTAAGGCGCAATATAAAAATATATCCCTAAACAGTCCAATAGTCAAGGGTCCTACAGTCAAGATCCCTAAAGGCAGCACTTTTACCCTAAATTAGTCAGTTCTGCACTGAGATATAATTCCATATATACTGCCACTTCCTATATTAGTGAGGAGGCTGTCAACCTTCTACCCCTAATTGACCCGACGCGTTTCCCCTTCAAATAGAAGGTTCTTCAGGGGTCATCAAAAAGTAGTATAGAAAAATACAATTAATTTATACATTATACTCCAATCATACAGTGAATACAGACATAGTTTTTGTAATCTCCCCAAACAGAGTACATCAAACAAATGATCTTCAGATTGTACAAATGACTATTATAGTCTCCTCTGGTGCTGTCGTATCTTTAGTCTCCAAGAATTGCCAGGTAACACAGAGTTCCACAAAATATTAGCGTGGATATTACCGAACAGAGAATTCCCGTTATAGAAATATTTTTCAAATTTTTGTCATCTCATTCGGGACAATGCTGTATATTCAAGATGAATGATGATGTCACCTGAAAAATTAAAAGAATTTTGTGTCCCAAACAGTTCATATTTTCAGGTGTAATTACCATCAGGAATCTCACAGTCAATAATCATGGCAGAAGGAGATACAGATCTCCGGAGGGTGCATAGGAGGAGAATAACACATAGAGGTCCATCAACTCAAAGCCAGAAACACCTATGTGCCCATATAATCAAAAATACCTATTAAAAACATGCCCATTCATAATTCCCCTTCAGCAAGCTTTTTCCTTTTCAGTGTCCGTGTAGATAAATGGACTAGAGTCCTATGGAATATGGTGCTGCATATATCTCTAAAGTCAAAACATACCCCTCAGGTTGCAATTGGCATGTCCTGGTCCAAATAAGTTTAAAACTCTGCATGATGAAAGGTGAATGAAGAGTCCATCACAATACATTCACAGCTCTATAGTACATGTCAGCAGTTAGAATATCTCAATGAAGCCTGTTACTCACATATACCAGCATGTAGTTGGGGCTCCCTGTGCTGTTCAGAGCGTGCCCAGCCTCTGCAAAATCCACGTGGAGACAGCGTTCACTTCCTACTTCCTCCAGTTACAAGTCATATGCTCTGAAGGGGCCAATCAATGCTACCCTCCACTGGAGATCCGCCCATCAACCAGAATGACACACTCCTCGTGTTCATCTACTCGCATATTGCTGCCTCAGAGTCCATGTCACATGCTCACAGAGGACCAGTCACAGCCGTCCCAGTTGCTAATCTGTTTACATAGCAGGGTAAAAAGCACGCTGTTTCTCCTCATTGAGAAAATCACTATAGCCTGGTTGTGTATCACCCCCACCCCCAATCACATGCCATAATAGGCCAATTAGGGTGGACAGCTCTGGGAAAACTGCCCACAAATCAAACACAACACAGGTCCCGTCCATCAATGATTCCAGGACTCAGCATAGAGCAGTGATCTGGGTGAAGATTCAGGCGCAGCCAACAAGCTGTGATCACAGCGCTTCCAGTTCTATTCAGCCAGTCAGCACAAAATAAATCATCTATACAAAATTGTTTCCTTTTTATTTTGTTTTTTTTTATAAAAATCATTACATTTAATAGTGAACCACTGGATCAAAAATTAGATATAATTGCAGAGCCATGTAATATTCACTAGATCATGAATATAACAGAGCTGTTTAATATTAACCGCTGGGCCATGCATAATATAGAGCAATCCATTCAATATTACCCGCTGGGCTTTTCAATATAGTCCGCTGGACCATACATATTCCAGAGCTATATCAGTATTATTCACTGGACCATGTAAATTGCAGAGCAGTTTATTTAATATTTCACTACTGGACCATGCGTATTGATGGCAATTTATTTAATATTATCCCCTAAAGCCATTTATTTACTATTGTCCGCTGGACCATGATTATTAAGGGTTATTCATTCAATATTGTACGCTGGACTAAGTATTAAATAAATTGTTCTTTGATATACAATCTGCTGGACCATGTATAGTACAGTGAGGGGCTGCTGACTTATATTGAATATAGTTTATTTTTGAAAAAACCTAATCCTACAGAAATCCCCATAACAAAGGGGATCTTCCAAGGAAATGGACATTCAAAGATAGGGTGATGGAACATGGGAATATAACATAATCCATGGCCAAATATTCATAAACCCAAAATCCTTATGGAATAATAGGGACAGAACAGACCTGGTTTAGAACTGGGACTTTATAAAATTAACCAGGCTAACGGGGAGGCCCAAAGTGGTCTCAAGCAGGAAATTACAAAAAACATCCAAAGTTGAGTTGTTCATTTAACCCGTTTGGGTTTACAGTTTTTAGTCTGTGAATCCACCTTGCCTCCTTCTGTAATAGTAAGCGATCCCAATCACCGCCTCTCATCCTCTGATCGACTACTTCGATCATATGAAACTTGCAAGCTCTATTATCGCCTTCATGAAACGTCCTTACATGGCGTGAGATGGGAGTGTCCCTCTCATTCCTAATATCTCCTAAGTGCTCCCCTATTCTTTTCCTGAACTCCCTTTTTGTTTTCCCTATATATTCTATATTACAAGAACAAACAAATCTATAAATGACCCCTACTGTTTTGCAGTTTGCAAAATGCCTGATGTCATAAACTTGTCCTGTCACTGAGCTCATAAAGCTTCTACCCAATTGTATGAAGGCGCAAAAAGAACATTTCCCGCACCTAAAGCTATCTTTGCTCCTGTTCTCCAGCCATGTCGTGTTCTTAACTGCCCCATGCTCGCTATGTATGAGTTGATCCTTTAAGGACCTCCCTTTCTTGTATGTTATTGCTGGAGTTGCTGGAATAATGTCATGTAGTATTGGGTCTGCCGTAAGTATTCCCCAATGTTTTATTAAAATCTTGCGCACTTCCTCTGCCCGATTATCAAATCTACCTATTATCCGTGTGATCCCCTCCTCCTCTCTTTTCCTGACATTCAAGAGTGTTTCCCTAGATTTTAATTCTGCAGACTTGAATGCTTCACTTAGGATATCCCTGGGGTAACCTCGTGCTGAGAATCTATCCCTCAATTCTGAGGCTTGTTTATAGAACGTCATATCTTGTGAACAATTTCTGCGAACTCTCAGGTATTGTCCTCTGGGTATACCTCGTTTCAGGTTAAAGGGATGGTGGCTATCCCAGTGTAGGAGGCTATTAGATGCTGTAGGTTTACGAAATATGCTTGTCTGTAGTTGTCCTATATCATCTTTAGTTATAGCAAGATCCAAAAAATGTATACTCTTTCTATTATATTCCGATGTGAACCTTTAAATCTTAATCATTACAGTTAATCTCTGACACAAACCTACAAAAGGAGTCCTCGTCACCTGACCAGAATACCAGGATGTCATCGATAAAACGATACCAAGATATGATATCATTCCACCACAGTTGTTCCTCTCCTCCAAAGATGACGGTATCCTCCCACCAGCCCAGGAAAAGGTTAGCGTATGTGGGGGCCACTGGGATCCCCATAGCCGTACCCCTGGTCTGGTGGTGGTACCGCCCCTTAAACATGAAATAGTTATGCGTCAAGATAAATTTCAGAAGGGAAAGTATAAAATCATTATGTGGTTTGAACTGTATACCCCTCGAGTTCAAAAAGTGTTCCACAGCAATCTGACCCCAGTTGTGGGTTAACGAACTGTAGAGCGCTTCTACATCGATAGATGCTAATAGTACTCCATCTCCTAAAGTAACCCCATCTATCTTTCCAAGCAGATCCATGGTGTCTCTTAGGTAAGAGGGAAGGGAGAGGACGAAATTGCGCAAGACTTTATCCACATAAATACTACTGTTCTGGGATAGAGAATCTACCCCAGATACTATTGGACGCCCCTTAGTGGGTCCATCCCTTTGTGTACTTTAGGTAGACAGTAGAACACTGGCACAACTGGATGTAAGGTACTCATAAAATCATTCTCATTCTTGGATATAAGCTTATTATCCAAGGCATGCTTCAGGATAACATCTAGATCTTTTTTAAAAATTCTTGTTGGATCATTGGGAAGGATCACATATGTCTTTTTGTCACTTAGTAGATCAGTGCACATTTTCTTATAGATATCGTGACTTAGGATAACTAGGTTGCCACCCTTATCCGATGGTTTCAGGATGAGATTTTTATTCTGCGAAAGGTTCTCCAAAACCCTCCTTTCCTCAAATGTCAGATTATCATGTCGTTTATTTATGGGGTTTACTTTCTCTAGATCTTTTGTGACTAACTCTAAAAATATATCAACACTAGAGGTATCTGTTTAAAGGTGGCATCCGTGTACTCCTAGGCCTCAATTCAGTAAAGGGTCCTTCTCCACTTGGTCTTGTATTTTCCTCTAAAAGGTCATTCAGAACCCTCAAACTGGGGAGGTCCTCCTCTGATATTCCCAGGGCTTCACATTCTTTCCTATCATGTAACCTAAAAAAACGTTTCCATTTAATTTTTCTGCAAAATAAATTGATATCCTTGGTCCATTCAAAACTATCATATCTATTTGTTGGAACAAAGGATAACCCTTTATTTAGAACAGTAGTCTCTAATGATGTTAAATGATGAGAGGTCAGGTTAATAATCTTACTATCCCTAATCATTTCCTCACTCGCTGTGTGGGACGATTTCTCAGATCGTACTCGTACGGGGGTCTTCCCTGTTCCAAAAAAGAGGGAGTATTGTATGAGAATGATGAGGATGCTCCAGAATTCCATTGTTTTTGTCCTTTTCCCCATTTTCCTTTCCCTTGTCTTTGTTTTCTAGGTTCAAAGGCAATAGAGTTAGGAATACGACGTATACTAATTCCCCTATTCCCAACTATAGAGGGGTTTCTATCAGTCTGACGTGTCAATGTCTGAGGAAGAGGCCTCAGTAAGCACCTCTTTGCTGTTCTCACCCAAAAATGGGTAGGCTCTTTTTTCCCTAAAATCACTGAAATCCCTGCTAAACTGTTTTTGTTTTCTCTCCCTCAGAGAAGATTGAAATTTCTCAATAGTAAATTGTAGGGTGGCTTCCTTTCTATTAAAATCAGGGTCGTAACTGATCCAGTTACCTAACAAGATCTCCAGTGATAGTCAGGATCTGTCTGGATTATGGGGCCGGGCAGTTGTCCTTTTATGAGCTGTGTGACCCCATCAGACACTTACGCACCTTCACTGCCGTCTTCTCCGAGCCCCTTCATGCTGTATTATGTGTAAGTGATGGTTCTATAAAGATATTAGGGGGAAGCAGCAGCAGGAAGAAACCATCACAATATAAGAAACTGGTGATAAAGAATATAACAGTGAAATGATGTTACTGTTGCTGATTATCTGATGCTAATATATCCTCCTGATCATATATCTATACACTGCTTATAATTCCCTCTCAGTTACTAGAAGACATTTTTATACCTTTGTTCTCTTCTTCTACAATGGAATCTCTGATAATATTTTCTTCAGTTTTCCTCTATAAATGAGGCGACTAGTAAAGGTCCGATCGGCTTTTTTCTTGTCATCTTTGGAAATTGTTGAGCAATTTATTACAATAGTACAGATAAGAAAAATCAACAATTCGGTGCAGTGCAGCAAAATTTGCAAGAATTAGACAGTAAATCCAATATCCATTGTATAATTGCAATGAGAAATATTCTAGAAATGTGTAACATAAGAAATATCACAAATTGTGAGGGGAAAAAAACAGGGATTGGGGGGGGCGGAGCCGGACATGGCTGAGTGAGGACGCTACTTGCTAGAGCTCCTCTAAATAATCCCCCATAGAACCGGTTTATTAGCCACAATGGGCAAATCTGCAGTAAAAAAGAACAAGCCCGGTAAGCCCAGCACCTCGGGGAAGCCTCCTGCACCCCAGGGCACCATCGGGGCCTATTTAACACGCTCCCGGGAGCCTGAGACCGGCTCACTGCCACAGAAAGAGCTGCGGCCTACAGGGCCTGAAAGAAGCCCTGCCACAGCGCCAATGAGGGCAGCAATCCAGGGGACCCAGAGAAGGGGTGAGGAGATGGAGATCCCCCGTGGCCCGGGAGGACCCTCCGATAGTCCAACGGCAGCGGCAGGAGCTGATGTACCCCCCGCAACTGGGACGGCATTACCTCCAGCGGCGCCATTCCAAGATGGCGGCCGCGATCCTGGGACGCTAGCAGGCAGCCTAGGGCTGGAGGACAGGTTTCCCGCGGCAGCGACCCTACCTGCATCACCCTCCGTTGTGCCTCCGCTGCGTCCGGGCGGCTCCGGCGACATGCCTGCAGCCGTACATCGTGAAGCTGGGAGTGCGGCGTGCGGGAGCGGGACGCATGGGTGCTCGGGCCCAGGAGATGACTCACCGCTGCGAGCCCGAGCACTGAAGAAGCAGATGACACAGGGAGAAGCTGCAGCTCTGACACCACCGCTCGTGTCCACACAAGCAAGCGCAGGGACCAGAGGTGAGGAGGGAGCAGCAGTAAACCCTGCGGGCCGGCTGTACTACAGGAATCAGGTACAGGGCCCACAGTTAGACCTGGGGAGCGGAGTGCACTCTAGTGGGGGGAACAACACCCCCAGTCACTCACCAAGAGCTACACAATCCTCAGGGGGAGCAGGCATTGGAGGAGGGCCACCTACATCTCAGATGGCTACCAATGAGCCCTGGGGGACACCTCAGAGAGAGGCGCATTCACCAGATACCTGGTCCACTGGGTCCTCTTGGGCTGAGAGTCCGACAGCCACCGTCAGGGACCTAGATAGGGGCCCATTAATCCCTGTGAATGGGGGACCCAGAATACTGGGGGCACCCCCAATACATCTCACATCTGCACCACAAGTATGGGACGGCATCAAAAATCCCCAGAACACGCAGACGCTGACATATGGACCGGCCCTTCAGGACTCTTTTTACGCATACCCAAATATGTTTCACGCGGCCGCCTCAATGGGCGACGAGCGCCCGGCATCTCTGGCAGACCTACGGTCCCTGTTACAAGCAATCCCCACCAAGAGTGACATTGCAGCTCTAGCTAATCAAGTAGTGGCGGAGTGCAAACAAGAATTTATTCAGCTACGACAAGATCTCTCTTCACTTACTCACAGGGTAGATACCCTGACAGAGCAACAATCTGATTCTCAGGTATCTATCCGATCTATCCAAGAAACTGCTGAAAACCAATCTAAGCAACTATTTGCCCTTCAGCAGCATGTGGATGACCTAGAGAACAGAAACAGACGAAACAATCTGCGGATTAGAGGTCTTCCGGAATCTATTGCTGCCCCTGATATCCCTGCTGCTCTTCGTTCCATCTTCAACAATTTGTTAAAGAGGCCACCGGGAGCTCCCCTTGAACTTGATAGAGCCCATAGAGCTCTACGCCCTCCGGATCCGGATGACTCCCGCCCAAGAGATATCGTATGCAGAGTACACTTTTTTGCTGTAAAAGAGGCCATTCTACAGGCAGCCAGGAGAAAACAGAACTTATCATACAATGGCTCTACCTTTCGCATAATGCCTGACCTCTCACGACACACTCTGGCCCAACGTGCGACTCTTAAACCCCTCCTTGATGTCTTGAAAGAGAGAGGTCTGCCATTCCGGTGGGGATTTCCGTTTTCCCTATCGGTACAGAAGGACTCCCGATGGATGACCCTGCGTTCTCCAGAGGACCTCCCGGCTTTTATCAAGAGTCTGAATCTGCCTGCAATGTCTATTGCAGCCTGGCCGACTACACTACTCCAGCCGTGGGTGCCCAGGGGACGGCCTACCTCCTCTAGACCACCTCCACCTACTGAGTCCAGCAAGGGGTTGCCTCCGAGAGGAGAACGGGGTCGCAGGGCGGGCCGCCCGCGTTAGCTGATCCCGAGGAAACCAAAGGCTGGCAACACCTGTATGACTTATACCTCTTACAGTAATGAGGCTCACGTGGCTTCCACATGATACCCTCCAGTCTATTCATAGCCCGTATCCCATAAGAATTTATTTCCTTTACCGGTGTCTATGGTTATCCATAATGTTTTTTCTTTCTTAGTATATATGGAGCTCTGCTCGGATATGTCGGACTTCCTTTCTCCCCAAATAGATTGGGATCCTCTGTCCTGCCTAGATGAGGCGGATATGTTCCCTAGGAACGTTTGTTCGGATTCAGTTAACTATGATAGGCTTTTTTTTTTGCCTGTTGTTGTTCTTCTTGTTTTTTTCTCTTTCTTCCTTTTTTTCCCACTACCTCTTACTTTCCTCAAGTCTCCCCTTCTCCATATCTTCGGCGGCCGGGCTGAACGTGTCCGATTCTCTTTCTTAAATATCTCTAATGACTTATTCTCTTATAGATGGCGGACTTAACCATCGCTTCTTTCAATGCCAGGGGCCTCAATGTTCCGGAGAAAAGGACACAGATATTGTATCATCTTCATAAACAGAAGGTGAGAATAGCGTGTTTACAGGAGACACACTTTAAACAAGGACATGCCCCTATTCTTAAAAATAAATATTACCGGACATGGGTATCCTCGGATAACCCTGACTCCAGCTCAAAAGGTGTGGCAATAGCCATCCATAAATCCCTCCCACATCAAATCATAAAGTGCACGACAGATAGTCTTGGCAGATACATTATTCTCTCACTGAGGGTGGGGACCCACATCTTCACGATAATTAACGCGTACGCCCCAAATCAAAAACAGGATAGTTTTATTTCCCGCCTGATCAGTACCGCGATCCCCCTGATACAAGGTACGGTGATTTTATGTGGGGACCTTAATATCACCCTGGACCCTACTTTAGACAACTCAAAAGGGAAATCCAGTATTGCATACACCACTATATCAAACGAATTAAAAAAGCTTTACTACGCATGCAGCTGTTCGACACCTGGAGAATACAACACCCATCGGACAGAGACTACAGTTTCTATTCCCACACCCAGGATTCATATAGCCGTCTTGATTACATACTGGTACAACATAGCGCGCTCCCTTGGGTCCAACACACGAGAATGGATAATATATTATGGTCAGACCATGCGCCGGTATATTGCACGATTGAGATCCCCTCCCTTACGGCTCCTAGGGGGTCGTGGCGTCTGAACGAGTCATTGCTACTGGATGAGCTTTGCGTTTCGGATATCCAGACCTCCATTGCAAGATTCATGGAGGACCACTCAGTAGATGACACAGCCCCCACGTATAAGTGGGAGGCACTGAAATGTGTCCTACGTGGCATTTTTATTAAGCATGGGTCTCGAATCAAGAAAGAGAAAGCCCAAGACATAGTAAAAGCTCTCCATAGGGTATCTGAGCTGGAGCTCATCCACAAGCAAGCTTTATCGGCCACGAACTTACGGGCACTCCTACAGGCTAGATTCGAGGTTAAGAAACTGCTTGATTCCTCATATCAGCGTTTGATACAGGTAGGGAAGGGGAAGTTTTATGAGTTTGGGGATAAACCCGGCAGGTTGTTAGCAAACGCGTTGAGGGAGGGCAGAGCTCACACCCTCATTCCCTGCATCAAGAACTCACGCGACGAATTACTTTACGCCACCCCAGACATCTCAAATACCTTTCATGACTATTATTCCAAGTTGTATAATCTACCTGTCGAGCCCCATAGACCGAGTGATGTAAATCCCTCAATGCCCTCACCTTTTAGATGTCCCGACAGTTCTATAATAGACAACCTGGAAAGTCCATTTTTACTGGAAGATTTATTGGCAGTGATTCGCGATACCCCGGGCAATAAGTGTCCTGGCCCTGACGGGTTCCCCGCCAAATTTTATAAATCCTTCTCGGAACAATTAGCGCCTCTAATGCTCCTTTCCTTCAATTCAATCTCGGACTCAGTCCCCTTTCCGCCCCACTCCACCACAGCTCATATTTCCCTAATTCAAAAGCCCGGAAAAGATCCCATGACATGTAGCAGTTATAGACCAATATCACTACTTAACGTAGATTTACAAATTTATGCCAAGCTTTTGGCAAACAGACTTAGCCCCTTGCTCCCTAACTTGATCCACCTTGATCAGGTTGGATTTGTCCCAGGTAGAGAGGCAAGGGACAATACCATAAAAACCCTGGATTTAATCCAACATGCACACAATAAAAAGCTGCCCATGATGTTACTGTCTTTGGATGCTGAGAAGGCTTTCGACAGAGTCTCCTGGCAGTCGTTATCACAGACCCTAGACCATATAGGCCTGGGGCCAGTTTTCTCGTCTAAAATTATGGCGTTATATCACTCCCCGACTGCTCTCCTTAGGATTAATGGCACTCTGACGAAACCCTTCTCCATCCGAAACGGGACACGACAGGGTTGCCCCTTGTCACCGTTACTATATGTATTAGTCATGGAACACTTGTTGTCAGCCATCCGGGCTAACCCAGACATAAGGGGAATTAGGATTGCCAATCAGGAGCATAAATGCGCTGCTTTCGCCGACGATCTTCTGGTATATTTAAGTAGCCCCACCACATCCCTCCCGTCCTTAATGTTGGAACTAAACCGGTTTAGTAAGTGGTCCAATTTTAAAATTAATTTTGATAAATCAGAGGCCCTAAATATCTCCTTGCCCCAATCGACTGTAAATGTTATAAAACCAAACTTCCCCTTTAGATGGCCACCCCATGGTAGCATCGGATACTTAGGCATCAAGATTCCATCTGACCTATCCAGACTCTTTCAATTAAACTACCAGAGTTTTCTGTCACGGCTCGAGGGGGATCTGACTCGGTGGCATGGGGGCACTCTTTCATGGTTTGGCAGGATCAGTGCACTCAGGATGACGGCCCTCCCGAGATTGCTATATTTGCTGCAGACGGCCCCGGTCTATATACCGGCAACCTATTGGGCCAAGATGCAGCGCATGTTCGGTAGATTTGTCTGGTCTGGAAGACGCCCTCGTATTGGAAGTGGCGTCTTGACTAGGACCAAAGGTGCAGGAGGAACGGGGCTGCCCGATTGTAGGCGATACTACTTGGCGGCAGCTCATGCCAGGGTTTTGGATCTTCTACATAATTCTAGCTCTAAACTGTGGGTTAGCCTGGCACAAGAAATATGCCCCTTATCAATTCCGACCCTGCCGTGGACCTGGCCACTCCTCACCAAACATAAGATTGAGATGTCTTATAGCACCAAGCAGACTCTGAAAACGGTGCACTCTGGGCCGTCACGTAATCTCCTGATCCAACCTAGAGGGCCCCTTATGCCACTGACGGACAACCCGGAGTTTCTGCCGGGGGCATCATCCAACAATTTTCTAGGAAGCACGAAATTGAACCCCTTGAGGCTAAATCGAGTGATTCCGAGGGGGTCCATTATCCCACTTCAGGAGATAGTAGAGAGTTGTAATTTTAAACTACGTTTTCATTTTGAATATGCCCAACTCAAGCACTTCTTGACTTCCCAAGATACTATCATGACTCACCCCTCACCCCAAACCCCTTTTGAAAATCTATGCACTGGTTCCTCTAATACGCGCCATGCTATATCAAGGGTGTACAAGCTTCTGACGAGTACAGTAGAGGCGTCGCCTCCTCGCTTCTGTAAAGCTTGGGAGTTAGAGCTCAACCAACCGATTACCGGGAGCCAATGGGAACGTTGTTATCGCCTGACCCACAGGTCCGTGATTGCCACTAGGATGCAGGAAACTAGCTATAAAATACTTTCCAGGTGGTACAGGGTTCCGGCGTCTCTACACGCGTGGTGCCCCGAAATACCTGACTCTTGCTGGCGATGTGGAGCCTCGGGAGGCACCATGTACCACATCTGGTGGCACTGCCCGAGCCTGTCGGTCTTTTGGAGCAAGGTACTGGCAGCCATACGGGGGGCCACAGGAATTGTGGTCCCCAGTCGCCCGGAGGCAGTTTTACTGTATATCTTTGACGTATCAGAAAAGGTTTTTAGGAAATCGATCCTAGGCCACCTTCTCCAGGCCGCCAAGACCGTGATTCCTCGGCGGTGGAAAGATCCTAACCCCCCGACGGTAGATGAGTGGATAACAGAGGTAAATGTTATTCACCGCATGGAAATGGTGATGGCCCAATCTCGAGGGCAGACGGTGGAAACGGCCTCCAAGTGGTTCCAATGGGACTCCTTCTTGTCTAGTAAAACACTTCTTGAACTACTTTAACCTCCGGACGGGGGGCACTCTGGCCTTTTCTTTTCCAGATAGTTCACACCGCACTTTTGACAAATTTTCAGCTCAACGGACATTGCATCAGTCCCGGTCGCCTCACTCTGCTTTCTATTCTCTCCCTTCTCTGCACTACCCCTATTTCTCTAGACTCTGTGACTTCCTCTTGTTTGAATATCTTCTCCTTGATTTATCGTTTTATTGTTTTGTTTTTTTTTAAGTGATTATCTATGTTCCATTTATACCATCCATAGAATGTTGCGAAGCCGGCGAAGGCTTGGTTTAGCATTAACTTCTGATCTGTTTCATTTGCAATAGTATGGATGTATGTTCTAATTTTGTATTTCCTGGAAAATTAATAAAATCTTAAATTGGAAAAAAAAACAGGGATTGCAAAAAAGTTCACAAGAATGCACGATATTAAAAAAAAATTCTTTCAACTGCAAGAAAATTTATATATATATATAATATATACACACACATCATGCTAATAAAGGGAAGTAATGATATAGATAACTAAATGTGGGAGAAGGCATAAATATATATGAACAAACCTCAATGGGTTGTGGGATAACATGTATCACATGAAGCGATCTGTTGTGCTTGTCTAATGTTCAACACTCATAAAGAGCCTGGGATCAAAAAGGATAATAAAAATAAGAAACATACATAAGGTCAAGATCTTATGGAGATACAATTCTGTGACTATGGAGGGATTCTTTGAACAAACCGTACATCAGTAAACGTTGGGTACATATATCTTGGCACCCTCATACTAATGTTCATGTGAGCAAACACCTAAAATAGGACAAGAAGGTATGTCCATTAAACAGGAGGACTATTATGTTAGAAATTGTGAAGAATATACAAAAAAATGAGATTTCTTACCCTGTGGGTGAAAATGGTAAGTTATAACCTTTGGTGCAGTCTACGTGACCTAAGTATATGATAAATAAGAGGTCAAGGGACAAAAAGCTGTCTCTAACATGTGCTCATTGCCATGTCCATACCTGCATAGGTGGTTCACGTGGTGTGGGTGTCTGGAGGTGCCCGGGAGTGACAGGTAATGTGTCCTGTGCAGCGTTTAAATAGTGCCTGAAAGGCGCGCCTAACATGACTGTTTCCTGGTTGTGATACGCAAGGTGGTGAGGCCTGGAGCGCATCACGTGCATGCGCCGCCTGAGACGAGCGGCGCATGCGCAGAAGGCAGCATCCACGCCTCGATAGGGGAGGTGATAACACAGCATGTGACGCTTCTTGCGCATATGCCGCCTGGCCCCAGGCAGCGCACGTGCAGCAGGCATCACATAACTGCGCATTGTGGAGGGACAAAGTATTGTGGTGACGGGCGGAACGCATCCCGCGCATGCGCCTTTCGATGGTCCAAGCGGCGCATGCGCAGAAAGCAAACACCCCCCCCCCCCCCGCGCGTGTCGGCATAGTGATGCATGGTGTAGGTAACCAGGTGTGAGGGAGAACAAAATACAGTGAGTTAATAAGATCCTGTGGTGCCGGTGCCAGTTTGTCATCCAGGGCTGGTGTACGACTATGGGTTTGTGAATCTCTTAGGTGCCAGGCAGTGAGATTCAAGGTCAGATAGGAAGAGAAGCCTAGGGAAAAAAAGAGAAAATATTAAAATGATGTAAGAGAATTATATCACTAAACTAAAATAATTTTTAGATATATACATTTTTTTTTTAGATAGATATATAAAATTCATTTGGTAATATAGCGACTTTACATTTAGTGGTATGAGACAACAGCTTGTCACTGAAGATGTCATAGATCCTGTGGAAAAATAGAGGATAAGAAGTAGCAAATAATAATTATGATGGGGGTTTCAAGGGAAAACCTCGTGTTCCCTGTTTAGGCCCCTTGGTTCAAGGGTCTTAAGGGTATGGATCCAGTAAGACTCCCTTTACTTGAGCTTCTGGATCCTATTGCCACCCTGTCTCATAGGAGGTACATGTTCTATAACCTGATGTCTTAGTTGTGCTATGGTGTGATGTTGGGTAATGAAATGATGGGGGATGGGAAGTAACGTTTGCTTGCAGCAGATGGTGGACTTGTGTTTGCTGATACGGTCTCGGATATGCTGGGTAGTGTCCCCAAAATATCCAAGACTGCAAGGGCATTTGATCAAATATATGACAAATGTGGAATCACAGGTGAAGAATTCATATATGGGGAAAATTTTTCCGGAGAGGGGGTGGGAAAACGAGTCCCCACGGGTGAGATTATTACATTGTAAGCACCGCAAACAGGAAAAATGACCCTTTCTTGGGGTGCCAAGAAACGTCTGGCGTGGGAGAATTTTTCCTGAGCCTAAATCTGCTTGTACAAGATTCTTTCAGGTTTTTAGGTCTTTTGTTGCAGAATAGTGGGGGTACAGAGAATTCTTGTATGGAGGGATAAGCTGCTTTCAGTAAGGGCCAATGCTTAAAGATAATAATCTTAAGGGGCGAAAAAGGATGATATGTATTGACGCAACTAATAATTGGGACCTCCTTTCTCCTTACCCCTGAGTTATGAGATGTACAGTTACCAGCTACATCAATGGGATACCCTCTGGAAATTTCTGGCTCATCTCCTGTGTTCTTACTCTACGCTGTACTGGATCCGACACAATCCTGTGTACCCTCATGTGTTGGGAGATCAGTAATGATTTTAGTATGTGACAGGTGACAGCTTGAATAATGTAACAGCTTATTTTTGTCCGTGGGCTTAACGTAAAGATCCCTGCTAAGAAGGCCCTCGGGAGATATTTGCACCAATGTGTCCAGAAAATTGATGCTCTGTGTGTCCGAGTGCATCGTAAATGTTAGACCTGGTCTAATGTTTAAATCATGGAAGAACTGGGTTAAGGATTCAAGGTTGCCCCGCCAAAATATGAAAAAATAATCGATGTATCTAATTCACGTGATGGCGTATTGAATCCATAGTGGATGGAAAAATATATGGGTTTCTTCAAAGTGTGCCATATACGCGTTGGCGTAAGGTGGCGCTAAATTAGATCCTATTACGGTACCCCTCATTTGAAGGAAGAATTGGTCCTGAAACAGGAAGTTGTTCTCGAGTAGTAGCTGAAGTAAATCAATAAAGAGTTTTGTGATGGGGAGTAGGAGCTGTATTTTTTGAGGAGCCAGTCTGCCGCCAATAGACCATCGTGGTGCTCTATACTGGTGTACAGGCTGTTCTAAATCTCTAAACCTTCTAAACCTAAAACAACTCTAGACTAATAGAATACTATGCCAATAATTATATTCTATATAAAAGACCATAAAAGATGAGGACATTATATTTCTAAAAAGAAAGTAATTGGAGAAGATTCAATTCAAGCTATAGAGCAAATATGTAAGTGATGTATCATGTTATACTGAAAATCGTTCCAAAGATTCCATTGCCTATAATACTGGGGGGGAGGGGGGGATTGTTCAGCGTTGCGTGATATTTTAGTTTTCAAACTCATGTTGGGCTATAGAATTAATTTGGGAAATGTTTGGAGGGAGGGGATTATTCCATTGGGCTGCAATTAATGATTTAGTGGTAAGGAAAATATGAATAAGAGAATGAAAGGATGGATCTAATAGGTCTAAATCTAATGAAAGGAGGGCCAATTGGGAGAGTCAAAACTATATTGGAATTAGTAATTCTATTAGACTAGGAACTTCCTTCCATAAGATTTTTAATATTGGATAGTCCCAAAAAATGAAATTTTTCAACCGCCTCCGCAATTCCTCCAGCATAATGAAGCGTTGGTAGTATTGAATTGATGTAATCTTAATGGGGTATAATCCCAACGAGAGGGTAATTTATAATAGGTTTCCAGAAGAGAAGTGCAAATAGGAGGAGTTGCTTGCAGTGAAAATTGCCAATTATCCTCTGGAAATTGGGGGAAAGATATTCAGCCACAATCTGTCATAGATTTGTTTTATAATATTTGTCGCTTACTAAATTTATTTTTGTGCTCCAAATCAGTGTTACTAGGATTGCAGAGTAATGGGTCGACTCATGTTTCTATTTAAAGGATTTTTCTAAGGATGACTCTTAAGGACATGAGAATCTTGAATTCAGAGTCAGGAATCTTATGCTTTATTTTGATGTCAAAATAAGAAAAAACAACAAAAAGTTTTGTTTTGCCATCTTGTGACCACTACGTTTTATTTTCCCATAAATGGAGCTGCGTGTGGCAGGTTTTGCTTTTTTATTTTTATGTCACAATTTTATTGATCGAAACCATTTTTTGATAGAATCTAAATTTTAGTCAAAAAGGTGCAGCCATTTATCCCTAATCATGGCACACCGCAATAATGTGATTTGTGAGCACTGTATCGCTACCTTCAGTTTTGGCTTAAGGTTATAAAAGTGGTTTGGCTTTTATTCCAGCCACAATAAATAAACCTTTCCAGGAAAGGAGAAAATACGAGTTTTTATAGTGCAAGCAATACATAATTTATTAGTGACTATGGTGACAGAGACTTGAAAGGGTTAATATGAAAATTTAAAAGACCGGATCAAACAAGGCATTAAATGCACCTGATAAAATAAGCCCAATATATCCACAATGAATGTCCCTCCGTTTACAACGTATTTATACTTTAGAAGCAATAGTGCAACCAATAGAACATACATAAATGTACTCAGGTATAATACAGAGAGAACAATAATAAAACACTAATGGAAGATGACTATATCAGGGCTAGTGGCAAGTCCAAGGGTATATAGCCAAGGCATATCACTATGTTGCTATAATTCATGGTAAGTCCAGGGTTTTTGCAAGTATAGTGTGAAGATCATGCCAAGGCAAGAATCATACCCTTTGTTTGCCAAAACAACGTTCCGATGGCAGGTGCTGAATTACAACTTTGGTCCGGAGAGGAGGCCCCAAGACTGCCCGACGTACGTTTCGATGAGGATATTCAATCTTCTTCGGGGGATGGGATGCCATGAAGTGCGTACCAGAAGTGCCGGTATTTAAATGGTGGCGGTAATTTTCCGAACCCGGAAATCACATAATGGCGCATGCGCAGATCCATCCGAGAAGTCTCGCGCGATGTACTGCCGTCACGCTATATCGCGCATGCGCGGGAGCGGGGACGCATCACCATAGCTCCCGCGCATGCGCGAAGCACAAGACTGTAGCGACAATCGCGGAGACAAGGCAGAGGATCAGGGCATGCGCGCATGAAAGCCGGGAATGGATACAACATACAAACATGTAACACTAAGAGTGACAAGAATTGCAGTGAGCGCCTGGCACAATGTGAAGTTAAATGGATCCTCACATTGAACACCATGGTCCCTAAGGGACTCAATGAGTCCATTAGCTACACTCCCTTTTTATAATATAGCTATCATTGTCATCATTAAAATTTATACTTTATTTCTTTTGCTTTTCATTCTAATTAGCTTTGATCTCCTCCGAGTGACCACCCTTTGCCTCACTGCAATTCTTGTCACTGTTAGTGTGATTTTTATTCTTTTAATTGTTCTTGTGGTCCCACTATTCTAATGCTGGTTTTATCTGGTCCTCTTTCCATATAGGCATCCTATTCACCTAACGATGTTACTTTGGACCCTTTTGGAAAACGCTTTCATGCGGTAGTCTGAATACTTTAATGCACATGCACCTTTTGCATGTTGTATCCATTCCCGGCTTTCATGCGCGCATGCCCGGGTCCTCTGCCTTGTCTCCGCGATTGTCGCTGCCGTCTTGTGCTTCGCGCATGCGCGGGAGCTATGGTGACGCGTCTCCGCTCCCGCGCATGCGCGAGATAGCGTGACTGCGGTACATCGCGCGAGACTTCTCGGATGGATCTGCGCATGCGCCATTATGTGATTTCCGGGTTCGGAAAATTACCGCCACCATTTAAATACCGGCACTTCTGGTACGCACTTCATGGCATCCCATCCCCTGAAGATTATTGAATATCCTCATCGAAACGTACGTCGGGCAGTCTTGGGGCCTCCTCTCCGGACCAAAGTTGTAATTCAGCACCTGCCATCGGAACGTTGTTTTGGCAAACAAAGGGTATGATTCTTGCCTTGGCATGATCTTCACACTATACTTGCAAAAACCCTGGACTTACCATGAATTATAGCAACATAGTGATATGCCTTGGCTATATACCCTTGGACTTGCCACTAGCCCTCATATAGTCATCTTCCATTAGTGTTTTATTATTGTTCTCTCTGTATTATACCTGAGTACATTTATGTATGTTCTATTGGTTGCACTATTGCTTCTAAAGTATAAATACGTTGTAAACGGAGGGACATTCATTGTGGATATATTGGGCTTATTTTATCAGGTGCATTTAATGCCTTGTTTGATCCGGTCTTTTAAATTTTCATATTAACCCTTTCAAGTCTGTCACCATAGTCACTAATAAATTATGTATTGCTTGCACTATAAAAACTCGTATTTTCTCCTTTCCTGGATATGATCAGGAGTTTGTGCTACCCGTGTGGTTCCTGGGTATACAGGGACGCTGGGCATATTTCTAGTATGGTTTTCTGGAAATTTGTTATAACAATAAATAAACCTTACCTAGAGGTCTCTCCTGTTGGTGCATGTTGAGGGGTTGCAACGACAGTCTTTTAAGCAGACCTGCTCAGGTTTTCGTCAGTTGCATTGCTTGTTCTTCCATATCCCTCCACATTTGCAGTAGAATATGGAGAAAAGAGCACACAAGCTTGGCATTACCAATTGCCAAAATACAGCCCCCGCAATTTATTAAAATTCAAAAATATACTGATAGGGACCTTAGATTGTGAGCCCCAGTGGGGACAGTATTGCTGATGTATGTAAAGCGCTGTGGAATTAATAGCGCTATATTAATGAATAAATTATTATGAGATGATCTGACAGCATGGAAAAGCCTCCCCCCACCCCTAAAACAAACAAAAAAAAAATCATTGTGAAGCATAACGATTGTGGATGTAGTTTTGTCTCCATACTTTCACATTGCCAGTCATCAGACCTCACACGTCCAGTGTATTCTATGCAAAGCCATACCTTGGACCCCTGAGTTAGGTGGCAATGGAGAGAACCCCTAAATAATCCAGCACACATGCCCATTCTATCCTAATCTGAAAGCACATTCAATAGCATTCGATCAGGGGTCCCCCCACTAAACACTTTTTTTGGCCCGTTTCACATTTCGGCTAGAGGTGCAGTTTTTGAGTCATCCACCACTACCAAAGGCTCATCTGGTGATAACAGTGGCTGATGCATATCACGCTGCTTGTATAATTTATAGAATTTGGAGCGTCCAATTCTTTGGATTAAATTTTGATTTCGTTTGGCTATTTTTCGTTTCCCTTTTGTCTCTAAGAAACCTTGAAGTATTGGTGGGTCTGGTGAGGATGTAGAGATATCTGGGAGATGATGTTTAGTTCCTGTAATGGTTGAATTTCAGCTTCTTTCAGGTGAAGATTGCTGGTGAGTGATTTTAATTTTGGTCTTATTTATGCGCTCTTTATCTATAAAGGAGTGCAAAGGCATAATTTTATGCAGTTTTGATAAACATTTTAAGTGCTCTATAGTTATTTGGGATCAGATGCAGAATGGTAGTAGCTTTGCATAGTTTTGGAATAAGATTCATTTTTGTAGTTTTATGCCAGAGTTTGAGGGTTGTTGTTGTTGTGGTGAGAGGATTTGTAATGCTATTAGATTTGAATCTCTTGTATTAAAGATATGAAAGTGCAGCGCTCCTGGAAATTAAAATTCTTTGGTGCTTGGATAGGGTCCAACCCCAAATAATAAGAAAATTAATCCGGCACAAAATTGGCGTAAAAAAAATTTGCAAATTTATTTGACAAGCAAAATGTGTGAAATAACGTTTCGGTCATTAGACTGTTATGGACAAGATTATGAATTATGAGTATATAAGAGTTACATGGAGATATCCATAAAGAACAAGATTTAAGATGCTGTTTCAGACTGTGTACCCCACCTAGTTCTGCATTTGGACATAAGACTCAGACAGTCTGGGCTATTCTTGTGACAAGTGAATCATGCTGACATTGCTTAATATAAATGAGGAACCAAGCACATTACAGTAAATTGTATATCACAGAATAAGCTGTTCTACTTTATCCAATAGGAGACGTGTTACGTATTCTTGGCACCTAGCCAAGAAGCCGGTTATATATATCTGTACAAACTTCCGGAATAAAGGAGTCTTACTTTCTATTCATATCAGAGTACGTCTCTCTGGTGTGTGTGAAAGAGTGTGTTTATGCATGCTACCACAAGTGACTCATAATTTGGACTGCAGACAGTTTAAGAGGGATGCATGACTGAATGGCATCAACCTAAATTAAGGCCTTATCATTTGGCGCCCAACGAACCTTAGGACTGAGCTCTGGATGGCGGACGGCCGTGCTGACACCTTCAGTCGAAAGGCAACTACGCGAGAGGTGGAGAATAGATGCGCACTCCAGCTGCAGGTGAGAACATTTGTATAATCTCACCTTGCAACCTCATGCGTGTACTTGCATTTCGAAGGGGGGGGTTGGGCTGTCCCAGTCTAGACACCTAATGACCGCCATCTCGCATGAGATAAGCCGTCCTAAGAGATCTCACACAAAGGTGGTCAGGTTCACCTTAAGCTGTCTGTAATGTAATTCTAAATCACATGAAATGTAATGTGGTTTGAGGTTTTGTCTGCTCGTTGGAGAAAAGCAGAAGTTCTATGTTTTATTTTTCTCTGACTTAACTGCAGGGGAAAATGAGGAAGTTGTTATATACGCTGGATATATGGATATATATGGTTATATCTGCAGGTGAGATCAGCCACCTGGATGGTGTATATAGTGTCCTTATTATGTCATTGTGTTGACCTGTGTCTACCTGTTGAAATGTCTGTCTATTTGCAGCAGGTGGAGTACTTGCTGGTATCGCTCTAATCACTGTGTTTGCAGCAAGGCTGGCTGCAAAAAGAGGAAGTTCTATGTGCTTTGTTCGTACTTGCTGGTTTACGCAAAAAGAGGAAGTTGTGTCACGGGAAGGTACTTTGATATATTGAAGCCGTTTCTTATAAAAAAAAAAAAAAAAAAACCCTCTGAAGCTGTACTTTAAAGTATGCTGTTTGTGTATACTGTGAGATACACTGGTGTGTAACGTGTCCGGTCGATAGTCAGTAATTGAGAAGACTGAAGGCTAGGTACCGAGTTACGGTAAGCGCCCTGACTGTATCCTGGTGCGTCTTCCACAGAGAGGAGACGATAGGGGGATTGGTTTTGGCCGGTACAGCGTCATGGTAAGAGACCCTGACTGTATCCGGTGGAATTTGATGTTCTCCGCGATCCTAGGTAGGAGCAACATTGGCAGAATCCCTTGACTTTGGTTTTAAACAGTATTATTGATGTTCTGGACGGACCGTTCAAACAAGGTGTATATAGTGTGAACAGAGGTTACTAGTACATGAAGTAAGAGATAGTGAGGGTGAATTTAGTTTCTATCACCCATGTGACACTTCTTCCTGGTAGGACAACCCGTTTGTGTTGTGGTTTGTGGACTGAGGTAGAAATTCTGTGTATTCTGTGGATGTGTATAGTCGCTGGTCCAGGAGAGAAAAGTGGATTACGGCAGATCAGACATCCAGGTTGACGTGTTAGTTTAGGGAGTTTACCCTTTGAATATGGGGTCTAATCAGTCCACACCTGTCAAGTTAACGGCAGAAGAATTAGTAAGCGAACGAGAAGGAAGGAAGTATGTTAAAAATATGAAGTCGCTCTTGAAGGTGGCAGGAATCACTGCCAAAAAAGGGAGATTAGAGGAGCAGGAATGGAAAGATGTTTTGTTAAATAAGCGAGGGATCTTGAAAGATAAAGATCTCCTTATGGATGCTGAGGCATGGTATAGAACGTCAAAAGATGTTAGGAAATTGGCATGGAAAGAGGAATGGGATGGAGATAGTAGATATTTCTATATTGCACCAGATCAGAAAATGGCACCTCAGGAAGTGGCCAAGCCCATTAGGAAACAACGCCTCCATCCTCATAAGTCGTCCCCAGAGGGTTGGACTTGTGTAGTTTGTCCCCCTGCCCACCAAACGCCCTCCTTAGCCTGCCCAGACGTCATTTCAGGTCGGGCCGCACCTAGTTCCCTTTTCCAGCCATCTTCAGTCCCAAGGCCACTGGCCTATTTGTTGCTGGAGCAACAGAAGACACCGAGGGGGGGGGGGGTCAGGAAGATGACAATGATTTAACAATGATCCACCCCACCACCAACACTGTCCCTAGTAGAGGTAAACCACAGGTGCTGTCCTTATTTGAGGACGTCAGGCCACACATGGCATCGCACCATTATTCCGATAGTCTCAGACAAGAACGCCTTAAATATGTGACATGGAAGCCTCAAGAGGCTGCAGTCCTTGCGAAGGAACACTGAAATATATACACCTATGAGTGACGTGTCATCAATAATTGATGTTTGATACCTTGGACCTGATCTTCGGGGATAGAAGATTTGAAAGGGGGGGGTTGTCTATGTACAGGTGCAGTGTTAAGGAAAAAGTGGGTGAAAGAGCCCTGACTGTTACCTGGTACGGTTTTCATGCTAAGCAGTGAGTTGAACGTTGTATGCGTACTCACTGGTCTTGTTTTAGTGGATGTCAATGTATTCTTACCTAGAATTGAATACATTGGGGAAGACCCCTAAACTTTGGTCTTAATCGGAATTATTGAGTATTCGATAGACCGTTCTCATGGAGGTGTATGTATATCGTGAATTCTCTCCCTAACATAATATCTCATATATAGTTTAACCTGAAAGATGTTTTCACCCAAATTAAAGCTGGGAATTCTTTCTGGCCAGTAATGGAGCCAGGTTTGCGGGTTTACAGTGAGGGTGTATGTACCTTATCACCCAAGTGACACTGGAAGATATTTTATGTATAATGTACGCAGTTTTTGGTGTATAACACCGTAGGGTTGAAATTGGGAAAAAAAAATAAAAAGAAGGAAGTGTTAGTTTCTATTTCAGTGTCCTGTGAATATACGTATGTTGAAATAGAGAATTCTCCAAAGGGGGGAGATTAGATGAGAATTGATGAGTAATTCTGAATCTAGCAACTACACTATGTGTATTTTACCTGTCTGTGAAAATAAGAAACATTAAGCTGAATAATAGGGTGGACTTGTGTGCTGTCTGTGGAGCACTGGGTCCACATAAGCCCATCCCAGTATTTCTTGTTCTGAATGTAGATTTCTTTCTGTCACTCAGTGTTTTGCTCAGCCCTGGGTGGGGTATGGTATGGGGATAGTTTTGCTCAGCCCTGGGTGGGGTATGGTATGGGGATAGTTATCAGGGTCTGACAGGGGATAGGGATACGGTGGAGGCTCGGCCCTGACCACCATCAGGTCTACCGTCGAGATGAGGGCGAGTACAGGGTCCCTAGTTACAGGGTCAGCCCAGGGGTCCCTATATAATCCATATTCCCAGTGACAGATTGAATACCTCCTGAATGTAGATGTCACAATACATGTCACTCCCTCCCAGGACTCTTCAGACGCCATTTTTGGCCAACACCTACTTCCTCTTTTAGCGGCTGTTTCTTATCGGTAATTATTTTCAGTGGACGTTTTAACTCAGACACTACATAGTTCATCTTCAGACGCCATTTTAGTCCAGCCGACACCCAGTTCCCCATTTTTGTTTCAGCAGCTACAGCCACTGCTCTGTTTATTGCTGACATAGCAGGGACTGCAGAGGGGGGATATAGGGACCTGAAACACACACTCCGTTTTTGGTCATATATGGAGTAGTTCCCAATCGTGTTCCCACTCATGAGGTTATTGCTGATAGTCCTGTGGAAACTTTTCCCTTCACTTTTGCATGTTTGTTTTTGCTGTATCTAGTATACAGTTTTGTAGACCATATAGACTGCTCACTATTAGTCCTGGTGGACAGTGAATATTTTTCTGCCTATGGCAGTTGCTGCTTAGCCTAGTTTTGAGATATTTTCACTTGTATGTTATCCTGCCTGGTATCTTGCACAAGAGTTCCCTGATAGAGCGGGTGGAGGTTCATGTGGTCCCAAGGGGACATTGATCATCAGGAGTTGACATATATTAGAGTTTTCGTTGGCAGCACCCAGTAATCCTTTGTGTCTAAGTTTGCAGGGTCTGACAGGAGAGAGGGATACGCTGGAGGCTCGGCCCTGACCACCATCAGGTCTACCGTCGGGATGAGAGAGTGCAGGGCCTCCAGTTACAGGGTCAGCACAGGAGAGGTAGAGTAGATAAGCTCCACTGTTTTTTTTTACTAGTTGTGTATACGTAGTCAGGGGGTGCTGCTTGCTAGTTTCCAAACACTCTTGTGCTTTTCTCTTTCCCCGGGATTTAGGGGATCTTAGTTTTTAGAATTTCAGTGTTCTCCTGACCCCAAGCTACACTCATTGCTCTTTCTTACAAACCTAGGTATAGTCCTTTTTGTATCAGGTCTCCGAGAGCCCATATGCAAACTACAGCTGGTAACACCTGAGTTAGTCAGTCATCAGAAGAGTATCATCACGTCATCTCCAGCCCAGAAGTCATTCTACATGTTTGCCATGGAAGAAGATAGCAGTCCTTTGAGCACTACTCAGCCAGATTGAACACCTACCTAAAGCACCAGTTGAAGATCAGTGCCCGTATGACATCACTGCTCCCTGACAAAGTCACCATCTCCCGGTGTGCGGTCCTTAAT
Organism: Anomaloglossus baeobatrachus; assembly: GCF_048569485.1. Taxonomy (NCBI): domain Eukaryota; kingdom Metazoa; phylum Chordata; class Amphibia; order Anura; family Aromobatidae; genus Anomaloglossus; species Anomaloglossus baeobatrachus. The sequence continues at coordinate 11,067,699 of NC_134364.1, read as the reverse complement.
CCTGCTGAACTTCTCCCTCTTCCAAGGGGGGAGTGTCCCACCTCTGACACCTGGGTGGAAGAGGTAGTCGACTCTGGCATAGCTGAAACTCTGGATTCGATACCGTGACGGATACATCTTTGATATCTGTGGTATAAGATTCCCAAAGGATGATGTATTCAGTCGCACAGGAAAATCTTTCGGAATCCTATCATCGGTCACATTAAAGATGAGCTTTCCAGCAGATTGATAGACAAATCCAGCGGTATTAAATAGATAATCAGAGATTGCAAAATACACCATGAGATTATGGTCATCTGGTATGGACAGAGGCTGTGGTGAGAATGGTGGGGGGGTGCGCTTAGACTGCTCAAAAAATTCTCCCTTCAGCTGTACATCCAGATAATCCGCGCTCACAATTGGAGGTCCCGTCAAAGAGTAATCAATAGAGGCAACATCATCAATTTTAGAAGTAACTGGCAGACTTCTTAATACTGGCTCCAGTTGATTTTTAACTGCGTCATTAACTTGTGAACAAATCATATTTTGCATATAGTCTCTTAAGGATGATGCGATTTTGTCATCAAACAGGTTAATGAGCCAATCAAGTCCGCCAGAAAAATGTACTTGCGTATCTGCAATGTTGGCACTGCAATCAGATGAAGATACTGTTGGTCGACCAGAACCATCGCTTCCTAAACTCAGGCCCACAGAAACTGAGATTCCCAGGACCTTTAACTCAGTCACCATCAGACGATATGAACAGATAACGTACTCCCCATCTTCCATGTACTTCAATGTAGGCTCCAGAGATAGTTTCAGGCCAACATTGGGAAGAAGAGTGACTTGTGAACTAGGCAACTGGAAATTGGTTATCACCATACTATTGATGTTGTACTTTACATTTCCCAGAACTCCAACACTGTACGATCCTGAATAATCCGGCAGCCGAATAGTCGAGAGCTTCTGTTGTAGAACAATAATCCCTTGTTGACGGGAATAATCCAGCCCTTTCTGGGTGATTCTCACAACCAAACCAGGATTAACCGAGTCTGTTGCTCCAAGAATTACCATAAAGAGAGCCAAGGTTAATGCGTAGCTCGGTGCCATCTTCAATACATGTAATCTTGGCAGTAACTAAATAGCTGCTGTAAATGCAAGGGGGGAGTGTCCCACCTCTGACACCTTGGTGGAAGAGGTAGTCGACTCTGGCATAGCTGAAACTCTGGATTCGATACAGTGACGGATACATCTTTGGACCCTGACTTAACCCCTTTGCGGATGGATCAAGATGTGCATCAAGAAGACGGTTCCACATGGGTATGGTGCTGGTAGCAGAAGACGCTGTGCTGATAGAGCAGTCGCTACCCGCATGCCTGTCTGTGAAGAAGCAGATGTATGTGCTCTCGCTGAAGCCTGCAAGATGGCAGCCAGCATCTACTCTGTATGGAAGACAAGAGACTTGATCACTGCCAATGGAACTGTAAGCCGCCATGAGGCCATAGAAGAACAGATGGAAGCTTTACTATTGCCAGACAGTCGCGGTGAGCAGGGTTGAGGCCTACATTGGAGGAGTCAAGGGAAGCAGTAAGAAGTGTCCTCACTGACAGAACATCCAAAGAAGCCCCAAGACCACTTACCAGAGAAACAGTCAGTCAATCTGTGCTTTTTGAATGACCCCGATGTGAAGAAGAAAGGAAAGATGGAAAGTCTTGAGAAAACGTTGTCCTGACCCTACAAGAGCAAGTCTCAGAAGAAGAAGACGACTGAGATAGGGTGCAGCTGTGGGCTCCCGGAGACCATAGAAAGTGGCTAGTGACCTGCTTTCACTGCCAGCCAAAGAGATATGGCAGGCCTTAGACACAGAACTGACTCTACACACCCCATACCAGCCACAGAATAGAGGGAAGGTTGGGAAGATGGGGCAGTGTAGAAGGCAAGGGCAAGAGTCTTCCCCTTGAATTGTTCAGTGTCAGACACACCCCAGCAGGGACCACTAGGTTGAGACCCTATGAAATCCTGTTTAGAAGTAGCCTCAGATACTTCAACTAAGCTTGTTGTTTGTTTAAACATTTGCCTAATACACGTTTTTGAGTTTTCTCCTCCAGATCCAACCAGATCTAGATTTTCCTCTTTTCCTTTTCTCTCTCTCTCCTCTTTTCCTCTCTCTTTTCTCAATCTTTCTCTCTTCCTCACTTCTCAATCTTTCTCTCTCTCTTTCTCTCGCTCCTCTAACTCTTTTTCTTTCGGACGAAGATCCATGCATTCCACTACAAAGAGAGGTCTCTCTGGTGTGTGTGAAAGAGTGTGGTTATGCATGCTACCACAAGTGACTCATAATTTGGACTGCAGACAGTTTAAGAGGGATGCATGACTGAATGGCATCAACCTAAATTAAGGCCTTATCATATAGGCATCCTATTCACCTAACGATGTTACTTTGGACCCTTTTGGAAAACTCTGGAAATTTGTTATAATAATAAATAAACCTTACCTAGAGGTCTCTCCTGTTGGTGCATGTTGAGGGGTTGCAACGACAGTCTTTTAAGCAGACCTGCTCAGGTTTTCGTCAGTTGCATTGCTTGTTCTTCCATATCCCTCCACATTTGCAGTAGAATATGGAGAAAAGAGCACACAAGCTTGGCATTATTACCAATTGCCAAAATACAGCCCCCGCAATTTATTAAAATTCAAAAATATACTGATAGGGACCTTAGATTGTGAGCCCCAGTGGGGACAGTATTGCTGATGTATGTAAAGCGCTGTGGAATTAATAGCGCTATATAAATGAATAAATTATTATGAGATGATCTGACAGCATGGAAAAGCCTCCCCCCCACCCCTAAAGCAGACAAAAAAAATCATTGTGAAGCATAACGATTGTGGATGTAGGTTTGTCTCCATACTTTGACATTGCCAGTCAGCAGACCTCACACGTCCAGTGTATTCTATGCTCAGCCATACCTTGGACCCCTGAGTTGGGTGGCAATGGAGAGAACCCCTAAATAATCCAGCACACATGCCCATTCTATCCTAATCTGAAAGCACATTCAATAGCATTCGATCAGGGGTCACCCCCACTAAACACTTTTTTTGGGCCGTTTCACATTTCGGCTAGAGGTGCAGTTTTTGAGTCATCCACCACTACCAAAGGCTCATCTGGTGATAACAGTGGCTGATGCATACCACGCTGCTTGTATAATTTATAGAATTTGGAGCGTCCAATTCTTTGGATTAAATTTTGATTTCGTTTGGCTATTTTTCGTTTCCCTTTTGTCTCTAAGAAACCTTGAAGTATTGGTGGGTCTGGTGAGGATGTAGAGATATCTGGGAGATGACGTTTAGTTCCTGTAATGGTTGAATTTCAGCTTCTTTCAGGTGAAGATTGCTGGTGAGTGATTTTTTAATTTTGGTCTTATTTATGCGCTATTTATCTATAAAGGAGTGCAAAGGCATAATTTTATGCAGTTTTGATAGACACAATTTAAGTGCTCTATAGTTATTTGGGATCAGATGCAGAATGGTAGTAGCTTTGCATAGTTTTGGAATAAGATTCATTTTTGTAGTTTTATGCCAGAGTTTGAGGGTTGTTGTTGTGCTGAGAGGATTTGTAATGCGATTAAATTTGAATCTCTTGTATTAAAGATATGAAAGTGCAGCGCTCCTGGAAATTAAAATTCTTTGGTGCTTGGATAGGGTCCAACCCCAAATAATAAGAAAATTAATCCGGCACAAAATTGGCGTAAAAAAAATTTGCAAATTAATTTGGCAAGCAAAATGTGTGAAATGACGTTTCGGTCATTAGACCTTCTTCAAAATTCACACTAGAATATAAACAAAAAGAAACAATATTTCAAAAATGTCAAATTACATGGACCTATATCAGAAAATACATGCTCAAGTGTGAATAAACATAATGGTCACAATTGTTGCCAATCAAGCACAAACATAAAAACAACAAGACAAAAGAGCAAGTAAATGCATTTTTTAGAATGTTACATATATGTGCAAGACCATCTGAAATACAGATAACTTGCAATGTATAACAGACAACGGGAGACAGTCATCCCTCAAAATGGAGAAAAGGAAAAATATACTCTGTAGTGTCATAATCTGTAATAACAGCAACATCTGTAGTCAGAAGGAAAAAGGGGAAAGTATAAAGTTCAGAATCTATGAACTCTAGAACAGACGGTAACAAAACATAATTCCTTAAAGAAAACAAAAGAGGTAGAGCACAAAGCATCACTGGTATACAATAAAAAATGAAACCTATGAACTCACCAATGCTTGTAATCTGGATTGAATGTGCTGTATGGAAACTGCCTCTATGGGTCTCGGATGTGTGCGCTTTGCTCATGGCGGCTGACTGCTAAATAAACCGCTCAATCATCGGTGGGTGGGTGTAAATCAAACCAATTAACCCCGTAGTGTACCTCCAGGACTCCCTGCCAGATATGATGTAACCATGCTGTGAGTGACATGTAAGTGAACGTGTAGGATCGGAAATACCGTGAAAGCGCATGAATAATTTTATTCTAAACATACCAGAATTATGACACAATGCTATGAGTTTATGTGGGACAAATTGAATGTGAAAAATGCTTTTGAAACATCTATTAATGAACACTAAAGTGCCTGCCTTCCCTAAAATGATATTAAAACATTAGTGTTCACATTGGATAGGTATTGGGAAGAGGGGAAAAAACCTAACCCCAAGGGAGGGAGATAAAAAATTAAAAAAAAGCAGTGCAATAAAGAAATGGGGAAAAAAAATAACCCACCCATTTAATGTGAATGTTTTTTTTTTTTAGTAAAGTAATTGATGATTATCTAAATTGGAATTGGAAAAATTATAAATCCCCCCCCCCCCCAACTTGTGTCAATCTCTATTCGTGTCCCTAGGTTCCAAAGTTTGGAGCGTGAAGATCCAGAAGGCCTCTCTCCGTTTTATCATTCTGACGATCACCCCCTTGTCTGTGAGAATGGACGTGTTCCAAGACTTGAAATCTTAGTTGGCTGTCATTATGTCCACACTTATGGAAATGAAAAGGAATTGGGAGGGCCACTCTCTCACATCTTATCATAGATTTATGCTGAGAGATTCTATCTTTATGGGGGAGAAACAACCCAACCAGTCAAAGTAATCCACAAGGGCAGTTAATAATATAGACGACGAGTGACGTGTCACAAGTATAAAAGCCGTTAATAGGGTAACCTCGGCCACTATGAAGATGCATTACTTTATTGCCCTTTAATATATTGCAGCACTGTGGGCAGTTTACACAGGGAAAAGTTCCATTTTTGGGGGGTTTGGAAGAATGTCTGGACTGGTAGGCTCAGTTTCTAGCAGATGTCCACTCTCACTAATTAATTTCCCAGATTTGGAGGATGTCAGAAGCAAGGCAAGAAGGGTGAACTAAATTCCTTGACATCAGTGTAACCCCAGTGCAAAATGGTCCAGTGACTCCTAATTTCCATCCTATTATGTATAATATACGTAAAGTATGTATAAAGGGCAATCTATCCCCCTTATTCGTTTTGGAGGAGGGCATATTGGTCATCTCTCTCCTAAGCAAATCACTAGGGTAGCCTCTGGATCGAAATTTAGATTCCAGCTCCTGTAATCTCTTCTCCTTGTTGTCAGATTGGCTAACCATCCTCTCTATTGGAAGGAATTGTGACTTGGAGTGACTTTTTTTTAGTAGCTTTGGGATGGTAGCTACTGTAAAGGAGCACATTGTTCCGGTCGGTAAGCTTGACAGACAAATCAGTTTGTAATCAAAGCTGTTGTGAAAACATTTGGACTGGGTTTCAGATTTGGGCTCCCTCTGGTGGCCAATGCTGGTAGTGGAGTTGGCTGGCTTGATAGAGGCCAGACAGCTGATGAGGATTGGAAGTCAGGTGGTTCTGACTGGTCTATATAACTGTGTAGTGTTCTCTTGTTCCTGGCCAGTGCTCAATGTTTCCTCCTGTGTTCTAGGACATCCTGAAGCCAGCCCAACCTTCTGTTATTACCTGGACTCATTTCAGAAAAGTCTGGTCTTGGTACCTAAACAGCAAACAAGTAAATGGAAGCAACCAGCAATGTACAAAGGCATATTTTCTGATTTTTCTTGTGTGGCATCTAGGTGGAGTTGGATCATTCCCGGCTGGGATTGTCTGTGTACCTTGCTTCATTTTCTGCAGTATATTTTGTTTTGTCATGCTTGGTACTGATTTCAGTCCCTCCTCTATATTAGTGTTTTGCTTGGATCCTAGTAACACATAGTACTGATATAGTGGGGGCAGAGTCCGTGTGGACTCAGTATTTTTCCATATCAGGCGTGTTGGTATTTTCTAGGGTTTTGCACGGCTGCAGACAGTGCTCTTTCCTATCCTTTCCTATATAGATAGTTTGGGCCTCATCTTTGCTGAATCTGTTTTCTTCCTGTGTATTGTGTTTTTCCTACATCACCGTAATCTTTATATGTGGGGGGCTATCTATATCTTTGGGGGACTGCTCTGAGGCAGATTAGCTTTTTCTTGTATTTCTTTCTGTAGGAATAATTAGTTCTCCGGCTGTGTCGAGGCGACCAGGTCATCGTAGGCACGTCCCACGGCTACTTCTAGTTGTGTGTCAGTGTGAGGTCTGCAGTCCGCTAAGATTCCAACCACTTTGGTGACACTCTGGGATTCCCAGTTTTTGTCCTTTTTTTCTGATCCTCCTCGGTCACTCAATCACAACAGAACCCCTATCGTCCTTCATAATAGTAGTGTCCAGAAAATTGATCTGATTAGAATCCTAATGGATAATCTGTAATTCAGACCAAATACTATTTAAGGACTGATGGAATTCCAGAGGCGAGTCCAAAGTGCCTCCCCCCCCCCCCATACGCAGAATGTCCTCTATAAATCTCTTCCAGCATAAACTGTACTGTTGAAATAAATTATTCGTATAAATGAACTGTTCCTCAAATTATGGCATATAGCTATTAGCGTAGGGGGGCGCAACATAGGACCCCATCAGTCATTCGTTTCTGGGCATAAAACATGTCCTGAAACATGAAGACATTTTCCATCAGTACTACCTTCAGAAAGTCCAAACGGCATTCTCTGACCCCTGCTGTTAAACCATTATGAAGTAAGATTTTGTACCGCTTCCAAACCCTTACTATGTGTGATAGCAGTATATAAACTAGTGACGTCCCATGCGACCAGAAATGCATGAGTTGGAACCTTATCTAGATCTTTAAGGACCCTCAAAATCCCCAGTGTCCAAGAAGGAGGCTGTGTTCCTAGTGAGAGGTGTTAAAATTTTCTCAAGATGGTGAGGGGTGATAATATGGACTCAGTACCAGCTACTATTGGTCTGCCGGGAGGATGGATTAATGACTTGTGTATCTTTGGCAGTATGTAAAATATGGGAATAATCGGATTGTTTTTTTGTAGAAATTCAGATGTATTTTTATCAATGATGCCTTGACTCAAATAATGTTCAAGAGATCCAATGACACTTTTAATTTGCACATACAGGAGCCACATACCTCTCCGGGAGGGATGGTCAGGGACCCCAGTTGGCAACAAGAGGACCCGAGTGCTGTCTACGTAGTCCTTTACCATTGGGTGCTCCAGCTTCCTTCTGTGAAGTAGGGTAGCTCTATGAATGCCAACTGGGAATGCTGGGTTATCGTATAGAGGAGTCAGAAGTCCCGGAACAGAAAAGAATTAAAATTTTACTGATCCCGGTCTCACAAACTTAATCAGATTTACTAAAAGGGCCGAGGGGGCACTCCTGCTCATCCCCACTAAAGGAGAGGACCAGAGCCGTGCCACTGGGTCCTGTTCCGATCTAACGAGTTCTAGGTCTACCCATTTCTTGTGGCCCCTTCCGTGGAATATGTCCAAGACACGGTTCCCAAGGAGACAAGGCTATAAAGGCGTAGATCCGGGAGGCTTGTTCAATTTGTCTCTCTAGTTCTGGTGAGTGTGATGTACAAAATGCGGGGATGTTTGCCCAGCCAAATCTGCTGATCATGGTCTTCAGACGTGAGAAGTATGAGGCCGGCAGCTAAAGCGGGATGGTGTGGAAGACATATATAAAGTCATATTGTCATATGTGCAACGAGATGGCAGAACAAGCCGCCTAATGCACTGGAGAGGAGGTGGAGAAACCGATTTCTATTTCGGGGGCTCATCATAATCATGACATGAATAATAATTGTAGCAATAGTGATATTGAAAAAATCTCTCATATGCAAGGAGGTAAGGAAAAATGAGCACTCACCGATTTTTGCTGTGCGATGATAGAATTTTTATTCAAGCTTGAAGATTACATGCTGCGGCAAACGGGGAGGGGGTGAGACAGGACAGCACGTTAGACGACGGCCGTTTCACACCCTCGGGTGGTGCTTCGACGGGTCTAACACCCGCAGAACATAACTGGTAATACAAATATCCAATCTAGCTGCAACAGCATTTTAGAAAAAACACAAATAGACAAGCAAGCATCAAAAGATATAAGTGGAAAAGAAGTTGCATGTATACTTATAATCATAAATGTTTGCATAAGACATTATGATCTTATTTTATATTTTTTATTTTTTATTTTTGTTTTTGATTTATTTTTAATCATTATCCACTTATGTGTTGACCGAAATTGAATTGAAGTTTATGTATTAACCTCTAAGCAGAGAGAGAATAAGGAAGAGAAAAGGACTTGTATAATAGGGAGGAATTTCTAGGGGTACAGAGAAGGGGGGGGGGGGGGAAGAAGAGTCCTTATTTTTTGTTATGACCGGATATTATAATTCAATATGGAAGAATATGGTAATTTCCATAATTGTTGTGAAATTTTTGGATTTTTATTTATTTTTTTTTGATGATGGGGGACAATCATAAGCTAGCCCGATCAAGTCTGGGCTCTCTAGTGTTGAGCCAGGTGTAGATATTTCGCCTGCTGCTCTGTTTATCTTTATAATTATCGTTTATTTGACTCTTCCCTTCCTCTGTTACTCTTTAACTTCTTTAATTTTTTGTTTAATACTGCTTTTACATAAGTTTTATATTTTAGCATTTTTTCCATTTTTTTCTATTTTTTTTTTTTACCTAACCTATGTTATGACAGGACTAAATGGAGGCAACGTATAGAAGTATCAGAAACGCAGAAAGGAGCCGGATTAAGTACTTGCATATAAAATTCCCTGTACTCTGGATTATTTCAAAACTGCGTTTTGTCTCTCTCCTGAAGTGTCCATTTAATATGAATATTCCTTGTCAATAATTAAGTAGGGACAAAAGAGACTCTATTGAAGTATGTGCCTTATTCCTTTGATCGTGACATACTGGTTATTTTTTAATATAATGCCCAGTAACTCTGATGGATAACAGGAGAGAGGAAAAGAGCAGAGGAACTAAGGCATGAAGACAGAGACCCAGACTTATGAAAAGGAGAAGCAGAGGTGGGCAAAATTTAAAAAGCACATCTGTGATCTCATTCTCATGGTAAAAAGGTGGTACAGAATATATTAATCTATGGGCAAAAATTGCAGTGTAAATTTTTAAAAAAACCATGAACTTTTTTTTTTTTTATTAAACAAACCTTTATATTTTATTCTCAGTTGAACATGGGCATGGCTTGGGGGCCGGTTATAAAAATACGGCCATGTCACTGCGGTCATTAAGGCCTAGGGGACCCATGGCTTTAGTTTCAATTATTAATCGAGATTTTTTTTGCAATAGCAACTTGTGAGTGTCTCCTCATTTCCTGAGGGGGACACCTTCAAAATGCCTGCAAATCTAAGAGCCTCTGGGTTCCCTGCATGATGTTCCCTTACATGCTGAATTAATCGAGGGGAGCCGTTCCCGGAGTGGATGGATTTAAAGTGTTCGCGGAAGCGCACATACAGACAACGGATAGTTTTTCCGATGTAGAAGAGTAGGCAGGGGCAGAAAATAACATACACTACGCTCTTTGTCTTACAGGATATGAAATCCTCTACAGTGAGTGTGATGTCTCAGATTTGTTAATATATTATCAGTAAGGTGAAGGGGGCAGAATTTACAGTTACCGCACTTGAAATTTCCTACTAATGGGGTTTTATTCAACCAAGTGGTTTTTTCCTCCTCCCATCTGTTCTGTACTAAAATGTCGCCCAGGTTCTTACTACTTTTATAGGTGATGAGGGGGCCTAAAGCGACCCAGTCTTTCAGGTCTGGGTCATTTTCCAAGACATGCCAATGTCGTCTTATACCGGCTTTTATATGTTTGTCTAAGGGACCAAATTTAAAACAAAATAAAAATTTCTTACTGTTGCTATTTTTTTGACTATTTTTCCTCGTTAGGTCAACTGTAAGGGTTTTATAGTGTCTGATCTAATTTTCTTACTTTCAGATTTCAAAAGGGTACGTGACTTGGCGGTCTCAATAATGGAGGAGGGATATCCTGTGTCTTTTAGGTGGTTTTCAAGATCTGAGAACTGTTTGTCCCGAATTTGATTATTATTGATCCGATCTGTGTGCAAGAATTGGCTGAAAGGTAATGATCTTTTTGAGTGAGGGGGTGAAAGCTGTTGAAATGTAGCAAGGTGTTTTTTGCTGTTGATTTCCTAAAGACTTCCCTAGTTGAGACACCCATTGTGTAGGGTTAGTTTTACGTCCAGAAATTCAAGTTCACTACCCCCAAAAAACGCTAGTAAATCTCATATTGTATGTGTTGTAAGTGTTGAGATGGGTTACAAAATTATTGAACTCCAACTCGGATCCATCCCACACTATAAAAATGTCATCAACATATCTAAGGGATTTCTTGATATGTTTTAGAAAGGGGTTCTGCAAATCGTAAATCATTGTTTTCCATGGCCGCCAAAAATTTCCAAAAACGCATGCTACGGGGGTCCCCCATAGCGGTACCACCGCATTGTTTGTACCATTGTGTGCCGAATTTAAAGGTATTGTTTTTTAGAACGAGAAGGTGCTTCCTCGAAAAAATTGATGGTTTTATGTTCTATATGTAGCATGGATAGTAAATCCCGTATTGTTTTTACACCTTGATCCTGTGGGATCCTGGTGTACAGGCTCTTTTATGTCAATAGATGTAAGATGGAAATTTTCCTGACACTCAAATGTGTCCAGTACATCTACAAACATATTGGTGTCCCTAATAAAAGCCGGAATATCTTTCAATATGGGATTCAGTAACCAGTCTAGATATCGTGAAATTGGTTCAAAAACAGAATTAATACCGGAAACTATAGGCCAGCCTGAAGGTACAGTTTTATTTTTGTGAATCTTCGGTATGCAGCACCAGTGCGGTGAGGTTGGATGCGAGGGGAGTAATTTTTCAGCCTCCTTCTCAGAAAAGAAACCTTCTGTGACTTTTCTTATGCAAAAAAATGCGCAATTTTTCTTTGTCTACATGTAGGGTCAAACAATAATTTTGTGTATGTAGAGGTGTCGGACAGTTGTTTGTTAGCCTCCGCCAAGTACATAACTTTTGGCCATATGACCATCCCGCCTCCTATATCGGGGTCTTTGGAAGATTACATCATCTTATGATTTGATGGTTTTTAGAGCATTTTTTTTCAGCTGCGGTTAAGTTTTGAGGAGCCTCATGATATATTAGGGCTTTCATATCACGCTTAACCAAATTCTGAAAAAGATCAATGGTATTCCCTGGTGCGACAGGGGGGCAAAAATTAGATTTTTTTTTTTCCCGCCAGAGAACAGAACCTCTGGGGCTGGTGTATCCTGTGTTACACTTGTCAGAAATGTCAGCATTTGCTAATTCTAACAGCAAGGCGTCATCTTTACTGGAACCTAAAGCATTATCGGCTTGAAAACAGCCGAGGGGTCCGATGGCTATGGGGACATTACTGGTGTTTTATTTTTGTTCTGGGATTTTTTCCTTGCTGTTGTGGAATTTTGCCAAATGCATCTTTTGGCAACCTTTAAATAAATCAAAGTCACAAAAACTGAATTTTTCAGGGACACAGAAATTAAGTCCTTTGTTAAGGAGCGACAGAATATTTTCATCAAGAAAGATGGGTGGAGAGATTCCAAACTGTTCTTTTTTAAAACTGTTTTCTTCTTCTAGTCCCTCCATGACACTTGTTTTTCCCTGCCGGAGCAAGAGTAACTTGGTTTAAGAGCTCCTGGAACCAATTATGCTCCTAATGCACTGTATATACAAACAATAGAAATACAGAAAACCCTGAGGAACTCACCGGACTGTCTCTGCCGCCTCTGCCGTTAAATCAGGACTGAAGGGAAAAAGATCACATTCACCTCTATGGTGCTAACAAAAAAAAGCCCATAGTGTATAATGTATCACCAGAAGGAGAAGACCTCGCATCACCTCCTGTCATAGGTGCTCAGGAGAAAAATATATAACAGTCAATGGAGATTAACTCCGACACACTATTAATTTCCAATAGAAAGAAGGAACGCAGTAGTTGGATAAAAAATCCCTTTCTTTTATTTTGTTAGTGTCACACGTGAAAAAAGTGCTGTACAATTGTCCGCCGGGTGTCGACATTTCGGCTAACAAGCCTTCATCAGGTCGGACAGACTTAACCTTAAACTGGAATCATAATCAGGTGAGTATGATAGTAGCTGTGAGATCACATAAGGAGACTACCTGTATAGGGTCCCTGGGGGTGCCGGCATATAAGATCACATCCTATAGAGGTATAATTGGCGGAGGGAAAGAGTCTTGGCAATCGTGTGTGTCTCCTGTTAGAAGTGGCTGTTGAACCTTAGGAATGTAGTAGCTACTTCAAAGGGACATTAGGGTCCAGGGTTCAGGCTTTGGATTCAGGACAAGGGCTCGGCTATAGTTGTAGCTGTAGTCTCTATGTTGTGGCTAGGATGTAGGTTCACTGGCTGAAGGACATACTGTGGGTATGCATAAAGCGTGTGGAACTTGGGTCCAGGGTTCACGCTCACAGTCAGGGTAATATGCCTGATGATTGCTTCAGTTACATGACAAGAACCTGTGGTGCCGCAGAGCCAAATCGTGTGTCCTCTGCGGCACCACAGGTTCTTGTCATGTAACTGAAGCAATCATCAGGCATATTACCCTGACTGTGAGCGTGAACCCTGGACCCAAGTTCCACACGCTTTATGCATACCCACAGTATGTCCTTCAGCCAGTGAACCTACATCCTAGCCACAACATAGAGACTACAGCTACAACTATAGCCGAGCCCTTGTCCTGAATCCAAAGCCTGAACCCTGGACCCTAATGTCCCTTTGAAGTAGCTACTACATTCCTAAGGTACAACAGCCACTTCTAACAGGAGACACACACGATTGCCAAGACTCTTTCCCTCCGCCAATTATACCTCTATAGGATGTGATCTTATATGCCGGCACCCCCAGGGACCCTATACAGGTAGTCTCCTTATGTGATCTCACAGCTACTATCATACTCACCTGATTATGATTCCAGTTTAAGGTTAAGTCTGTCCGACCTGATGAAGGCTTGTTAGCCGAAACGTCGACACCCGGCGGACAATTGTACAGCACTTTTTTCACGTGTGACACTAACAAAATAAAAGAAAGGGATTTTTTATCCAACTACTGCGTTCCTTCTTTCTATTGGAAATTAATAGTGTGCCGGAGTTAATCTCCATTGACTATAATGTATCACCATCAGCCATAAAGTGAAGGGCAGAATACTGAGGGAGAGTTCAGAGGAAAACCAAAAAATCCCATCTCCATGTGTTTGGGGATTCACTGGACTCTTCAAAGATCTGCCCCCCCCTGAATTCTTATTGGGGGGTATGACAGTTACAGCTTCATCTTTTAGAGGAAAGTGTCCTGTATAACTTGTGCGGTACCCCAATAACCCAGACGCCAATGTACATCACACAGATTGTGCCCACCCATCTGAGCGCTGCATTGGAGTTGAAAAGGCCACGAAAGGCCAATATCACTCACTGGAAAGTGTGTAACCCCAAATCTGAAGAATCGCCCCAATTTCTCAACTCAGCAATCAACTGCGTATCTTTCTGAATGAAGGATCTCCGCCAAAAAAGAAAAACCGTACTGCTGGCTGCCCACCCCGCACAGTAAACGCCACATGCCTGCGGTAAACTCCGCCCATGCAGTGCCCGCCCCTGTGCAGTAAACTCTTCCCCCGCACAGTAATTTCCACCCACAAGCTGCTTGCCTTTTTGCAATAAAAGCTGCCCCCACCCAGCATATTCCACACTTACCGTTCCGTGGCTAATTGCTTATCCTTGATGATTGACCCCCTCAGCTCCAGGAATGCCATTAGCTGCTCCATCTGGGCGGGGGGGGGGGGGGAGCTGGAGCGACGCCAGCTCTTTGAAGCAACAGGAGAAAATTGCTGAAAAGCTACAGCGTGATCTCATTCCGTCGTCTTCTACCACAGCGGTGATCTCGGACTCCTCGGCATACTTCCGGCACCACCTTCGCAGGTGCTGGGGAAGATATTCCTGCTCCGTGCAGCAGTTTTTGCATACCAGGAAGGATCTCATTTTTCAATTTGACAATAAATGAAGTTAACTGTAATAATCAGGCCTGGCTCTACTATATAAATAAGTAGGTGCTCTGAAAAACAAATGTCCAATAGATAGAAAAAATCTGGCACACTAATAAAGATATTCTCAAAAAGATTCTTTTTAGACTATTTTAATTCAATTGTGTTATTCTTGGGAGGATATCAAAATAAACAAATGTTCAAAGTCCAACGTTACGACCACAATCTTTGGTCTTTTTCAAGGACTTTAACATACAGGAAAAGTAAAAAACTAGAATTACAGACAGTAAATCCAATATCCATTGTACAATCGCAATGAGAAATATTCTAGAAATATGTGTAACATAAGAAATATCACAAATTGTGAGGGGAAGAAACAGGGATTGCAAAGAGTTCACAATAATGCACGATATTGAAAAAAGCAATTCTTTAAAATGCAAGAATAAAATGTGTGTGTGTATGTTATGTATGTATGTATGTATGTATGTATGTATGTATGCATGCATGTGTGTGTATATAGTTGTCGCGGGCGGAGGAGGGGACACCGCGCTCTCCCACTGCTCGGGTCTGGCTGCTGCTGCGGCCTCTGCTGCTCGGTGGCTCGAGCGATGGGCCGGATCCCGGGGACTCGAGCGGCGCTCCTCGCCCGTGAGTGAAAAAGGGATTGGTTTTGGGGATTTATTGTCCGTGACGCCACCCATGGTTGTGGTGATTGTGTGGACACCACCGCTGCTCTGTATGGGGATCCCGGGAGCGGTGACAGGGAGCAGCTTTGTTGTTATTTCTCCCCTCCGTGGGTAGGGGGTTGGTTGTCCTGGGGCCCGGTGATGGGGCAGGGATGGATGGCAGGCCAGGTGTGGGGCCTGGTGAGGTGCAGGGTTGCGGGGGCAGCGCTGTGCCGCACGGCTCGGTGGTACTCACTCAGCCTGAGACGTTGACACAGTTCTCGGTAAAACACACGGCTGGAAAGACTGTTCCCACGGACGGCTGCTGTTGCTTTTCCCCGGTAGTTAACGGTGACGGTCTCTGTCCCTGCACCTAATGAAATGTTGGTAGCGATGGGTTCCCACCGGTAACCCGCTCCCCGGCTTGGATATGGGCCGGAGGAGCCCCTCCTTTGCCCGCAGGCGCTGGCCCTGAGTAACTGGTGCCTTGGCGGTGGCGGTGTCTCTCTCCTACGGTTGGACTGTTGCCTTCAATCGGGACTTAGTTGTTGGGAGACCCAGAGGTCCCCTTCACTGACTGATTTAGCAAATTCACGGCGACTCCTAGCCTTGCCGGGATCCGAAAGGCCCCTGCCAATGGTGCTGGCTTCTCTTCGTATACCGCTCCGGTACCGCCGGGCCACCACCCGTCCACGGTCCTTTCAGCAACCTCCGATCAGCCTCTCCTGCAAACGGTCACCGCCGTCTGCTGACCTTGCTGTCTCAGTCCGGGGCACGCACCCGGACCAACTTCAGGCTTCCTCAACTGTCACTCTCTTCCACCTTAACTCCTCTCTCTTGCTCCTCTACCACTCACTTCAACTTCACTAACTGTTCTGCCTGGTTTTCCCGCCTCCAGGACTGTGAACTCGGTGGGCGGAGCCAACCGCCTGGCCCACCCCCTGGTGTGGACATCAGCCCCTGGAGGAAGGCAACAAGGATTTTTGGGTAGCTTCGGTGTACCTATCCGGGGTGTAGGGTGTGGTGGTGTCATGACCTGTGACCCCTGGCTTGCCCATGGCGTCACATATATGTATAATATGTATAATATATATATTATATGTATACACCATGCTACTAAAGGGAGG
Organism: Anomaloglossus baeobatrachus; assembly: GCF_048569485.1. Classification (NCBI taxonomy): domain Eukaryota; kingdom Metazoa; phylum Chordata; class Amphibia; order Anura; family Aromobatidae; genus Anomaloglossus; species Anomaloglossus baeobatrachus. The sequence goes on along the minus strand of NC_134364.1, from coordinate 11,051,443 downwards.
TAATGATCTAGATAACTACATGTGGGACGAGGCATAAATATATATGTGAACAAACCTCAATGGGTTGTGGGATAACATGTATCACATGAAGCGATCTGTTGTGCTTGTCTAATGTTCAACACTCATAAAGAGCCTGGGATCAAAAAGGATAATAAAAATAAGAAACCTACATAAGGTCAAGATCTTATGGATATACAATTCTGTGACTATGGAGGTATTCTTTGTACAAACCGTACATCAAAAAACGTTGGGTACATATATCTTGGCACCCTCCTACTAATGTTCAGAGTGTGAATGATCCTCTTATCCACTCTGTAATAAAGCTGTATGACAAATGACATGGATTTCAGTGCTTGGAAGCAGTGCATAAGGTGAAAACATGTAATGTCGTGTTACACAAAAAGGTAAATGCTACCATTTACGTACTCAGTCCAGTTAAAGAACCGTAGTGCCACCAGGGCCGTTCTTATGATAATTGAACTAAAGGTTAATTACACCCTAAGGCACTGACAGATCTCTGTGAAATCTGTAGACTCCAATTTGTATAGCCTGTAATCTAATGTCATTGATACAATGCAAAAAGCCAAGTTCTATATTACCAACTGACATGTGTGTGGAAGTAAGGTAATCGCCTGTTAATGGATAGGGGTATACCTATTTGCTTATGGGAGACCCCAGTCAAGTTAATGTGAGCAAACACCTGAAATAGGACAAGAAGGTATGTCCATTAATTAAACAGGGGGACTATGATGTTAGAAATTGTGAAGAATATAGAAAAAATGAGATTTCTTACCCTGTGGGTGAAAATGATAAGGTATACCCTTTGGTGCAGTCTACGTGACCTAAGTATATGATAAATAAGAGGTTAGGGGACAAAAAGCGGTCTCTAACACGTGCTCATTGCCATGTCCATACCTGCATAGGTGGTTCACGTGGTGTGGGTGTCTGGAGGTGCCCGGGAGTGACAGGTAATGTGTCCTGTGCAGCGTTTAAATAATGCCTGAAAGGCGCGCCTAACATGACTGTTTCCTGGTTGTGATGCGCAAGGTGGTGAGGCCTGGAGCGCATAACGCGCATGCGCCGCCTGAGACACGAGCGGCGTATGCGCAGAAGGCAGCATCCACGCCTCGCTAGGGGAGGTGATAACACAGCGTGTGACGCTTCTTGCACATGCGCTGCCCGGCCCCAGGCAGCGCACGCGCAGCAGGCATCAGATACACTGTGCATTGTGGAGGGACAAAGAGTATTGCGGTGACGGGCAGAACGCATCCCGCGCATGCGCCGCCCGATGGTCCAGGCGGCGCATGCACAGAAGGCAAACCCCCCCCCGCACGTTGGCATAGTGATGCATGGTGTAGGTAACCAGGTGTGAGAGAGAACAAAATACAGTGAGTTAATAAGATCCTGTGGTGCCGGTGCCAGTTTGTAATCCAGGGCTGGTGTACGACTATGGGTTTGTGAATCTCTTAGGTGCCAGGCAGGGAGGTTCAAGGTCAGATAGGAAGAGAAGCCTAGGGGAAAAAAAGAAAATATTAAAATGATGTAAGAGAATTATATCATGAAATTAAAATTTTTAGATATATAAAAAATTCTTTTGGTAATATAGCGACTTTACATTAGTGGTATGAGACAACAGCTTGTCACTGAAGATGTCATAGATCCTGTGGAAAAATAGAGGATAAGTAGCAAATGATAATTATGATAGGGGTTTCAAGGGAAAACCTCGTATTCCCTGTTTAGGCCCCTTGGTTCAAGGGTCTTAAGGGTATGGATCCAGTATGCCTCCCTTTCCTTGAGCATCTGGATCCTATTGCCACCCTGTCTCATAGGAGGTACATGTTCTATAACTTTATGTCTTAGTTGTGCTATGGTGTGATTTTGGGTAATGAAATGATGGGGGATGGGAAGTAACGTTTGCTTGCAGCGGATGGTGGACTTGTGTTTGCTGATACGGTCTCGGATATGCTGGGTAGTCTCCCCAACATATCCGAGACCGCAAGGGCATTTGATCAAATATATGACAAATGTGGAATCACAGGTGAAGAATTCGTGTATGGGGAAAATTTTTCCGGAATGGGGGTGGGTAAACGAGTCCCCATGGGTGAGATTATTACATTGTAAGCACCGCAAACAGGGAAAATGACCCTTTCTTGGGGTGCCAAGAATTGTCTGGCGTGGGAGAATTTTTCCTGAGCCTATTTCTGCTCGTACAAGATTCTTTCAGGTTTTTAGGTCTTTTGTTGCAGAATAGTGGGGGTACAGAGAATTCTTGTATGGAGGGATAAGCTGCTTTCAGTAAGGGCCAATGCTTAAAGATAATAATCTTAAGGGGCGAAAAAGGATGATATGTATTGACGCAACTAATAATTGGGACCTCCTTTCTCCTTACCCCTGAGTTATGAGATGTACAGTTACCAGCTACATCAATGAGATACCCTCTGGAAATTTCTTGCTCATCTCCTGTGTTTTTGCCCTATGCTGTACTGGATCCGACACAATCCTGCGTATCCTCATGTGTTGGGAGATGGGTAATGATCTCTTAGTATGTGATGGGTGGCAGCTTGAATAATGTAACAGATTATTTTTGTCCGTGGGCTTAACGTAAAGATCCGTGCTAAGAAGGCCCTCAGGAGATATTTGAACCAATGTGTCCAGAAAATGGATGCTCTGTGTGTCCGAGTGCGTCATAAATGTTAGACCTGGTCTAATGTTGTTTAAATCATGGAAGAACTGGGTTAAGGATTCAAGGTTGCCCCGCCAAAATATGAAAACATCTTCGATGTATCTCTTCCACGTGATGGCGTATTGAATCCATAGTGGATGGCAAAATACATGGGTTTCTTCAAAGTGTGCCATATACGCGTTGGCGTAAGGTGGCGCTAAATTAGATCCTATTGTGGTACCCCTTCTTTGAAGGAAGAATTGGTCCTGAAACAGGAAGAAGTTCTCGAGTACTAGCTGAAGTAAAGCAATACAGAGAGTTTTGTGATGGGGAGTAGGAACTGTATTTTTTGAGGAGCCAGTCTGCCGCCAATAGACCATCGTGGTGCTCTATACTGGTGTACAGGCTGTTCTAAATCTCTAAACCTTCTAAACCTAAAACAATTCTAGACTAATAGAATACTATGCCAATAATTATATTTTATATAAAGACCATAAAAGATGAGGACATTATATTTCTAAAAAGAAAGTAATTGGAGAAGATTCAATTCAAACTATAGAGCAAATATGTAAGTGATGTATCATGTTATACTTTGAAATCTTTAAAACTATTTTCACCATTGCCAATACTTGGGGGGGGGGGGGGGGGAATTGTTTAGCGTTGCGTGATATTTTTCAAACTCATTATGTTGGGCTATTGAATTAATTTGGGAAATGTTTGGAGGGAGGGGATTATTCCATTGGGCTGCAATTAATGATTTAGTGGTAAGGAAAGTATGAATAAGAGAATGAAAGGATGGATCTAATAGGTCTAAATCTAATGAAAGGAGGGCCAATTGGGAGAGTGAAAACTATATTGGAATTAGTAATTCTATTAGACTAGGAACTTCCATAAGATTTTTAATATTGGATAGTCACAAAAAATGAAATTTTTCAACCACCTCCGCAATTCCTCCAGCATAATGAAGCGTTGGTAGTATTGAATTGATGTAATCTTAATGGGGTATAATCCCAACGAGAGGGTAATTTATAATAGGTTTCCAGAAGAGAAGTGCAAATAGGAGGATTTGCTTGCAGTGAAAATTGCCAATTATCCTCTGGAAATTGGGGGAAAGATATTCAGCCCCAATCTGTCAGATTTGTTTTACAATATTTGTCGCTTACTAAATTTTATTTTTGTGCTCCAAATCAGTATTACTGGGATTGCAGAGTAATGGCTCGACTCATGTTTCTATTTAAAGGATTTTTCTAAGGATGACTCTGAATTCAAGATTCTCATGTCCTTAAGAGTCAGGAATCTTTTATGTTTTATTTTGATGTCAAAATAAGAAACAACAAAAACCGAGTTTGTTTTGCCATCTTGTGACCACTACGTTTTTTATTTTCCCATAACTGGAGCTGCGTGTGGGAGGTTTTGCTTTTTTATTTTTATATCACAATTTTATTGATTGTAACCATTTTTTGATAGAATCTAAATTGTACTCACTTTACCTGGCACCCACAAGCTTGTGCCCTAACAAGGGCAGACCACAGCTAACCCTCACTTAATACCCCTATACCGTTCCTAGCCTTGTCCCGACGTGTTTCATCGTGTAGGAATCATCAGGGGACTCCGGTATTGTGGTACAGGTCAGAGGTCCTATGCCCAAGCTCCCAAAAAACACATTGGAACCAGAGCATCAAAAAAAGAGGGTATTTAATAGGTGGCAATCAAACCACATAAGGGCCAATCATTAAACTCACCAATGGTGATCCAGGACTCCAGGCGGATCCAATGCATGTAATCAGTGCCATAAACAAGTTAGATAATAAAGTCTCCCCACGTGTCAGATGCTTAGTCAAAGTAAATTCACACTGGGTTAGACACGCTAGAGAGCGTGGATAGGCACATAAGGAGGAGAGCCTCCACAGCCAAAGTGCACCCAGGTCCCGGTTCGAGACACAGATCAACACCATGACAACACGCCATCATATCAAAATCATGCAAAAAACTTGCACAAAAAATCTGCCACCATGACTCCCACAGCAACCAGAGGCATCCAAATGTATTTATATATATCCCACGGAGTGAACCGCTACACAAGATTATTATGACGAAGCCATATGTTTGTTCTCTCTCATTATTATAATAAATGGACCATGCAAAACACAAAATGGGGAGAACTAAAATGTGCAGTTATGATAGTAGTCTGGTTCCTAAACCACCACGATTTTATTAAGACCCATAAGGGACTATAAGCGTATTATAATTCTATTCAGTTATACATTCTTTAGAGAGAGTTCAATCCTTGCCTGAATAATACAGAGGTATACTTGGATTCAAGCTCCAGATATGAGGACAGATCAATTCATTATTCATCCTTCATGAACTATAGGGTTACAATTTCCATATATGTGAATTTAAGGTTATCGTTGGCAAGTAATTGCCCCCCCGGTTTCAGATAAAACTGGCGTATTGGAGGTGTTCATTCAGTCCTTTCGGAGAGGAAGTACCCAGTGAAGATCCATTTGGTCTCTTGTTGGAGTATCCGCCTGTCCCAGTTGCCCCCCCTCTTTGGTTTAGGGACTACATCAATGCCTATAAAGCGAATAACAGTGGGGTCTCCACCATGCTTCATCCAAACATGTCTAGCTAAGGGTTTATCCCTTTTATGCTCAATGTCGCCAAGATGGTCTCCCACTCTGCGTCTAAATTCGCGAATGGTCTTGCCCACGTACTCAAGACCACATTTACATGTATCCTTGTAGATTACTCCCGGAGTACGGCAATTAATAAAATGGCGTATTTCAAAGTTCTTATTAAGCACGTTACTCTTAAATGTGTTTCCAACCTCCAAGTAAGGACATGCTATACATTTCGGACATTAGAAGCAGCCTTTTATCTCCCTGGACAGCCAATTAGACTCTTGCTGTCTCTCAAAGTGGCTGTGTACCAGCCTGTCGCCCAGGGATTTCCCTTTCTTGTAGGTGATTGCTGGTCGCACAGGTAGAAGGGACCCCACATCTTTATCAATAAGAAGAATGGGCCAATGGCATTCCAAGATCTTACGGACCTCAGTGGCACAGTTATCAAATGTTGTGATGAATCGAGAGATGCTGTCCTGATCAGACGGCCTGTCCCGGTTCTGCAACAACTCCACTCTAGGGACACTCTTAGCCTCATTATAGGCCTTTCTCAAGATCTCCTTAGGGTAACCCCTGTCTTTGAGACCCAAATTGAGAGAGCTTTGTGACAAATTCAAACACCCGCTTATCAGAGAAGTTCCTCCGTAACCGGAGGAACTGTCCTTTCGGGATCCCCCTCCTCAAATGGAAGGGATGGCTGCTCTCCCATCTGAGGAGGAGAGAGTGGCCGTGGGTTTGTGAAAGGTGGATGTGGAAATATCGCCATTCCTTTTCTTTTGGATAAAAATATCCAAGAAAGGAAGGCGATCCTCCTCAATCTCGTACGTAAATTTGAGGCCGATGTCATTTTGATCTAGGCCCGCTCCATAGTTCAATCCTGGAACCTGTCCATACCACAAGTATGTCATCTATTAAACCTAAAATACTACCCAGAAAGAACAAACGAGATGCATTGAAGTATATAAATTTTATTGTATTTAAAAAAATATTTTTTAGTTTTTTAAAATTATCATTAAAAGGTAGTACAGCAGAATAAAGTGCAAAAAAGAGGGTGCCAAGGATAGACACCATTAAAGTATACAGAAGGAAACTGTCAATTCATAAACCTGATAACATTAATTCATGACAACATATCATATATTCCAATACAAAGTTTTTACACAAAAGAGGATACAGGTTATAGTATATGCTTGGCAACTGTGATAAGATGGTATTAATCAAGCAGGGACGTTCAAAGTGACTTCATATTGTAAAGAGCTTTAAAATAAAGCCCATATTGATCAGATAACGATAACATCAAGGAACATGCCTGCCTACAGGAATAGCATACACAGTGCCAAATTGAATTATAGCCTCACCATTCACACCCTGACTCGTTTCGCCCTGGCTTTCTCCAAGGGCGCATGGAATATAATGATCAGTATGGGGTATTTATAATGCCAAAATAACAATCAATTGAACTGGGAAATAGATAGGATTAAAAGATAAACCAATCAACATGCATTGAATACGTTTTAGGGTATTATCATTGGTGCTTTTGAAAGATGCGGACCATATTAGCATAGATAATAAACTCACCGCAGGTGAGCTTTATAAATGAGCTAAGCCTCAGCCTTCAGAAAATCCAGAAAGCCGGAAATGAAAGTGACGGTGTAAGGATAAAATATATCCCTGTGATTGAAAAAAGGTTCCATTTCAAAGGAAGTGACATGTGAAAGGTTGCACAAACTAAATGAGCGCTCTGCGCATGTGTGTAGCAACTAGAAATGGTGTCCCCGCTTATCATTAAGATTCCGGAAAACCGGAAATGACGAAGAGGGGAAACATTTACATTGAGAACGTAATTTTGGAACGCAAATGCGCTCCACAAGACGGAAGTGACATGTAAGTGTACAAGTGAAACTAAAAATAGAGTCCCCAATACCATCATTAAGGTTCCGTAAAACCGGAAATGACAGAATGGGGACATTCACACGAAAAGCGCAATTGTGGAGCGCAGATGCGCCCCACCAAACAGAGGTGAAACTTAAGAATACAGGTGGAACATGAGAATACTCCACCTGTACAAAAATGTGATAGGAAAGAAACCACATTTTCGGCTTTTTTTATAAAAACTGTGGCGTCTTAATGTAGTAAAATACTGTTGTATTATACACAAATACAAAGAAATTCAGAGCATTAATGTATAAATATATGCTTAGTCCATACAAGAAAATAAACACCAATGCACAGAAAAATTCATGGGGCTAGCTAAAATCAATATACAATAAATGAATAATATTGCATAGTGTTCAATGATGCTTATCAATGTAAATATAAATATGAAAATAAAAAAATATATATATATATATCATGTTGGCATTGGCATCATGTTGCCAATTATCAATAGTCTTTCAATTTATTAATAAATTACAGAACACGTCAAACTGTTTTTTGAGGCTTTATAGGCATATCTTTTGTTTTTCTTGACATTGCTACATACTTTAGTGTCTATGCCATTTTCCAGTAACTTTATTCATGAAGGAGGGGCCTTCATAATGTATTGTTTGGGGTTTTATTGTATATTTAATCATTCGTAAAAGTGAAAACAGGACAGCAGCATCTCAACTCTAAGGGTATGTTCACACGCTGCTTCTTCAAAGATGTCAATCGCTGACTGGTCACCCACTGAGGGGGGGGAATTTTGTGCTTTTATTTTTCAGATCCGTAAAGGGACCTTTTACCCTGAAGATTGGGGTCAGGGACACCAATACTCTCCAGTAAGCGGACAGAAGCTTGTGGGTGCCAGGTAAAGTGAGTTTCCCTAGGGACGTGTAGGGTCAGTAACGACATGAAAATTGGAGGACCCACACAGAGGAAACTCTGATGCACCCCAAGCTACTTGACATGGGTGAGATTGTTTCAATTTATTCTCATCTATACCACACAATACTATACTGTCAATCTCTCCTTTGATGACCTGTATACAATAGCCGCGGGGTTCGTGGTGGCAGCGGGTGAGTTGTGCAGCAGAACGGTGCAGTGAGGTGTTTTGTTTTGTTTGTGTTTTTTTTTTTTTTTTTTTTTTTTTTTTTTTTTTGTTTTTTTTAAACCTTCAGATTTTGTTTTAAAACCACTCTATTAATTATCAGAAAATTTTGACTTTTCTGGAATAGTTTGGCCTTATGATGATGAAGGAAATATTTTATTTACAGCTTTTTTGAAAACAAAACATATATGCAAAAAAACCACCATATCTATCCTTACCTAATTACCCCTCTAATCTCTTGACCTTATAACTTCACCACATGCCTCCATTTCAGGAACTTCCACACTCCTTCGGCCACATCCTCTCCATCTTTTCTTATCCCACAGGTACACAGTATACATTTTATCTAGTATCATCTTCAGACATCAAGCCACAGACACACTTTTCCTCCTAAATACATACAAGTTTCTAACATCCCATAGGACTTCCTTTATTATGGCTAGCATAAGGAATAGAATTCTTTTGCTTTTGCATACACACTCAGTCCAAACATAGCCACACGAAACGACAAGTCCCATCCCCTTCCACACATCACGAGCCACCCCACAATTCCAGAACAAGTGCACAATACTCGCTGCCCGCACACTCCTCTCTTGGACACAGCTCACTCCGCACCACACCCCTGTACTTATAGAATTCTCTCACTGGTATTGCCCAATGCCGTGGCGGCACCAGGGCGGCAGCGGCAGCAGCAGCGGCGGCGGCGGGTGACTCGTGTCCCGGTGCATTTGTGCAGGTGGAGGAGTGATTTCATTAAATCAAGATGTCACCGGAAGGGGCGGGGGCTTTTGGCCATATGACCAACCCGCCTCCTATATCTGGGTCTTTGGAAGATTACATCATCTTATGATTTGATGGTTTTTAGAGCATTTTTTTTCAGCTGCGGTTAAGTTTTGAGGAGCCTCATGATATATTAGGGCTTCCATATCACGCTTAACCAAATTCTGAAAAAGATCAATGGTATTCCCTGGTGCGACAAAGGGGCAAAAAGTAGATTTTTTTTTTCCGCCAGAGAACAGAAGCTCAGGGGCTGGTGTATCCTGTGTTACACTTGTCAGAAATGTCAGCATCTGCTAATTCTAACAGCAAGGCGTCATCTTTACTGGAACCTAAAGCCTTATCGGCTTGAAAAAAGCCGAGGGGTCCGATGGCTATGGGGACATTACCGGTGTTGTATTTTTGTTCTGGGATTTTTTCTTTGCTGTTGTGGAATTTTGCCAAATGCATCTTTCGGCAACCTTTAAATAAATCAAAGTCACAAAAACTGAATTTTTCAGGGACACAGAAATTAAGTCCTTTGTTAAGGAGCGACAGAATATTTTCATCAAGGAGATGGGTGGAGAGATTCCAAACTGTTCTTTTTTTTTTTTAAATTGTTTTCTTCTTCTAGTCCCTCCATGACACTTGTTTTTCCCTGCCGGAGCAAGAGTAACTTGGTTTAAGAGCTCCCGGAACCAATTATGCTCCTAATGCACTGTATATACAAACAATAGAAATACAAAAAACCCTGAGGAACTCACCGGACTGTCTCTGCCGCCTCTGCCGTTAAATCAGGACTGAAGGGAAAAAGATCACATTCAACTCTATGGTGCTAACAAAAAAAGCCCATAGTGTATAATGTATCGCCATCAGCCATAAAGTAAAGAGCAGAATACTGAGGGAGCGTTCAGAGGAAAACCAAAAAACCCCATTTCCATGTGTTTGGGGATTCACTGGACGCTTCAAAGATCTGTCCCCCCCTGAATTCTTATTGGGGGGTATGACAGCTACAGCTTCATCTTTTAAGAGGAAAGTGTCCTGTATAACTTGTGCGGTACTCCAATAACCCAGACGCCAATGTACATCACACAGATTGTGCCCACCCATCTGAGCGCTGCATTGGAGTTGAAAAGGCCACGAAAGGCCAATATCACTCACTGGAAATTGTGTAACCCCAAATCTGAAGAATCGCCCCAATTTCTCCACAACTCGGCAATCAACTGCGTAGCTTTCTGAATGCAGGATCTCAGCCAAAAAAAAAAAACGTACTGCTGGCTGCCCACCCCGCACAGTAAACACCACATGCCCGCGGTAAACTCCGCCCATGCAGTGCCCGCCCCTGTGCAGTAAACTCTGCCCCGCAGAGTAATTTCCTCCCACAAGCTGCTTGGCTGTTGGCAATAAAAGCTGCCCCCGCGCAGCATATTCCACACTTACCGTTCTGTGGCTAAGGGCTTATCCTTGATGACTGACTCCCTCAGCTCCAGGAATGCCATTAGGTGCTCCATTTGGGCGGGGGGGAGCTGGAGTGACGCCAACTCTTCGAATGAGATGATGCTGTAGCTTATTAGCACTTTTCTTTTATTGCTCCGGGCTTCTTCTACTAAAGCTTTGCGCTGGGACTCCATGGCAAACTTTTGGCACTTTCTCTGCAGGTGCGGGGAAGATATTGTTGTCTGTGCAGAAAAATTTGCAGACCAGAAACTAAAAACTATATATAAAAAAACCCTACTTGTGTCAAAATCTCTCATGTCCCTAGGTTCCAATGTTTGGAGCGTGAAGATCCAGAAGGCCTCTCTCCGTTTTATCATTCTGACTATCACCCCCTTGTCTGTGAGAATGAACCTGTTCAAAGACTTGAAATCTTAGTTGGCTGTCATTATGTCCACACTTTTGGAAATGAAAAGGAATTGGGAGGGCCACTCTCTTGCATATTTTTCTTTTCATTATTCTTTTTATTTCAAATCTGTTTTATTGATGAAACTGTTGTCAACATACAAACATATCATTTGTGCAATTACAATACATAAACATCATTTTCTCAATGCCGGGATAATATCCAGAAATTGTTACATTACTAAATTTCTTGGAATTCTTCAAATTATCTTTGTGCTATTACCATACAACCACTTGTAAATTATAGGTCAGAATTTTACTTCTTTTGACTTCCCGTATCCTAATATACTCATTCTCCTTGTATGTCTATTGTCTTATGAATTATTGATAAATCTTTTCATATAAAAAATGAAACTAGAAAAATGCAGATTAATGTTCAGAAAAGAAAGAAAGAAGAGGAAAGATATAAGCATAAATAAGAGGAAATTAGAGAAAAGGGGGGAGGGGGGGGAAAGCAAGAAAAGAGAAGAAAAAAGGGGGGGGAAGGAATGAGACTCCCCACCGTTTCTCAGCTCAAAAAGCTCGCCAAACTCTCCACAAACTCTGGGGACTCCATGAACATAATCCATGGTCTCCAAACTGTAGTAAATTTTTCTGTGTTCCCATTTAGTTCTGCTGTCAGCTCCTCCATTCTCTGGAGGTTTGTCATCTCCTCCAACCAATCCAGCACCGTAGGGCATCTAGTCTGTTTCCAAAATCGTGGGATAATCATACGGGCAGCCGCCAGGCAAAATCGCAACATGTCCCTTTTTTGTGTTTTAATAGCTCCTGGGAGCATAGAAAGAAGGGCAACCTGGGGGGATTTTTCTATTTCACCTCCGCTCATCTTTTTGTACAGGTAGAACACTGAGTCCCAAAAGGGTTGCAGCTTAGTACAGCTCCACCATATGTGTAGCATTGTACCTGTGTCTGTGCCACACCTCCAGCACACATCAGACACAGAGGGAAATATAGCATGTAATTTAGTCGGGTAATGGTACCACCTTGTGAGAATTTTATAACTTTTCTCTTGAGCGGCGCACGCCAAGGAAAGCTTGTGGGTCCACAGGTACGCTCTGCTCCAATCGTCCTCTGGAATATCCTCTCCCAGTTCCTCTCCCCACCTACAGACAAAGTGAGGTTTATCCACCCTATTTCTCTGGTTCAGCATTTTATAGATGAGTGAGATGCCATGTCCAAGTGATGACCCCTGTAAAAATATTTTCTCAAAAGGAGTAGGGGGTGTCCTCATCCTTCTCTCCCTGTCCTGGTACGAGAGGAAAGATTTCAACTGCATATATTCCATCCAGGAAATCTCTCTCCCTGTGGCCTGCATGGAAGTATAAGTTGGTAGGGTGTGTCCCTGGAGCACGTGACAAAAACGGGTATCATCCGCCCGAGTAAATCCCCCGAATCTATGGGAGTGGAGTCCTGGGGGGAACTTCTTATTACCGAATACGGGGGTAAGTGGGCCCTGCTCCTGAGAGAGAGATCCCTTTTTTATCTCTCCATCCCACATCCCCATCGCTGTCCGCGTGAACTCCATTCCTTTCGCTATCTGGATCCTACTTTCTTTCTCTAACCATGGAAGTAAATGTAAGGGAGTTCCCAGTATATCCTGTTCAATCACCACCCATTGTTTCGAATTACCATGAAAATGCCAGTCCAGTAATCTCGTTAGGATAGCTGCCTTGTAATATAACTGAAAATTTGGGAGCCCCGCCCCCCCGTCACTTTTGTGTCTGGTCAGAGTTTTAATTCCTGTTCGGGGTCTCCTGTTCCCCCAGACAAACCCAGACAAGGCTGTCCGGATCTTGGAGAAGTAACTTAGCGGTAGCTGTATGGGTATTGTCTGAAACAGGAACAGGAACCTCGGTAACACATCCATTTTTATCGCGTTTATACGCCCAAACCACGTCAATCTCTTTTTGTCATATTTCTTTAAGTCCCTGATTGTCCTTTCTAATAAGGGGAAAAAATTGTGATGTACAATTTTTGCTGGATCCCTAGGTACCATAACTCCCAGATATTTTAAAACTGACGGTTGCCACTTAAAAGGGAAGTTTTGTGATACTCTCGCAAGGTCTTCTGCCGATAAAGTCACGTTCATGGCCTCTGATTTGGAAAAATTTACTTTGAAGTTGCTTAAGTTGCCAAACTGTTCGAACTCCTTAAGCAAGGACGGGAAGGATATGTGTGGTTGGGAAATGAACATGAGAAGGTCATCCGCGAATAGAGCCAGCTTACGGCTCTCCCCCCCCCGCCTCTATCCCGTGGATGCTTGTGTTGTTTCTCAGGGCGACCGCAAGGTGCTCCATGACTATGACGTATAAGAGGGGCGACAGTGGACATCCCTGTCTCGTTCCATTGTGGACCAGAAAGGATGATGATAGAAACCCATTTGTCCTGACTTTTGCTGAGGGTCTCGTATACAGGGACGCAATTCTACCCAAAAATTTCTGACCCAAACCCACCTGTCTCAAGGCTGCCATCATAAAGCTCCAACTGACCCGGTCGAAGGCCTTCTCCGCGTCCACTGAAAGTAAACACATGGGGAGAGACTGAGCCCTCGACCGAGCCATCAGGAGGAACAATTTGTTGGTGTTGTCCCGTGCCTCCCGGCCTTTTACAAATCCCACCTGGTCTGTATGTATTATCCCAGGCAGGGACAGGGCAAGTCTGTTGGCAAGTGCTTTAGAGAAAAATTTCAAATCTAAATTAATCAGTGAGATGGGTCTGTAATTTGTAACCAGCAAGTGGTCCTTTCCCGGTTTGGGGATAACACATATGTGTGCTTCAAGAGACTGTGCTACCCACTGGGAGTTTTCAGATATGGAGTTAAATACTTTGGTCATGAACGGGGATAACTGAGTCTGAAAAATTTTATAGAACTTGGGGGTAAACCCGTCCGGACCTGGGCTTTTGCCTGAGGGAGAATCCCTGATAATAGATGCCACTTCTGTCTCTGTAAAGTCTGCTTCTAGGTTTTCAACCTCAGTATTGGGTATAGTCGGCAGGGCTGTTTTAAGTATGTAATCATTTATTTTAGTCTCCAAAGCTTCTTGTGGCATATCCCCAAATTTGCCCCTTATGTTGTAAAGGTCACTATAATATTTTTGAAACTGCTCCGCTATGTGGATTGGGTTCTGAGTCAAAAGGCCGTCCGATTTTTTGACCGTAGGGATGTGACTGGGGTCCCCCCTCGGATGTAATAACCTAGCTAGTGGTCTGCCACATTTGTCCGCATATTCATACATAAATCTTTTTAGTCTATTCCTGTGGCGCTCGTATTGTCGGTCCAGAATGGATTTAAGTTCCTCTCTGTTTTTAACTAGCTCTGTCAGTGTCACCGGGGATAATGTCTGCTTATGGATCTTCTCTAGGTCTGAAATATTCTGAAGTAGAGACAGAATGGTTTGGGCTCTCTCCCTCTTAATCCTAGCCCCATGTTTGATCAGAATCCCTCTCAACACACACTTTAGTGTCTCCCATTGAACAGGTAGGGTAGTAGTGTCTCCTGAGTGTATCTCCAAGAATTCATCTATTGTGTTCTGCAGGTCTTTCAAGCATCCCTGGTCCCTCAGCAGACTATCATTCAACCGCCAAGACCACGGCCTCCCAGGCCCATCCGGCATAGTGAGGCTCAAAAATATGGGGGCATGATCTGACCAAGAGATACTGCCTATAGAGGCCTGTATCTGCCATGTCAGGGCCTTCTGACTTACAAGGAATAGGTCTATGCGGCTGTATGAAGAGTGAGCCGGGGAAAAATATGTGTAGTCACGGTCTACTGGGTGTAGTGTTCTCCATGCATCCACTAATCTGAGTTCCTGTATACAACGTTTAACCTTCGTTAGTTTCCTTATTGAGAGAAAGTTATGTCCCGACGTTGTGTCTACCTTAGGGTCCAAAGTGAAGTTTAAATCACCGCCCACGATCACGGTCCCTTCTGCGAATTCATCCAGTGATGACAGGAGAGAGGAGCAGGTCGTCGCCGGATCTCTATTCGGTAGATACCAATTGACAATGGTAAAGATGGATGAGTTAACATTAATTTTCAGGAATATAAATCTTCCCTCCGTGTCCACCCGTGTATCTAGAACTGTGTGCACTAGGGACTTATGGATGCCTATGGACACTCCCTTGGATTTTGACTCTGGGTTGGAACTGTGGACCCAGTTAGTGTAATATCTGTCTCTAAAGATGGGGAGGTGGCCCGTTTTAAAATGTGTTTCTTGGATCAATAGTATATGGACTCTTTTTTTTGTGCATGTCAAAAAATATCTGGGAGCGTTTTTGCGGGATATTAAGTCCCCTCACATTTAGTGAACCCCAATTAATCTGCGTCATTTCAATGCGGAGGAACGGTGGGGACTCTAGGGATAGGTTCGGGGATTAGGGAGAGAGAGAGAGAGATGTGCAGGCAAGTAGGATAGGAAGAGCAGGGAAAGAGAAGAGGAAATAAAAGAGAAGAGGTAAGAAGGTCGAGAATACAAAAGAAACTACCAACAAAGCAGTAGAAACCAAAGGCAAGGAGGTCAGAGTGCCTCCCGCCTGCAAGGTTACAGCAAGACCCTAACGTCGGGTCTAAAAAGACTAAAAGTAACTGTATAGGTATAAGAGAATACCAAACTGTCTAACCTAGGGATGGTGAGACTACGCCACTCCTTTATGGCGTGTTATCCCAATCAGGGAGGGAACTTTCTACAAAGGAGCCCCCTGCCCCGGACTAACAATAAGCAATTATTCAACTTAGTTTGTCAGCCAGAGCCCTATGTAATGTGAGGACACAAGGTCTAGAGAGAATATTGTGCTATACACCGTCAGGGGGTGCCCCCCCGCCCCCTCTTCCAGGAAGGCGGGAGGGAACCCCCCCCCCTCATAATCAGAAAGACTTAATCCCCCTGGCAAAAAAATTATAGCAAAACTGGGAGGTACATTCTATTGAGAAACAACCCAATGAATTTTTGTTTATGAACCAATAACTCCTTAAACATCAGACTGGTCTTCCTCTTCGAGGGCCACGCATCCGATCACCATCTGGGGCAGCACCCCATACCCCCATTGGAAACACCGGCCATTCCTCTATAGGCACCAATGGAATGTCCAGGGCTGCAGCAAACGATGGCATATCAGTCGGGTTCCTAAGAACATGCATTCTTCCCGCATGTCGGACCTGCAGGCGGAAGGGAAATCCCCAGCTGTATTGAAACTCATACGAACGGAGCATGTCCAGGAGAGGTTTCAGTGCTCTCCTTCTTTGTAAAGTGAAACGGGATAAGTCCTGCAGAATCTGGACTTGGCTCCCCTCGTATGCTGGTGAAACTCCACTGCGCAGCTTAAACAGGATGGCCTCTTTAAGGACATAACGGTGGACCCTGCAAATCACATCTCGTGGTCTGTCATTCTGTGTAGGTCTAGGGCCAAGCGCTCTATGCACTCTGTCTAGCTCCAGGGGTTGGCTTGATGGTTCACCCAGGATCTCATTAAACATCACTTGGAGGGCTCTCTGGAGATCCTTAGGTTCAACAGACTCTGGTAAACCCCGGACCCTTAAATTGTTTCTCCGGCCCCTGTTTTCAGCATCGTCCATTGCTTCCACCATATATTGTATTTGGCAGGAGTGTTGATCCAAAATGGCCCCTTGTGCCTGAGTGGTGTCTTCTATATTCTGTATTTTAGCTGCCTGTATTTGGTTCTGAGTGTCCACTCTTTCCACCTCCCCCCTCAGGGCTGACAGCTCTGTGCGGTATGCCTGTTCCAGCCTTGCTATATATGTCTCCATATCTTCTCTGGTGGGCATAGAAGAGATGTGTGCCCGGATTTCATTAAGTTCTGTCAGCACTCCTGGTTCATGTGATCTTATTGTACTTGTGGCAGGCTCTAACTCTGCTTGCATTTCCATATCATACACACTTTGACTCAGGCTGTGTCTCACTGAAGATAGGAGATTTCCACTAGCAGGGCCCTGTTCCCCATTTGCAGCATTAACAGCCTCTGCTTGAGATTTATTATTGTCCTCCTTCTGTGACAGGGTTAAGGGCACCTCTCCCCCCTCCTGAGGCCTCCCCACTGCAGGTCTGCAATCAGCAATGGTGGGGGTTGTACCCATGCTCCCTGCTCCAGGGCTCCCCTGTACCTGGACACGCTGGCTGTCTGGGGTTATCAGCTGCCTCTCCTCCACTGCCCGGGTGCTTTCCTCCCTCTGTCTCTGCTGCTGCTGGGGCTTCCCCTGCCTCTCCATCTTGGGAGATGTCTGCAGTGCTGTCCTCTGCTTCGGCCCGGTAAGGAAGCCTCTAATTCCCTTCTCCTCTGTCCGTGACGCTCCTCTGCTGGGCCCCTGGGAGCTCTCCCTTCTCCTGCGCTGCATATCCTTTTCTTCCAGGCTCTTGGGCTGGTTTAATTGTCAGTAATGTAGTCCGGTGGCAGGAGCTGAGACAAACACGTCCTCACTCCTCCATAGCCAGGACACGCCCCTCATTATTCTTTTTATTATAGTGAAAAATAGCATATGAAACACAATGCATACCTTCCAAGTATTGTTCAGAGAAACAAATAGATATAACCTAAAACAATGAATAAATGTGAGAAAATATAAGGCACTCAAATCCTGGAGGGAAGGATTTAGATCCAAAGTTCGGTTCACAGTTCTGGATAATCATTATTCCCTTGTCGGCAGTACCTCAGTTAGGGGTGTTTACTATTTGCAGTCCATGTGAAATCAACAAACTTTTGTGAATAATAAACATTAGTGAAATGAACATATGTAAAACATGTCGATAGTAGGATAGGGGAGGTGTAAAGAAAGGTAAGGATGGTTTCAAGAAGATAGTGAGAGACAGGAGGTGTGAGTGGGGTTTAATCTAGATAAGAAATATCATGGCTGGCTCGGGGGAGGGGGGTGGGAGCAGGTCAAGACACCACCAATTCAAAGTACTCGGAGGATTCTCGGAACTTCAACCAGGGGGCCCAGATGAGTCTAAATTTATCTTGAGTGATAAGCTAAAGCTGCCAGCTCTTCATGTTATAACTGGTCGATTTTGAGCATCCAAGTTTGGATAGTAGGTATACTTGTCGAGGGCCAAAGGGGGAGATGAGCAGTTTGGCCACCGCTAATAGGAATAGGAGGAGAGTTTTTGTTTGGAGTGTTTTGTGGGTTGCTGACCAAGTTCAGGAAGATTAGGCTGGGTTGGGGGTTAAAGGACAGTTTACAGATCCGCTTGGTGTAGGTAATCACATTTTCCCAGAAGGGCTGCAACTGGTCGCACTGCCACCAAATGTGGAAGTATGTGCCTCGTTCTCTATTGCACCTCCAACATGACTCGGAGAAGGAAGGGAACCATGTGCTAGTTTGAGAAGGTGATACATACCCTCTGGTAACTAATTTGTATAAGTTTTCTTGTAGCTTCACGCAATGTGATTGGCCAAAGGATCTCTAATAAATTTAGATCAAATCTCCTTCTGTAAAATTCCTGCCTAGATCTTTTTCCCATAATGATATGAATGCCTGTTTCTGCGGGAGCTTATTTAAGACCAGTATTTGATATATTTTAGACAGGACTTTCTGAGGGCATTTTGTTTGCGTAATCATAGATTCAAAAGTGGAAAGGTCCCTTCGGGGCAGCCCATTTGGTAAGTGATCCCGTACCGCTTACTTTAGCCTTTCATATTGAAGGAAGTTGAGTGAGTTTGGGGCTATGATCTTATTAAGCCGAGTCAGGGGTGTGAATGTTCCATCCTCTAACACTAATTCCACTGGCGTAGTGAGTGTATGAAGCTGATCAGGAGTGCGTGATTGTGTGCTATCTGAGTACAACCCCGGCAAATCCATTATTCGGATTATCGGGGAAGGTGGGGGAATAAGATAATCTGCATGTTTTGTCCAAGTTTGAAGCGCGTTCTTAAAGATTAAATTACCCGTTGTCGGGCCTCGAAGAAAATGTTTTGCTGAGTGAAGGATGGGTCTGAAGTTCATCGGACTGATGGAGTCTGCGATCAAGGTCCAAAGTTTAAAGATTTGCGAGTCCAATCTATTATCATTGATAGTATTGCTGCTGTGTGATATTTTTGTGGGTCTGGTGTCGCCATTACTCCTTTAAACCTAGGTAGTACTAGGGTATTCTAATTCAACCTCGGGTGCCTACCCTTCCAAATATAGTTGATGAAGAGGGTTCTAGCTTTATGGAAAAAGGTCTGTGGTACCTGAATTGGTAACATCTGTGATACATAACTAAATTTAGTTAACACAGAGCTTTTTAATAGGCTTTTACGTCCCATCCATGAGACAAATGGGGCTGACCATGAGGCTATTACTTTTAACGAAGATTTTAATAACGGGAAAAAGTATAGAGACTAAAGAAGGCCAATGTGAGCATATCTTTATTCCCAGGTATGCAAATTCAAACACTGCACTCTCATATAAGGTAAGATAGAAAAAGAAACCAACAGATTCGTTTTTTCAAAGTCAAAAAATGTTTTAGTATTTTTTATTTGTGAAGCAAATTCAAGTGGAGGGGGACGTTTCGACCTAAACGTAGGCCGCCTTCACGCCAATTTACACTGAAAAATGTTAAAACAAATGTAATCACTATTTATAATATACATTTTCACTTATCTAAAGACAATATACATATATACATAATAGTGAGAATTCCATGTCAGGATTGGATCTTTTTAGAAGACCGTACAATACATATCAACAGTTACCCAAGGATATAGATGAAGTGCAACAGCCTCAGTATGAAAAAAGTGAACAGCATACCTCCATAGAAGAAGAGAACTAATTCTTTGAGCTGAAAACTGCAAGTGCAGATAAAGGGGAGGGAACCCCGTGTCTTGCCTTTTTGTATTTTAGTCACGGAGAGCCAGTCCTGTGGACAAAGCGTATGTAAATGAGTGACCGTTATAGGTACGTCTGATAGCATACCTATGGTATGGTAGTGGGCAAATGTATTACGTTACCTGGATGATATTAATATAAGATCTCACAGTGTGAGTGTTCTGAAAGGGTTTGTAAGGGGCAGCCGTATAGGACTTGTGATCCCTTGGCATAAACCTCCAGTCCCTTAGTATGAAATAAAGAATAATGATCAATACCTCAGGAGAATTTGTCAACAGGCATGTAAATCATTTGAATGCCTTCCTCAAAGAATTTTCTATAATCAAATCAGCAAATATAAGGATGATATGACGATCTGTCCAAGGTATAACATAATTTGTGGTTGTCCCAAAGTGTGTGACCTGTAGATCAGGGAATGTATATGACTAGGCATCATATGTTAAAAATAAAAATACGCTCAATTACCTTATTGGACTTCACATGGAGTTTTTTACTATAGTTTTTACTATGTGATGAGCCAAATCCTGTGGTTTGTAGTGCCTTTAGGGAAATGGGAATTAATTACAAGTTTGTATCCATGTGTGGACATAACAATATGTCATATTTGATTGATTCGTTTATGGCAGTAATGCAGATTCCATTTTTCACATTTCACTCTTACATATAGCTATTGGATTTTTCAAGTCAGTATTCACACAGCAGTTTCTGCTATTTCATGTATTCCCCTTACATAGTCACTGGTGTGCATACCTTATCTCCCCATAGTGATGTTTTTTAGGTTTTTGCACCCAGTTCGGACTTAGGAATAACGTTTGGAACACCATTCTATTTGTTGGACATAACAATATGTCATATGGTGTCATTACCTTAGGACTGTAGTGATTATTTAAAGCCACGTGTTGCAAGGAATTGCTGATAGGTGATTTGCTACCATCTGGAAGTGAGTGTTAGTAACAGGAGTTAGTATATTTCAGTTAGGATTGGAGAGAGTCTCCAGGAGCAGCACATATTACCTGTGTAGTCCTCATTCAGTGAATTTACAAGAAAAAGGGGGGTCCCTCTATAGGGTAAGGAACTTAGTGCATGGTTAGTGGTTTATAAAAAGGGGCACAATCGGAATGAAGGGTTCAATCGGAGACATACCTGGTGTGCCGTCTTCCCAGACTGTGGCAAAATGCGGTGTGTGGCTGGGCTTGCAGGCTATTTAACTCTGCAGCCCGGAAATAGCGTTAGACGCCCGAGCATGCGCAGTAGTGATCTGCGCTTGAATTAGGGCATAAAGGGTACCGTTAGGTATGTAATAGGAGCTCCCGCGCATGCGCAGTACGCAAACCTGTATACAGAAGAGTCTAATAGTGCTGGGAAGACGTTTATTGTGCTTCTGAGTGATTTGGCTGTATGGCTGTTGCAAAGAGTGGTTAGGGGAGCGAAAATTGGGAATATGTAGGAAAATAGAATCCTAGGGAGAGTTGTAAAAAGGGGAAAAGAATAGAGAGCAAAATTGTTGATATATTATAACAAACATAGCAGATGCACAAGAACAGGAATATATCAATTAGGGATGCAATATTTAGGGTACCTGATCCATATAGAAGTTGTTTAGAGTAATACATTCCAACATCTAATGAGTCATATGCAAATATTTTGAAATACATAATACAGATATGGCCTAAAGGGAAGGTTAGATTAATTTATACACAGCAAGGGTCCCAATATGCTATGCAGTGCATAACCATAACTATATTGTTAGTGCTATATAGAGTGCTGGTTTATACATTACCGTCTATCAGTGAATATATCATGGAAGCAGAAAAGGTGATGGTGCCAATTCTTAGGTTTTCTGTAAGGAATATCACGATAGGATTAGTATAGAGCTGAACATGTCATGCGTTCTGACAAAGAAAATAGTGTTATAATTATAATGGCCAATCAATCTCTCTATTGAGCCCTTTTGGTGTTAAGGTTTGCAATTTATGGATCCAGAAGCTTTCCCGCTTTTTTAGGAGCTCAATATGGTTGCCCCCATGTCTAGGCCTATGTACCTTGTCAATAACTTGATATCGCAATTGTGCTACATTGTGTTTGGCCTCGTGGAAATGGTGGGGGATGGGGAGCCATAGAACTAAGAGAAAAAACGGTGTGCAAATTACCAGGGATACACCTGTATAACAATACAAAAAAGGTCTTTATAACATATTATGTAGACACAAACATGTTAAAACCACTTAAAAAGGCATATAAAGCCTATATGAATCATATTTATCCCCTGTAAAGGATAAAAAACAACCCCCTGGCACAATAAAGAGATCACAAGGTTAACCCAGTAAGGCTGTAGCTAATACATAGGAGATCCTAGTAGTACAGCATTATAGTGGATTTAAGTGTGTTGGATTAAACAGCAAATGTAATTACACAGAATAGTATAACCACCAAATACCATAGATCACAATAGCAGTACAAGGTATCAATATAGGTAGCAGCCCAGATAGCATAGAGCTGATGTAGACATATTAGAATACACAAAAAAAAACACTTGCATACAGTAAAACAATCACCAGATGACAAGGATCATGATATCAATACAAGGTATTAGCATGGATAGCAGCCAAGGAAATACAAAGACCCTAGGATGACCAGATTACCAGCCCATACTGAGGACACCATGTAGAGGTTCAAATAATAGCCAGGGTGGGGTAGAGAAGTCCCCACTCGTATCGCTGTCCCCTAGGACAGCTTCATCAGGGGTAGAATGTGCCCACATAAAGGGCTGGGGTTTAAATAACCCAAAACATTAATGTGACAGCTGTTTGAAAACTCACCTAATGGTAAAGAACGCCACGTTCAGCGTGTGCCCGGCGTCCCGGAAGTCACACGCACGCTAACCAGGGTAAATTGATTTAAATCACGCCGATTTAAATCATGATTTAAATCACTGATTTAAATCAAAAGGTTTTTTTTTTAATATAAATCACGATTAAAATGAGAAGTGAGAGCAGTGTGCATGTGCGCCCATAGTTACACGGACGAAACTAGGGGCAACGATCTAACGCCAGGGTGAGGGGGGGACCCCAAAGTAAGTAAAAATCTTTTTTGTTTTACTATATGGCAATAGGTAGGTGTTTAAAAGCAGCATGTCTTAATTGTATAAACTATTAATAGCCTCCACATTTTGTTCATACTGCCCCTTTAATTCCACACTTCTAGCTTGGTTTCAGTTTTGGTTTAGTTTCTTTTTCCCTGCATTCAGTTGACATGCCCAAACTTGTTGGATAGTCAGTAGTACTTGGCTCAGGCTGTAGTAACATCAGCAGTGCTTGGCTCAGGCTGTAGTAACAATCAAACTTCATAAGTGATCTGTGTGAGCCATGGCAGCAGGTCGTAAGAGAGACCCTATTTGGGTTCATTTTGTTGAGATGCCAGCAGCAGATCTTGGAAAGAAAGGTGCAAGAGCAAAGTGCAAATACTGTCAAAAGGATATCCAAGGACTTGTTTGCCGTTTGAAATCACATTATGAAAACTGCAACCAGAAGGGAAATGAAGATGTTGATAGTGATACAACTAATGTCAATGAACCCCCACAGCTTCTTATGCACCAGGAGCCTAGTACTAGTGGTAAGTCTGGCAATTAATTTACAACCTATTTTTTTAACAGAAATGCAGAAAGCTACTGCAACCATAGCTGATGCCACAGAAGTTTGGAAAGATTTAGAAGGTTCTCTAGATCTCTTGAACCTCTCAAACAATGTAAAGGTTGCAATACAGCACCACAAGGACCAAGCATTAAAAGAAGAACACTATTTAGCCAATATCTTGCATCCCATCTACAGAGGGAAAAAATTATCTGAGGCGGAAATCAACTCTGCAATGGAGTGGCTCGCCAATACTAACCATGACATTGTGGCAACTGTGCTGAAATTGAAGTGTGAATCTGCACCATTTCAAAAATACATGTTTGCAGATAACGTCGTTAATGAACTAAAACCACTGGACTGGTGGAAGTCGCAATCACTTGTTCTTCCAGCAAAGATAATAAATCTAGCTACTCAGCTACTGACTGCATCGGCTTCATCCGCAGGAGTAGAGAGATTGTTTTCTTCATTTGGTTTTGTGCACACAACAGTCCGAAACCGCTCAGGAACTGCTAAAGCAGGACAACTGGTTTTCCTATTAAAAGTCCTAAATAAACAGTAGGCTTAAAGGACTGATGTATTCACTGAAGATGTTTGCTTACTTTAAACGTTAGAGATAGGCTATTGTTAAAAAGTACTTACTCTCTGTAGTTCAATTCTGAGTGTTTAATAGTGCAAATAAAAATTATTAGGTTTCATAATCAACTGTTTTAATATTTTTATTTGTGTAAAACAATTAGATTTGCAAAAAGACAAAGTTTTGCTTGTGTACAACTTGATTAAAAAATCTGATTTAAATCAAATGATTTAAATCAAAAAAATCTGATTTAAATCAAAAAAATCTGATTTTTTTTGATTTTTTTTAAAAAAATCAAGATTTTTATCCACCCTGACGCTAACGTCCAATCAGGGAGAGTAAAAGAATTGTTGAGTGTTTTCGGGCACCGCGCATGCGCGGGACTCCGAAAACATGGCGGCCGCCATGTATGGAGACAAATGCTCAAAAGTGCCTTTTTCCAGGGAAAAAGTGATATTCTGTATCAGAAATACCTTATTTTTAGGGTCCCCCCTCAAAATATAGGATAGGTGAAAAGCAAATTGACCAAGTTACCAAGAGCAAGGAAAACAGACAGTTTTAAATAGTGTCTAGATCCCTCCCATTCATAAATCGCTCAAATCTGGGCCCATATAATCTAGAAAAGAATTTAATTATATTAAATATTATATGCATATAGTAAAATCACCAGGGTAGCTCCCCAATTAATGGAATATGGATCCCCCCCAACATATAGTTTGCATACAAAAATTACATACATTTTATTTTTCTTTTCTTTTCAAGGCCCAGACTAAAGAAAGTTACAAATGTGAAGTAAACCACTTATGCCTAACACCAACCAGGATCACCCAGAGTCCCAAACAGAGGGAAAAAAAAAATCACCTCTGTTTGTAGAACCCCGTAAACAGCAGATCCTCATTTATACCAAATGGGGCAAGACAATTTAATTGGAAAATCCAGGCCGATTCACATCTAAGAAGATCCAAGGTGGTATTACCACCTCTAATATTGACTTTGATTTTTTCCAGTCCAAGGATCCTTATGTTAGAAGTCCGCCCGCCATGTTCCTTTTAAGAAGTGCATAGCCACTGATGATATAGTTTTTCCTTTTTCAAGATCCACTTTCGCTGTTCCAATGGTAGATAGATGTTGCTGTATCCGTTTCCGAAGCTCTTGTCCGGTTTGTCCGACATATATTTTGGGGCATCCGCAAATCAGTCCATAGACCAAATTCCTAGTCCTACAGTTGAAAAAACCGCGGGGACTCTGTAGAGATGGAAACATGGTACAAAAGATTAGGTCTCTTGCTAGCATGAGGGGACAAATACTGCAATTACCGCATGGATAGGAACTTTCAACGGAAAAGCCCCCATTCGTTCTTTTTGTGGGTCTGCAGAAGTAACTGGCTGTAAGACAATCCTTGAGGTTTCTAGCCCTCCTGGCCACCATACCCGGTACATCAGAGATAAATTTAGTGAGTGCTTGTTCACTTTGCAGGATTCCCCAATTTTTCTGCAATATATGGCGTAACTCTGACCACTGATTATTATACACAGTAATAATGCTAGTCTTGTATTCTGCTCTAGTTTGATCTTGTTTAGCCAGTACATCTCTCCTATCCCTAGAA
The DNA here is from genome assembly GCF_048569485.1 of Anomaloglossus baeobatrachus. Lineage (NCBI taxonomy): Eukaryota > Metazoa > Chordata > Amphibia > Anura > Aromobatidae > Anomaloglossus > Anomaloglossus baeobatrachus. Next base: position 11,025,844 of record NC_134364.1, on the reverse strand, counting down.
GCAGAATGTTGAAAGGCCTGGGAGATTACCTTTTTAGGATATCCTCTTGCCAAGAATCTTTTAGTCAGATCTTGGGATTGTGCGTAGAAATCTTCCTCCCTGCTGCAATTCCTTCGAAGGCGTAAAAATTGACCCTTCGGGATTCCCCTACGTTGGTGCGCTGGATGGAAACTTGAATAGTGTAAAAGACTAATAACTGAGGTCGGTTTCCAGAAAAGGTCCATTACGAGTCTTGAGTTCAGCACGGAAACCTTCAAATCCAGAAAATCAACTGTGGTAAGTGATAGATGGGATGTGAGAAAAATATTGAGTGAGTTATTATTCAATTCCGTAATAAACTCCTCACAATCCCCCCCACGACCCAGTCCATAGCATAAAGACATCATCCAGATATCTAAACCACCTGTAAACGTGTCTTCCATAGTTGGTCATATTCCGGACTCTCGTCTCCTCCCACCATCCGAGAAATATGCCAGCATAAGAGGGGGCACAGCGCGCCCCCATCGCGGTCCCTGACACCTGCTTATAGAAGACCCTGTCGAACACAAAATAGTTCAAATTAATGATCATAGATAATAGGTTCAACAGGAATTCATCATGTTCTCTAGATCCCGTACCATTCTTGGTCAAAAAGTATGAAACCGCCCCCACACCCAAATCATGTCTGATATTGGTGTAAAGGGACTCTACGTCCATAGTTACCAAAATGGTACCTTCTGGAATGTCGAGATCTTCCAGGCGTGTGATGAGGTCCGCCGAGTCCCTGATGTAAGAATCCAACTGAAGGGCAATGGGCTGTAAATAGAAATCTAAGTAAAGACATGACTGTTCAAGAATCCCTCCTATTCCAGCAACAATCGGTCTACCTGGTGGATTAATCAAAGATTTATGCACCTTCGGGAGCATGTAGAAGGTTGGAATCGTTGAGTACTTGGTCGTAAGAAATTCGAGTTCCCTTTTGGTAATAATTCCTTGATGATGTGCATGAATCAGAAGACGGTCCATCTTGGATTTAAAAATCAAGGTAGGGTCAGAAGGGAGAGGTTGGTAAATATCTCGATTAGATAGTTGGCGTTTAGCCTCATCAATGTACATGTTCACAGGCCATAAAACAATGTTACCCCCCTTATCTGCCTCTTTTATTACTAGGTCCTTATTCTCTCTAAGGTTCCGTAGAGCTCTTTTTTTCTTCAACAGAGATGTTATTCTGTCTGTTGTTGTCTATTTTGAGAGCACGTATATCTCTACATACGGAATCAAAAAAGATCTGGACCGCAGGGAAGAGAGAGAGACGGGGGGTAACTTGCGAAGGCAATCTGCCTGTAAAGGTTCTCTTACCCTGGGGGTCATTTTGCTCCTCCATCAATTGGGGAGCCATAGTTTCTCACATCTGATGGTGGACTTATGGCTGGCAATTCGGTCTCCCACATGTTGAATGGTCTCTCCGACATATAGTAGGCCGCAAGGGCATTTGATTATATATACCACGAAGTTACTCTCGCATGTGAAGTACTCCTTAATCCGGAAACTTTTACCTGATCTGGGATGTGTGAAATGGTCCCCTTTTTTATTACATTCGAGCAAGACTGGCAGTTGAGGCACGGGAAAGTGCCAGTGCGTTTGGGTGCTAAGAATGTTTGTGGGCTCAATTTATCACTGCCAATATCGGCCCTAATTAGAGTCTTTTATATTTTGGGGTCTCCTTTTGCACATAAGTGGAGGAAGTATAAACGATCCTATTGTTGGGTATGCCTTCTTTAGTAGTGGCCAATGGTAGGTAATAAACTTGGGGGGCCACTTAAAGGGGTATTTATTTCTTAGGGTATCCATTGTTGCTTGAGGGAGCTGTATACCCAAAGCCTCCGATTTGTCCAAATTAATTTTGAAATTTCACAGTGAGCCAAAATGTTTGAAGATATCCAAGATAGCCGGAAATTCATTGAGGGGTTCCGTCAACAGGAGAAGGTCGTCGGCGAAGGCTGCCGCTTTGTGTAGTTCCAGCTATGGAAGCCCCTTTATTGTCTGGATGCTGTCGGATTCATTGAATGAGGGTCTCCATCACTAAGATGAACAGAGATGGAGAAAGCGGGCAGCCCTGCCGAGTTCCATTGTTAATGTTGAATGGGCTAGAAAGATCCCCATTTATCCTAATACGCGCTGTCGGGTGTGTATACATCTGAAAAATTGCTATGAATGGGATAGGAAAGGCGAAGTGCCGTAGTGTTTCTCTCATAAATATCCAATCGATCCTGTCAAAAGCCTTTTCTGCATCAGTGCCTAATAGTACTAAGGGTCTGCGGTGAATAAGGGCATGCTGCATTAGATGGAGTATGCGTATGGAGTTATCTCGTCCCTCTCTTCCCTTCACAAAACCCACTTGTTTGGGCGAGATAAGTGTAGGTAGAATGGTACTTAAACTGTGTGCTACAAGGCTCGCAAATAATTTCAAATGATTATTCAACAGTGAAATCGGTCTGTAGTTGCTACAGATTTCAGGGTCTTTTCCCTCCTTATGTATGAGGGTAATATGTGCTTCTAATGACTGTTTTGGAAAAGGGGAGCCCTGTAGCACAGCATTAAAGAGGTGAAGGAGATGAGGGAGTAGAGTTTCTTTAAAGGTCTTGTAATAAGAGATTGGGAGGCCATCTGGGCCAGCGCTTTTCCCTGTGTGGCACTTTGACAGGATCGACTGGAGCTCCTCAATAGAAAATGGCCTGTTCAGGTTTGTTATATGGGTTGTGTTGAGCGTTGGAAGACATAGTTCTGACAGAAAAGAGATTATGTCCCGTTGTCTTTTATCTGCTTGTTCTGGTGTCTCATGCTCTCGAATGTGATACAAGGAGGAGAAATATCTGCTAAAGGCATCAGCAATAGCTTCAGTGTCTGCAAGTTTTTTTGTTGTTTGAATCTTTTAAAGAATAAATGTACGTACGTGCTTTCCTTTTTTTGATCAGGGAAACCATAAGCTTAGATACTTTGTCTCCATGTCCAAAGAGGCGATTCCTCCAGTTAATGTAAAACTTTGCAGACTGTTTAAGATATCTCTGAGCCTTTGTCTTAATTGTGTTAAGGGATTGAGGATGTTTGGTGACGGAGAGGTTTTATGTTGCAGTTCCATTTTTTTTGTATCTCGGAATACAATGATGCCACCTAATCTTTTCTGGATTTATTTAAGAACGAGGATATGGAGATAAACTCTCCGCATATTACTTCCTTGTGCGCTTCCCACACTGTTGGAAAAGGGACTGTGTATCTTGAGTGTTAATATCAAAGTAATTTTTCCGGGCTTTCGTAACACGTGTCTTATACTGAGATTGAGACGAGAGATTCATTTAGTCTCCATGTCCTGTTCCGGACCCTCTCCCCAAGTGTGATTCCCAGTTTTAAGATAGATTGGACTGAGTGGACGCTAGTAATAAGTTTGGCATGTATCATGGAAAGAGCTAAGAAAGGAACAAATATGTAGTCAATTTGGCCATATGAATTTTGTGCAGGTGTGTAATGAGAGTAATCTTTTTGTTGGGTGGAGGTGTCTCCAGGCATCGACCAGTTGGGCCGAATGCAAGGATTTATGTATACGCAGCAGCGCCTTTTTTAGGAATAGAGCAGGGGTGGGGAACCTCCGGCCCGCGGGCCGCATGCGGCCCGCCATGACCTTTTATGTGGCCCCCGGGCAGATTCCCGGGGGAGGCAGTGCTGGTGCTGTCACCGCAGTTTGCTGCCGCCGGCCCTTTAAATCCACACATTGCTGTTTGTGCTGCAATGTGTTCTCCCGTCGGCCAGTGCCAATTGTGGGCGGGTCTACAGCAGCCTCAGCTTCCAGCCTTGTGTGTCCGCCCCCTGCCCTCCGGAGATCAGTGCCTGCCTTCTCCTTCTGATGCAGTGTCCGGCTCCTGCACTCCGGTGATGTGAGTGCAATTCTGCTGTGAGTCCAGCGCCGACCCTCTGCTGCTATGTGCCCTGCCCAATGCTTTGTGCCTCCTCACACCAGTTCTGTAAACCTTCACCCCCAGAGTTGCATGAAACTCTCAGCGCAGTGTGGCCCCCAATGTCGTGTGTGCACCCCTCCCCCAGTCCTGTGTGCAGCCCATCACCCAGTAGTCCTGTTTGCACCCCCCCAATCCTGTGTGCACCCCTCCCCCAGTCCTGTGTGCAGCCCCCCAATGTCCTGTGTGCACCCCCACACAATCCTATGTGCAGCCCATCACCCAGTCCTGTGTGCACCCCCCAGTCCTGTGTGCACCCCCCAGTCCTGTGTGCACCCCCCAGTCCTGTGTGCACCCCCCAGTCCTGTGTGCACCCCCCAGTCCTGTGTGCAGCCCCCCCCAGTCCTGTGTGCAGCCCCCCCCGTCCTGTGTGCAGCCCCCCCCGTCCTGTGTGCAGCCCCCCCCGTCCTGTGTGCAGCCCCCCCCAGTCCTGTGTGCTGCCCCCCCCAGTCCTGTGTGCTGCCCCCCCCAGTCCTGTGTGCTGCCCCCCCCAGTCCTGTGTGCTGCCCCCCCCCAGTCCTGTGTGCTGCCCCCCTCCAGTCCTGTGTGCTGCCCCCCCCAGTCCTGTGTGCTGCCCCCCCCAGTCCTGTGTGCTGCCCCCCCCAGTCCTGTGTGCTGCCCCCCCCAGTCCTGTGTGCTGCCCCCCCCAGTCCTGTGTGCTGCCCCCCCCAGTCCTGTGTGCTGCCCCCCCCAGTCCTGTGTGCTGCCCCCCCCAGTCCTGTGTGCTGCCCCCCCCAGTCCTGTGTGCTGCCCCCCCAGTCCTGTGTGCTGCCCCCCCCAGTCCTGTGTGCTGCCCCCCCCCAGTCATGTGTGCTGCCCCCCCCCAGTCATGTGTGCTGCCCCCCCCCAGTCATGTGTGCTGCCCCCCCCAGTCATGTGTGCTGCCCCCCCCAGTCATGTGCTGCCCCCCCCAGTCATGTGCTGCCCCCCCCCAGTCATGTGCTGCCCCCCCCCAGTCATGTGCTGCCCCCCCCCGTCCTGTGTGCTGCCCCCCCCAGTCGTGTGTGCAGCCCCCCCAGTGATGTCTGTGCCTCCCCCCCCAGTGATGTCTGTGCCTCCCCCCCCAGTGATGTCTGTGCCTCCCCCCCCAGTGATGTCTGTGCCTCCCCCCCAGTGATGTCTGTGCCTCCCCCCCAGTGATGTCTGTGCCTCCCCCCCCAGTGATGTCTGTGCCTCCCCCCCAGTGGTGTCTGTGCCTCCCGCCCCCCCAGTGGTGTCTGTGCCTCCCGCCCCTCCAGTGGTGTCTGTGCCTCCAGCCCCTCCAGTGGTGTCTGTGCCTCCAGCCCCTCCAGTGGTGTCTGTGCCTCCAGCCCCTCCAGTGGTGTCTGTGCTCCCAGCCCCGCGTGTGGTGTCTGTGCCCCCAGCCCCGCGTGTGGTGTCTGTGCCCCCAGCCCCGCGTGTGGTGTCTGTGCCCCCTAGCCCCGCGTGTGGTGTCTGTGCCCCCAGCCCCATGCCCCCAGTTAATTAATTGCTTCACCCAATATAGCAGGGTCATTTAAACATTGATAATTTTGTGCGGCCCCCGAAGGTTGGTAGAAATTTCCAAATGGCCCCCGACAGAAAAAAGGTTCCCCACCCCTGGAATAGAGGATCTGTTTGTGGAGGAATAAAGTTCCAGATTAAGGGCCACATTTATATCACCTCCCAGGATGAACGTACCCTCAATAAAATGTTTAGCTTCCTTCAAAACCTTTGATATCCAGACATCCTGCTTAGTGTTCGGGGCATAGATATTTCCTATTGTTACTAGTGTATGTGCTATTTTCCCTTTGATAAATACAAATCTGTCCATATTGTCTGAAAAGGTATCCAGCAATTGAAAGGGTGTGTGTTTTGAGAAGGCAATGGCTACTCCCCTGGCTTTTTCGTAGTGGAGTATGAGTGGAACCATGTGTTGTAAAAGGCTTTATCAATGTTCGGTGACTTCTCTAGCATAAAGTGCATTTCTTGTAGCAGAAGTATGTCTATCTTTTCTTTTTTAAGGTGGGCTAGAATTTGTGAGCGCTTGACGGGAGAGTTAAGGCCTCTTACATTGTTAGGCTATGTGCGCACGTTGCGTAATATCATGCAGTTAAGCTGCGATCTGCACCGCAGCGTAACTGCATGCGTCCTGCGTCCCCTGCATAATCTATGGAGATTATGCAGGAGCTGTGCGCACGTGGCGTCTTAGAGCGCAGCGCTTCGGCTGCTGCCCGAAGCGCGCGTTCTAAGAAGTGACACGTCACTTCTTTCCTGCGCTCTGCCTGCAGCACCCGCTCTGTCTATGGGAGGAGCTGCAGTCATAGCGCATGAAATCGGCTTTTTTTTTTCTTCACTACGGACTGTTTTTGCAGCGATTTGAAGCGCATGTGTGCTGTTCAAATCGCTGCAGAAATTTCTGCAGGGACAGTACACAACGTGCGCACATAGCCTAAGAGGCGAGTGTCAGCAGGTTGTGGTGTTTAGCCATAGTTAAACTGTGTGGATGCCCAGCTCAACCCACTCCCACCTTGGATCTCGAGCCAATGTAAAAGTGATACACAGAAAAAGGCAAAAGAGAGAGTATTAAGAGAAGGGGTATAGAGGGGGGAAGGAGTGGCATAGGAGAGGAGAATGGTGTGTGTATAGCAGTCTCTTCCTTCTGAACCGTAACCATGGGGGATTTCTTGGGGTTCATTCAAATAAGCGGACAATTTTGGTCTGCCAGGGAGAACCCAATAATTAAATATAACAATATATGCATAAGTTCAACCAAAATGAAAAACCTTTTAAATCTGTAGGATAAGAGGGAGAGAACAAGAGACAACAGGTCAAATATTCAAATTTGTCAGAGGTATACTCATCACATATGCAGTCTTTATTCAGATGGAACAGGCGCCTTCCGTCAAACAGCCTCGTGTCTGGTTTGACAGAGGTGGCCTGGTAGGTCTTCGTCCGGTGCGTTGACTTTTCGGATATTCCACGGTTTCCCATGGCTGCTGCGTGGGGAGTGGTGGAAGATGTAGAGCAGATTGGAGGAGATTCAGATCCGGAGTAGATCCTGGTGGGATGTCCAGTTCCGCGCAAAGGTTGGAGAAGTCCTTGGGAGATCTTGCAGTGAACTACTTCCCCTTGGCCGAGACCAAAATACCGAAGGGGAACAGCCAACGGAATTGTAATTGTTTCCTCAGTTCGTCCGTGAGGGGTTTAAGGAGGCGCCTCTTGGCTAATGTAGAAGGGGCTATGTCTTGGAAGATTGCAATGTTAGATCCTTCATGTTGGATGATAGGGTCTGATCTGGCTTTTTGGAAGATTTTGTCCTTAAGGCGGAAATCTAGGATTCGGCAGATAACCTCTCTGGGAGGATCGTTGGGATTGGGTTTTGGGCGTAGTGCTCTGTGCACCCTCTCTGATTTAACTGGTGTTTTTCTTCAGCATCCAAATAGTTTGAGAAGAGGGCAGTTAGTGTTTTAGAGATGTCCTCCGTGATTAGTTTCCAGAAGACCCCGTAGATTGTTGCGTCTGTTCCGGTTTTCCAGGTCCTCTATTGCGGCATAGATTTTATAGATGTGATCATCATGTATATGAAGGTTGGCTTCCAGCTCTTGGGCATATGATATGATGGCCGTCTGAGACTGCTCCAGCTCCTCCACTCTGTGACCCAGTTGGTGAATGTCACTTTTGATGTCAGATCTTTTGCCAGAGGTGCTAAGGCTGTTTTTAGTAATCTGGTAATAAATGCCCTGGAGATTGGCTTGTCTGGGCTATCAAGCAGTTCTGCTTCTGTGTCAGACATCTGAATTGTGGTGAGGTGTATGTTGTCCTCCTTTGCTCTGTTGTTTATTTTTCTGTTGCTTGTTTACGAATTTGTCCATCTTTCTTGTGGGGTTTGGATGCGTGATATACCTCTGATGCGTCTTTCTGGCCAAACTTAACCATGGTTTTATCCTGTTAATCTGTAGGTTGAGCTGGGGTTCTCCCAGGTAGCAGAGAGATTGATTTACTGCATTCCTCTAAGACCCAGTACCTGCTTGTCCGTTGAAATCAGATGCTTGGTTCTGGTGTATGTTCAGTGACCAGGCTTCCTGAGACAAGCAGTAAAGAGATCTATGTAAGGGGATATCTTCCTCTTATGTCCTACTTGCTAGGATGTAGATCGTTTCCTCTTCACAATATAATCAGGGGTGTCCCCTTTTAAGGCCACATCACACTAAGCAACATCGCTAGCAACATCGCGGCTGAGGCACAACTTTTGTGACGTAACAGCGATGTTGCTAGTGATGTCGCTGTGTATGACATCCAGCAACAACCTGGCCCCTGCTGTGAGGTCGCCGGTTGTTGCTGAATGTCCTGGACCATTTTTTTTAGTTGTTGCTCTCCGCTGTGAAGCACACATCGCGGTGTGTGACAGCAAGAGAGCAACAACTGAATGTGCAGAGAGCAGGAGCCGGCTTCTGCGGACACTGGTAACTACGGTAAACACCGGGAAACCAAGAAGCCCTGTCCTTGGTTACGCAATATTTACCTTCGTTACCAGCGTCCGCCGCTCTCACACTGTCAGTGCCCACTCCCTGCACGTGTAGTAGAGTACACATCGGGTAATTAACCCAATGTGTACTGTGGCTAGGAGAGCAGGGAGCCAGCGCTAAGCGGTGTGCGCTGGTAACCAAGGTAAATATTGGGTTGGTTACCCGATATTTACCTTAGTTACCAAGCGAAGCATGCTTCCACGTCGCTGCTGGCTAGGGGCTGGTCACTGGTGAGATCTGCCTGTGTGACAGCTCACCAGCAACCCGTGTAGCGACGCTCCAGCGATCCCTGCCAGGTCAGGTTGCTGGTGGGATCGCTGCTGCATCGCTAAAGTGTGACTGTACCCTAAAGGTCCAGTCACACTAAGCAACTTACCAGCGATCCCAACAACGATAGGGATCGCTGGTAAGTTGCTAGGAGGTTGCTGGTGAGCTGTCACACTGCGACGCTCCAGCGATCCCACCAGCAACCTGACCTGGCAGGGATCGCTGGAGCGTGGCTACACGAGTTGCTGGTGAGCTCACCAGCAACCAGTGACCAGCCCCCAGTCTCCTAGTTACAGCACACATCAGGTTAATTAACCCGATGTGTGCTGCAGCTAAATGTGCAGAGAGCAGGGAGCAGCGCACAATGCTTAGCGCTGGCTCCTTGCTCTCCTAGTTACAGCACACATCGGGTTAATTGCCTGATGTGTGCTGCAGCTAAATGTACACAGAGCAGGAGCCGGCACTGACAGTGAGAGCGGCGGAGGCTGGTATCAAAGGTAAATATCGGGTAACCAAGGACAGGGCTTCTTGGTTACCCGATGTTTACATTGGTTACCAGCCTCAGCAGAAGCTGGCTCCCTGCTCACTGCACATTAGTTGTTGCTGTCTCGCTGTCACACACAGCGATCTGTGCTTCACAGCAGGACAGCAACAACTAAAAAATGGCCCAGGACATTCAGCAACAACCAACGACCTCACAGCAGGGGCCAGGTTGTTGCTGGATGTCACACACAGCAACATCGCTAGCAACGTCACAAAAGTTGTTCGTTACCAGCGATGTTGCTAGCGATGTTGCTTAGTGTGACGGGGCCTTTAGTCACTGAGCACTGGATCTTATCTGGTTAATATTTGTTTAAGCTGATGCTAGGAGGAAAAGGGAGGTGTATGCCTGCAACTCTAGTTCTCTTTATGCAGTTGCTGCAGGTCTGACCCTGTTAATTTACGGGGTTCCTCTAGCCTTAGGCACCCCACAGCCCCCACCACCACCCATGCACTTAGCTGTCTGTCTCAAACAATGGTGCTGAAGGAGAGCTTTGTTCTTTGAACCTCCTCTTCTGGTATCTGCTCCTCAGTGTCACAAACAAGCTCTGCAGGACAGCGTTTCCCTGCTTCCAGTCACCAGCTCCAGGACTGGATCACATACGGTAGATAAGTCACCACAGGGGGGAGGATTGTTTGCAGTGGTGCTGCAGGTGATAAGGCCCTGTCGGCTATGGCCTCAGCAGCCGCTCACTAGCAGAAATCCCTGAGACAGTGACTCCTGGGCAGTTCAGGGAGATGAGAGGGGTCAGGAGAATGCTCGGTTTACCTCTGAGGGAGGAGGTTTGCTGGGAGCTATTGTGTGTCTGGGCAGCGCTTTCCTCCAGGCCGAGGCTTCCGCTTGTGGACTAGGCCGCAACTTCTACTCTCCACAGATAGCCCCAGGGCTTGCTGCACAGAGGGTCCCTCAATGCTGGGGTCACCGGAGGACAGGTCCCACCGCTGGGTGAGCTTTAAAATGCCTTTGGATTTTTTCACTTTTTAGCAGAGCTCTCCAGCCTCACGTCTGCTCCTTACTCCAGTCAGACCACGCCCCCCTCCAGATCATTTTTATCGTTCAAGCCCAAAGGGCCCATAGCATGGTATTTTATAATAGAATGTGCTTCCCTTTGGAGAAGTAATTTATGGGGGTCTCCACCTTTTGCTATTGTTTCAACCAGCTCTAAACCAGCAAATCTAAGTAAGTTGCAATCCGCATTGTGCGTTTCTTTCATATGGTTTATTAATTTTGTGGCTCCTATCCCTGAAAAAATTGAATTACAATGCTCTCTAAAGCGAACAAATAGTGGTCTAATTGTCTTTCCAATATAGTACTGTCCACATGGACAAAAGATCACAGACCACCATTTTTGTTTTGCATGTGACTGTTTTGTGGTGTGCCAAACATCACCTATTCTAAATGCCTTATCTGTAATGTGAAATCGGCAGAGCGAGCAACTGCCGCATTTATGGTTTCCCACTGGTCTCATACGATGTAGCCAAGGGTTAGGGGGAATATAGTGTCGCGGGCGGGGAGGGGACGCTGCGCTCACCCACTGCTCGGGTCCGGCGCTGCTACTGCTTGCTTGCTGGCTGCTCAGTGGCTCGAGCGGCGGGCCGGATCCCGGGGACTCGAGCGGCGCTCCTCGCCCGTGAGTGAAAAGGGGATTGGTTTTGGGGATTTATTTTCCGTGACGCCACCCACGGTTGTGGTGAGGTTGTGACACCACCGCTGCTCTGGACGGGGATCCCGGGAGCGATGACAGGGAGCAGCTTGGATGTTGGTTTCTTCCCCTCCGTGGGTAGGGGGATTGGTTGTCCCAGGGCCCGGTGAGGGAGGTATGCGTGGCAGGTGGGTTACGGGACCTGGTAAGATGCAGGGTCACGGGGCCAGCGCGGTGCCGCACGGCACAGTAGTACTCACTCAGCCAATGATGAATGCAAAGTCCTTGGTAAAACACACGGCTGGATGGACTGGGCCCACTGACTGCTGCGGTGGTTTCTGCTCCCGGAAGGTTGATGGGACCAGTCTTTCCCTGCACCTTTTAGAACGTTGTTGGTAATGATGGCTTCCCACCGGTAACCCGCTCCCCAGCTCGGATGGATGCTGAGGGAGCCCCTTTTGCCCGCAGGCTCTGGCCCTGGGAACTGTAGCCTTGGCGGTGACTGTGTTTCCCTTCACGGTTTGAGCTGTTGCCTTCTATTGGGTCTTGACTGCTGGGAAACCCTGGAGGTTCCCTTCGCTAACGGATTTGACCTTTCTAACGGCGACTCCTAGCCTGGTTGGGGTCCGTAGGCCCTGCCGAACGGTGCTGGCTTCTCTTTGTTTCCCGATCCGATACCGGCGGGCCACCGCCCGTCCCCGGTCCTTACGGTTCACTCCAATCGGCCTTTCCTGCAGACTGTCACCACCGTCTGCCAACCTTGCTGTTTGCCCAGGCCACGCACCCGGACACGGTCAGACAGTTGCTCCTTTGCTACTTCTCCAAACTACACTCCTCTCCCTTTCCCTCTCGGAACTTAACTCTAAACTGCACTGAACTTCCTCTTCCTGCCTCCAGGACTGTGAACTCCTCGGTGGGCGGAGACCAACCGCCTGGCTCCACCCCCTGGTGTGGACATCAGCCCCTGGAGGAAGGCAACAAGGATTTTGTCTGGCTTAGATGTGCCTAGCCGGGGTGTGGGGTGTGATGTTGTTGTTCCTGTGACGCCCTGGCTTGTCCAGGGCACCACAATAGCGTTTAACAGGCAGATCCCCTATATTTCTTGTGCGTCTGTGTAATTAAAGGCTTGTTATTTGCTATAACAGCTAATTCTTTTTCCTTTTCAATGATGTGCCAATTTTTGTTAATAGATCTAATTATTGTGTCCATTGGACCGTATTTAAAACTGAAAACAAAATGCTCTTGATTTTTATTACAAAGTTTTTGACTACCTTTATTATCAAAAGATGTTTTTCTAGATTTTTTATGAAGGATTTTTTCTTCAGCCCGTTTTTGTGCGCCATTTATTTCTGAGGGAGAATAACCTCGCTCTTGAAACCTCTGTTTGAGCTCATTCAGCTAATTTGGTCACATCATTGTTTATTCTGTATACTCTTAAAAATTGGCTAAAAGGTACGGATTTTAACACGTGTGCAGGGTGTGCACTATTGTGATGCAATAACATATTGACCGCTGTGGGCTTTCTATATAGTTCCCTTGTTATTTTACCTTCACATACAGACAACTTTACATCAAGAAATTCAATGCTCTGGTCTCCAAATAAATAAATGAAAAACATGTTCTATTTGTTGAATTTAAATGAGACAAATGACTTCAGGCTATCCCCATCCCATATAATTAAAGCGTCATCCACGAAACGCAGGTATTTTTTAATATGCTTTTATATACGGATTTTTTATATCCTATATTAGATCTTCCTCTACTGTTGCCAAAAATAAATTAGCTAAAGTGCTTGCAACTGGGGTCCCCATGGCCACTCCACTACGTTGCAAATACCAAGTATTACCAAAGTTGAAGGCATTATGGGTGAGTACCAGATGTAAAGCTTCTTCTATACATTTAATTTGAGCGGTTTTTTCCCTATTTTTACTAGTCTGTCCACTACGACCTCCACCGCTAATTGTTGTGGGATCCTAGTGAACAGACTTTCAATATCAAGGGATACCCACTTGAAAGATGTTTGCCATTCAAAATTGTCTAGATGATGGACTAAATCGTCCGTATCTTTTACATACGATGGAATACAGATTAACAACGGGTGTAGTAGCCAATCCAATTATTTTGATAATGGTTCTGTAAAAGAACCGATCCCCGACACGATGGGTCGACCAGGTGGTGTTGTTATAGATTTATGAATCTTAGGGACCGTATACCAGTGTGGTTTGCTAGGAAATAATGGCAACAATTTCTCTGCTCTATTTTTTTGACAAAAAGCCTGAAGTCACTTGTCTATTAAAAAATCCACGTAATTTTTCTTTAAATTTTGAGGTGGGATCACTTTTTAATACCTGATGTCTGTATTACCCAGCTGTGTCTGTGAAAATAATGTGTCTAGCAACACCGTAGCACCCCCTTTATCCGCTTTTCTGATGGTGAGATTTTCTAGTTGTTGGATTCTTTTCAAAGCTTTTAGCTCATTTTTAGATACATTATCTGGTAAGGTTGGATATTTTAAAGAACGCATTTCTCTCATTACAATCTCTTGAAAGAGGTCTATATTATTACCCTGTGTTGTGGGGGAAAGATTTTATACCGCCTGTAAAACCAGCTGTTTTTTGTTGTGTATCACTATTTTTTTTATTACTGAATACAGCGCTGTCTGCAGCACATTGCCTGTAATCTGCCTGTGCAGTATATTCCTGCCGCACACTTGGCTCCGTTCTGCCCATATTTTGGGGAGAATAAATCGGGGGCTTTTGTGTCTAGAATAAAGGTTGTCATATTTGTACCGTACATTATCTCTCTATAGTGCACCTCCCCTTTTCCCTGCGGGATTGTGGGTGCATACTCAACAATGCCGCTGAAGCCATGGGCCTAAGGTGCAGTGTGATTAGGTTGATGATTGTTACTGTCAGTATTTTGTATTAGTGACTGTAATCATTTTATATGAATACAGGACATTATTTTGTATTACTGTAATAAGTTTGTATACATACAGTAAATATTTTTGGGTTGTGGAACGAATTGTCTTCACTTCAATTATTTCCTATGGGAAAATTTGCTTTGATAGGAGTAACTTGGTTTAAGAGCTCCCAGAACTAATTATGCTCCTAATGCACTGTATATACAGACAGAAATACAGAAAACCCTGAGGAACTCACCGGACTGTCTCTGCCGCCTCTGCCGTTAAATCAGGATTGAAGGGAAAAAGATCACATTCACCTCTGTGCATTAAACTCCACCCCTGCACAGTAATCTCCGCCCATGCAGTGCTTGCCCCTGTGCAGTGAACTCTTCCCCCGCACAGTAATTTCCGTTTACAAGCTGCTTGCCTTTTTGCAATAAAAGCTACCCCCGCGCAGCATATTCCACACTTACCGTTCCGTGGCTGAGGGCTTATTCTTGATGACGGACCCCCTCAGCTCCAGGAATGCCATTAGCTGCTCCATCTGGGGGGGGGGGGAGCTGGAGTGACGCCAGCTCTTGGAATGAGATGATGCTGTAGCTTATTAGCACTTTTTTTATTGCTCTGGGCTTCTTCTACTAAAGCTTTGCGATCTGACTCGTTCGTATTCTTCTGGCACTTTCTCTGCAGGTGTCGGGGAATATATTCCTGTTTTGTGCATCAAAATTTGCAAGAATTAGACAGTAAATCCAATATGCACATAAATAAATTCTCAAAAGTATTCGGCTAAAATGTTACTTTATTGAGCAAAATTTGACATACAAAAATGCAAACATAGACAGTTTAAAACACAAATACAATCCTGCTGTTTACCAGAAGGTAGCAGGTTATTCAATCATAAACATGAACATGACCGTATATACCAACAGTGTGGCATTAAGATTGTATTTATTTATTGAGATTATAGGGTCATGTTCATAAATTTGCACTTGCAACCAAACATTTATAATTAGCTTGGGACTAGATGTGGTCCAATATGGTCACATACAAGATAGCAATTTATTACAGCACATATAGATCTTATATGGTGTATACTAGAAATACACATAGTGCTAAACTTGTGACCACAGTTTGCCGGTTTAGAACATGCAATGCTAATCTTGCTACCTTTCAGGTGTGAATAAAAGCATTTAGCATAGTGCATAAAGGCATCAATTGCATATACCTACCTACAAGCATAGAAAGTGTCCAATGAAGGGTTAATGCAACTTACACGGAGAGTAATCCAACCACGTCTGGTCACCTCAACATATGTTTCAACAATATCTTCATCAGGAGGTGTGGTTAGAATGTTTAACCCGTAGGTATATAAAGAACTTGTTGACCAATCATAATCAAGAGTGGAAAACACGTGTCTATCAAAACAGCTGTGACCGATCAAAACATTAAGACAAGTTTGGGAGTGAGTGTGACGTCAGTATACCTGGCTACTACCTCTTTCATAGCCAATTAATAGCACTGATAAATGTTGTGCTCCACCAGCGCTAGCAAATGGAGCGCACACGTGACACACAGGGGGCTGTACACTGCGGTCATGTGAGCGGATGTAGCGGCGCATGCACATTGTGCCGTGCTCCGACAACAAAGGTTTTCAGACCCAGGACCGTCGGAGAGACGCGTCTCCCGTTGCTATGCAACAGGCCAGCACATCTACCCCTGCTGCGCCGGAGCCCTGCACCTCCCGGAGGACAAACACAAGGCGATGCGCTCACAGCGAGTGTATAAAAAGGCAAATAGCTATTGAAATAAGGCATAGATTTAATAAATATGCAAAGATACAGATTGTTGTCCATTCTTTAGAGAAATAGCTTAAAATAGATATTATAAAAATACAAATACATAGTCATACATCAAATTCAGAGGACTGAATACTTGTTACAATTCTGCCGCTCCCTGTGTCTACATAGTTATACTCGACCTTTGCTTTCTGAGTATCAGACACTTTCAGTTTCATTTCTGTTTTCCTCCGTCAGCCATGGCGTCTGCTGATCTGAGTGACGAGCTGCTCTGCTCCATCTGTTCATCGATTTTTAAGGATCCTGTAATGCTGAGATGTGGACACAACTTCTGCCGGGTCTGTATTGATCGTGCGCTGGATACCTGGGACGGGTCTGGAGTTTATTCCTGTCCTGACTGCAGAGAAGAGTTTCAGGAGCGGCCGGCGCTGATGAGGAACTTGTTCTTTCTGAGTAACCAGGAAACGTTCTGCGACATTATGAAGATACAAGAGGAGATCACCGGGATCTGCTGCACTTACTGTGTGGACTCTCCTGAACCTGCTGTTAGATCCTGTCTACACTGTGAGGCTTCTCTGTGTGAGAAACACCTGAGGGCTCACAGCAAATCACCAGAACACGTCTTATCTGATCCCAGCACTTCTCTGGAGAAAAGGAAATGTTCTGTCCATAAGAAGATCCTGGTGTATTACTGCACTGAGGACGAGGCTTGTATCTGTATTTATTGTTCAGCAGGGGAACATCAGGGACATCGGGTGCAGATGCTGGATGAAGCCTATCAAAGGAAGAAAGATACTGAAAAATGTCCTCCACAAACTGACCACAAAGAGAGAGGAGACTGAGGAAAGAGTCCGGAGTCTGGAGGAGCGCAGGAGAAAAGCTCAAGAAAAAGCAGCTGGAGAAGCCAAGAGAGTCACTGCCCTGTGTACAGACATCAGAAGACGGGTGGATGACCTGGAGAAGAAGGTCCTGAGTGACATCTCCAGGCAGGAAAAGGAAGAGTCACTGTCTGCTCTGATCCCTCAGCTGGAGATAAAGAAGGACGAGCTGTCCAGGAAGATGAGGCACATTGAGGAGCTGTGTAACATGACTGATCCACTGACCATCTTACAGGAACCAGACACCAGGGACTTGTGTGATCCTGAGGAGGAGGGAGGTGATGAGGACACAGGGGGACATGATAAACAGCTCAAAGATGGGGATGACCTGGATGTGGCTGTGATCTCACACACATTACACACATTATGTGAGGTAATAACAGGTATAAGGAGCGGGATCTATGTGGAGGGTCCTGCAGACATATTACTGGATGTAAACACAGCTGGTAATGATCTCCTTATATCAGACCACCTGAAAACTGTGACCAGCACAGAAGAGAAGCAGAATCATCCAGAAACAGCAGAGAGATTCCAGTGTAATCAGGTGATGAGCAGGAGGGGATTTACCTCAGGACGACATTACTGGGATGTGGACGGCAGAAGATCATGGGATTGGAGGGTGGGGATGTGTTATCCCATGATGACACAAAAACCATTCATACACAAACCAAATAATAACTGACACTGGACACAGAATTCATTGGTAAATTATTGGCCGTGCTAATTTATTAAGAGTAACCTGAATTTTTAACAAACAATTAACCCTTTGTATTAACATTCCCAACACATATATAATTCCATAAACCAGAATCCACTCAGACATCTGAGCGATTTTCCCCCACAAGGACACTAATTGCTATTAGTGTCCCCCCCACACTATCGCACAGCCATCTTTCAACAATTCCTTGTAAACCCAAATTAAATATATCAACACCTATGTCAGACAGGTGTACCCCGTCACTTCTATATAACCCCAATAAAAACCCTTCCAAATCCACATGGCGGAAAGAAAAATCACCAATGACTCTACAAAACTTTTCCATGGTACGATTGATCCTTTTTCTAATTTTTTCAAAAAATGGAAAACCTCCCGATGTCCATGCAATCCTAGGGATAATCTCAGAAAAAACTAAACAAACATTAGGCAAAAAATTTTTTAATAAAAATAATGTCCCGTTGCATTTGTGCTATCAGCTCCAATGTTTTTATCTTACCAACATCGTTACCACCTAAATGTAGGATAATTAAGTCCGGAACTGGAGTAGAATACATCTTTTTCTTCAGCTCACTGACCAATTGAGCCCATCTCATTCCTCTGGAACCAAACCAATGAATATTAATGTGATCAAATGAAAATGTTAAATTTTCAGTGTATGTACGCATTGCAGCTCTCTTCTGAGCCCAATATACGTATGAATGCCCAACATTTCAAACGATCATGGGTTCTGAAAATTCAAGCATTCAAGAATTAAGCAAGAGCTCTGGGCGAACATAAATTTTATAGCGACCCGAATTCCACCTACCCAATTGCATGATTTTCTTTCCAGTCAAACCCAACGAAGCGGCGACAGTAGCAGCGCCAATCCGGAAGGAATGAGAAGAAATTTTATAATGTCCCATACCTAAATGTATTAAGCACCGCTTTAACAATGCACCAAACTGAAATTTCATAGCTGGTAAACCAGAAGAATGAATGAACAATGGACCTTTACTCGGGGGGCGCAACGAGACCCAAAGCCGCAAGTTCTGCACTGAACAAACAGGGGAATCCTTAACACAAGATAACTTGATCCAATGCCCTTTTCCCCCTTTGATCCGTCTTAGACACCGCAATAAAAATAAAACAATACGATTTGAATACTCTAACATCTTGTAATTTCAAACCCCCTAACTTATTTTTACTAAGTGGCATCAATTCGCCAATCCTAAGAGCAGCAAAGAAAGCCAAAGCAAACGCAGCTCTAAATAAACTGGCCTCAAAAAAATCTATACAGACAACTCCCAGAGCCTGCCATAATTTTAATAGCATATCAAACGAAATCGGGCGCCTATTGTCCGGACGGCAATTATCCCTTTTTAACCCCTTTTAAGCACTTGCCTGACAGCAAAGAAGGAAATCAAAGACTCCCTACCATACAATTTAAGAAAAAATGAAATGCCAGCGAGCGCAGAATAACTAATGCCATTGGACAGCCCAAACTGTATATACTCCAAGGCACTTGACACGTCGGCAACATAACCACAAAAATTCCTTGCTCTACAAAATTCCAACCATCTCTCCCATGCGGCGGCATAAGCCTTCCAAGTGCTTGCCGCAATAGAGTTCCTAATAAACATTAGGATCAAGTCCAAAGAATGTCCCATAATTCCACCGGGAAATAGTCTTATCCCTTCCTCCGGCAACTCTGTGTTTCTGGACTCTAACCGCTGAAAAAAAGAGGGACATGAAAATTCTAAGCAATCACTAACCAAAAACGCCTTCAACCAAATGTTGAATCTAAAACAAAGAAAAACTATCTGCCTCAATACCTTCACAGCCCATAGACATTGTGATGATAAAGTATTGATGCAAAAAACTACCCCTTTATCCGCCGACTGAAATGCAATGCGCCTATTGGCTAAATCATTACCCCATAATGACAGAACCACCAAAATAGCAAATAATTCAACCACTGATCGCTTATCGTTCAAACCCAATTGACACCACTTTACCGGCCATGACTCCGCACACCAACTCTCCCCAAAAGTTACTAAAAAACCCGCACCTGTATCCACCTGAAGTTCAACTTGCAATTCTTTTGCCAAGCAAAAAACCTCCTGAAAGCAGCTAATACCATTAAACTCCAACAAAAATCTCCGTCAAACCATCAAATCGGATCTCATCTCGGCTGAAACTCTAATATGTGCATTGATGGATGACAAACCACTCATGCTATCATACAACCTTCTACAAAAAACACGCCCCATCGGAATGATTTTCAAAGCAAAATTCAAAGAACCCAATAAGCACTGCATCTCTCTCAGCGTGACCTTCTTTTTACTCACCATGGACTCCACCAAACCTTGTAACTTTATTAACTTATCAGCTGGCAAGCTACACTGCATAGCTACTGAATCAATAGAAATCCCTAAAAATTCTAAATTGTGACAAGGCTTCTGCAATTGGAATTCCAAAAAACTTCATCAAAAACAAAAACCTATTTAACAAAACAAAAAAACATCTGAACTTCCAGAACCTACGAACAAGAAATCATCCAGGTAGTGCAAGATTCCACCATTAGGCACAGACTCCTGCACTACCCACTCTAAAAATGAAGAGAAACATTCGAAATAAAAACAAGACAAAGAAAACCCCATGGGAAGGCACCTATCAAAATCTTCCCCCAAAAGAAAACCCTAAAGAATTAAAACCCCTTGGATGAACAGGTAGTAAACAAAAAGCTGATTTTATATCCGATTTGGCCAATAGCGCTCCCTGACCAAACTTTCTTAAAAGATCAACCGCCATATCAAATGTAGCGTAATGAACTGACGCTACAGCTTTATCCACTTCATCATTGACAGATTGCCCCTTAGGGTATGACAAATGATGAATTACCCTAAAGGCACCAGCCTCTTTGTTAGGCACGATACCTAAAGGTGATAACTGAAAATTTGGAAAAGGAGGGCTATCAAATAGACCAGCTATCCTCCCTAAACTGAGCTCCTTAATAATGTGCTTCAACATAAACTCCTCATGTGACCTAACCGCTTTAGCCATGGGAGCATTTTTTCCCATTTCACCGGAGTCTGAGCTTTTAAGAAAAAACTCACGGGAGGTGTTGCTAGGCTGCTGGCCCACCTGCAGCCCCCTTTTAAAACATTTGAAAAGTGGGTGAGAACCCCCACATCCTGAACATTCTTGTTTAAATCTACAATTGGTCAGCCACTTGCATGCCGATTCGTTAAAGGCAAAACAGAAGCCTTTTTTAACCGGCAAATTAGCGTTCTGTCTGACCAATCCAGATCTCTGGGGTAACATGAGGTTAAGCCAAAGCCCAACATCCTTGTTACCCCATCTCATATTAGAATGAATCGCCATGTTTTGACGAAATGATTCGTCATATGCCAGCCAACCTACACCCCCGAAGTTGCGGTAAGCCTCCAGCACTGCATCCAAGTGCTGAAAAAGCCCACTGCAACAACTGTGATCTTTTTCCCCTAATACTGCAGCATATATCGCAAAAGCCTGCAACCAATTGTGAAACGACTTCACCACCTTCCTCTTATCACCGTCGCTTTCACCCTTGGCATCCAGGCTAGTGCGATACCGCTCCTTACCCATAGGTAATAATGCAAATAAATCAACATATTCTCTATTCCATATTTTTTCTTTCAAACTAACTGACAAATGAAAGCCCAAAGGAGAGGGCTGACACATAATGGCTTCCTTAAAAAGGATTGAGGAATACCATTATGACTTGTGATTGGATTTAAAGTGTGTGTACTATGGTGTGTGTAGTTACCCTCCCTGTTCAAGCACTCTGCCATGAAACTACCAATCAACTCCCTTAAAGCATCAACATCATGAGACATTACATTACTAACACATGGTAATAATCTCTCACCGCTCCTAGAAGGCTCCTCCGGCACCGACGAGACCTCCTGCCGATCTTCGACGTCGCCTCCAGTTACTGCAGCTGGTTCAGCCGATCCAGTTGCCTCGCCGCTCTCGCTATCCGATCCATCCGACGACCAAGCCTGCAGGACCGCCGCCGCACCATGACAGCTCTTTTGCGGTAGCGGCGGCGATACCCTGCTGCCCGGCCGCCGGTCACCGGATGATAGCTGGAATGGGCTTCCTGCTTCCGCCCGTGGACCAGAAGCACCGCCCACCTCGGCGCCACTTCCGGTCGCTTCCAGATGACGCGGCCGGTTGAAATCTCGCGATGTCCGCGAGCGACTTCTCCCGGCGGCATTCTTCTCTGGCTCTGGCAACGCGGCTGCAGACGTCTTCTTCGCCCGACCCGAAGAACGGCCTCCGGACTTCCGACCACCGCTGGATCTTCTGGCAATGGCCGGCGGTGAGTAAACGTCTTTGCTTCTTCTGTGCCTTTTCGTCCTCAGCGTCGGCGACGACCGAGCCCAAAACATCGGCGACGGCAGAACCAGCTCCAGCCAGGCAGGTCTTCATCAAATCAGCGCCGTCGGCTTCTCCCGTTCGCTTCAGCACCTGCTGGATCAATTCTTCCATTCTGAACTTCTTCCTCTTCATCAGCTGGACTAACCCAGCTGATGAAAAACCAGGGTATTTATAACTAAAATGCCCGCGCAATAATTTCAAAGAACCAACCCCAGCTGTTAAAACTGGCGCGCAAACAGCTGATTGGTCCCCAATCAGCTGCTCTGGTTACCAGGCAGAAAAACCCACTTACCACAGCAGCTTATTAACCCTTTCACTTATAGAACCTTATTAAATTGTATTAGGCTTTGTGTTATCATGATAATCCCTGTGCTAGGCGCTAACTGCATTAAACAGTATAGTCAGGAGGGGAGTTCAGTCACTGATTGGAGAGAATAACAAGTGGAGTTTGTTGAGATATAATAATCAGTATTTTGTGATACATGATGGTAAAGTGATCCAGTTACCTGACAAGATCTCCAGTGATAGTCAGGATCTGTCTGGATTATGGGGCCGGGCAGTTGTCCTTTTATGAGCTGTGTGACCCAATCAGACATTTACGCACCTTCACTGCCTTCTCCGAGCCCCTTCATGCTGTATTATGTGTAAGGGATGGTTCTATAAAGATATTAGGGGGAAGCAGCAGCAGGAAGAATCCATTTCACTATTATATTCTTTATCACCAGTTTCTTATATTATGATGATGTTACTGTTGCTGATTATCTGATGCTAATATTATATCCTCCTGATCATATATCTATACACTGCTTTTAATTCCCTCCCAGTTACTAGAAGACATTTTTATACCTTTGTTCTCTTCTTCTACAATGGAATCTCTGATATTTTCTTCAGTTTTCCTCTATAAATGAGGCGACTAGTAAACGTCAGATCGGCTTTTCTTGTTATCTTTGGAAATAGTACAGATAAGAAGTTTCCTTACGAATTGTTGAGCACTTTATTACAATTGTTGATTTTTCTTCTTAGTGACTGATGACTAGAAATTTGCCAATCTAATAGATGAATGATAAAGAAAAGGTCACTTATATCTGACTCTGTTCATCTGATGATATTCCACAACAATCCCAGATATTAATGGAGGACAGTAACGATATCTAATTCTTGGTCTCGGTCACACTGATTGTACCTTTATGTTTTTTTTCTTCTGGATTATTCTAATTAATAAATTTGTATTAAAACAATATTTTCTTTCTTAATCTTGACTATTAATTTAAAGTGAACAGCAAAAAGACAATAAGAGATAAAACTAACTTGGATAAGTGCAAACAATAAAACGCATTCGGCCGTTTCTAGAATTACATATAACATAATATTCTCCAAGATCATATAAAAAATTACCTCATATAAGTAAAAATACAGTGAAATAACGAGATGGAGAGACTTCATAGTGATAGTGTAGTTTAAAGCATAAAAAGAGTATACTTTCCACAGGCGTATCTAGGGGGGGTGTGGCTCTGGCGGGGCATCTGTCCCAGGTGCAGCTGTCAGGAGCGCTGTTGACCCGCCTGATGCAGCAGTCTGAGTCTCCTCGGCAGCTGTGTGTTGCCGCCCCAGTACTGGCCGCACGCTATTCTGAGTCCCGGCTGTGTCGGCTAACAGCAGAGACTCAGAGAAACTACAGTGCCCGGCTCCCACTGCTCAATTGTCCTTGTATCTGTCAGATGCAAGGACGATTGCAGTACCCGCCGGTCCTGACTTCCGGGTCAGAGAGATGTCTGTAATGTGATCAGGTCAGCTGATCACACTGCTGACCCGGAAGTCAGGGCCGCAGCGCAGAAGCGGCAGAGAGCGTCGGTGATGAGTGCTCCAGTGGAGCTGAAGACATCACCAAAGAGGAACATTATGGGGTGAGGGGGCGAGGTATCTATGGACACAGAATGGGGAGACAGAGGGTGGGGAGAGGGTACTATCTGTGGACACACTGAAGGGGGAACGGAGGGTGGGTAGGGGGCAGTATCTATAGACAGCATGGGGGAGGGAACGATCTGTGGACACAGTATGGTGGGAACAGGGGGAAGTATCTCTAGAGACAGTATGGGGAGAGAGGATGAGGGGTGATGTATACAGACATAGTATAGGGAGCGAGGGTGAGGGGTGATGTATACAGACATTGTATGTGGAGCGATTGGGGGAATGTAGAACAAACGGAAAAGAAATTTTGAGGACATAAAATAAAAAACGACATGGTATGGGGCGTGAGGGGGAAAATATATGCATACAAAGGAGGTAGTGAGGAGACAGGAAGTGTTAAAAATATACTCTTAAATATATTTTTCTTCAAATACGTGAGAAGACGTATGAAAAATGGACTCCAAAATGTGTAAAAAATAAATGTATTTTATAAGTATTTAAAAATGGTTGCCAGGATTTAGTTACAGAAAGGTAAAATAATATACTTCATTAGTTTACGTAAAAAGAGATTCTGTCAGTCCATATTAATCAATAGAAATCTTCATTCATCTTTCTTGAGTTCTTGAATGGCCTCATGCTGGAAGCCTGACAGCATATGTCTTCATGGAGGGCTGCATGGATCCTGGGTCAGTTGGTGACGTGCAGGACTGAGAGACCCCCTCCCTCATGTCATGAGATATATATATATCAGCTGTCCAGACCATATAGGGTATTTCAGCTGAATGCATGTTACATATGATGCAATCACTAGAAGTTTCCAGATGGATAAATATACCATACTATGTCAGCACTTATGTATATTTAATATGGATACCTTAATATTTATTCCTTATAAGAACTTTATCAATAAGCTATGCCCTCCAACATAAACAGAACTGTGAACATATATAATATGTCCTACTATAAAATGTTTGATAACTAAATGTGTTAATTTTAATGTTTTTACAATTCCCCCTTGAGGTGGGTAAATTATTATAATTAACCCCGAAAATTAATACATCATTAAAATAACAGATCTTTTTCCCTTATTTGTCGATAATGAATTAATATCAATAATAATGATGAATAATAATCAATCTGCATTATTAATGTTGTATGTTCAACAATATAATAATGTGGATTCATATTATGGTAGGCCGTGACTGATAATCATATAAAATACATAATTATACTTTCCTAAACCTAAAAAGATGCGAAACGAATCCGGTCACCATATGATGTCCTCTGGGTTGATGATGTCTTCTTATCTCCGATGTAATCTGGCATAAACAGTCTCTTAAAAATAAATCCTTTGATAAAAGATGAATGGTTACCAATTTAATACAGCCCCGTATTGCGTTTTATCATTGTTAGATCAAGTCCATAAACTTTATTCTTTATTGCAAAGTCCATAGCCAATGTTGATAAACCACAGTTCATAAGTGTAGAAGAATAGCATAGGTCTTTGATGTCTGTGCAGTGTAATTTACATTAGTCACCTTTATCCTCCATGCTGCCTGTTGTCATTCTTTGGACAGGTGTTGAGATGTTCTTGGTTTCCTTGGAGCTGGAGATAGGTCTGATTCTTAAAAGTGAAATAGTTATGCGTTAGCACAAACTCAAGCAAGGTCAAGAGAAGCTCCACAAGAGGTTTGTCCAAATTGCTGTTATTCAGAAACCATGACGCAGCTTTTAGTCCATCCACAAGGCGTATTGACGTGTATAGACTCTCAATATCTGCAGTGACTATTATCATGTCATCCTGCAGATATATGTTGTGAAAGTTAGCGAGAGCTGCTGTAGTGTCCTTAATGTAGGACGGAAGACTAGACACAATGGGCTTAAGGTGATATTCTATAAGTTGGCACACACTTTCACATAGTCCACCATTGCCCGACACTATAGGTCTTCCTGGGGGGTCTAGCATATTCTTGTGTAATTTAGGTGTTAAATAGAAAGTTGGGAGTCTAGGTTTAACTGTAGTAATAGCATCGCAGATTTTCTTTAATAAGGGAATCCTTTCCGTGGCTTCTCTTATGATCTCATTTAAATCCCGTTGGAATTTGGGTAATGGGTCACTATATAATTTTCTGTAGCACACCTGGTCAGAAAGTTGTCTAAAAGCCTGCTTCTAAAAGAGACACTTGGGCCAAATGACCAAGTTGCCCCCTTTGTCCGCAGGCTTAAAGACAACGTCCGACCAGGTTGCTAATTCTGCCAATGCTTTTCTCTCCAACATAGATGTATTGGATTTTGTCATGTGAAAGTGTGGCAGTTTTTCAATTTCCATAGTCACTGTTTTTACAAATATGTCCACTGCTGGGCATACATTCAGATTGGGAATTTGTTTTTATTTCAAGCCCAATATTGAAGGCAGTCCACTCACCATTTGATTCTGTTCTTCATTCGCTAAGCTTTCCAATATTTGGACAGCCTCCCTTTCTTCTCTAGTATCGAAGGTCACATCCAGTGTATCCGTCTTTTTTTTTTTCAAAATGGCGTTTGAAGACCAATTTTCTGGCAAACAAGTGAAGGTCCTTTACTGCTGTGAACCGGTCTAAGTGGGAGGATGGAGAGAAAGTCAAACCCCTCTGTAACACACCCTCCTGAATATCTGAAAGTACGTGACTGGATAAAATACCCTAGGCTGGTTCACAGCACCGGCATCCCTATTTTTTCCTTGCTGTTGTGGCCGACGTCCACCATTTCTGGTACGTGTTTATTTATAATTAGATGTCTCGGCTTCAGATGTATTTGTAGTAACACTAGAGACAGAAGATATGGATGCGGATGATGAGGACCTTGTTAAATTTTTCTTAAAGGGACCTTTTTTGAATTGCCATCTATAAATTCTGCTGGACTCGTAATCCTTTATATCTCTGATATTTTTTCTGTTTTTGCATGCATATTTCTTTTTCATATTTTTGGGCTTCATCATCCAATTCACTAGAGAACTGGGACAACTGTTCAGTTGTGAGTCCCTTCTGTAGATTGCTAAAAGAATCCATAATCATCTGATCCACTAACAAAATGGATTAATCTTGTTTCTCAGTAATCATAAATGACAGGGAGCATTGGGCGGCAGCCTCTTCCCATTTTTTGGTTAGTTGAATGTCATCTAAATGAAAAGACGGATACACTTGGATACGTAACCCTCGAGGTACAATAAAAATAAGCTGCCCCCGCGCCGCATATTCCACACTTACCGTTCCGTGGCTAAGGGCTTATCCTTGATGACTGACCCCCTCAGCTCCAGGAATGCCATTAGCTGCTCCATCTGGGTGGGGGGGAGCTGGAGTGACGCCAGCTTTTGGAATGAGATGATGCTGTAGCTTACAAGCACTTTTCTTTTATTGCTCCGGGCTGCTTCTACTAAAGCTTTGCGCTCGGACTCCATGGCAAACGTCTGGCACTTTCTCTGCAGGTGTCGGGGAAGATCGACTTGCTCAGTGCAGCAAAATTTGCAAGAATTAGACAGTAAATCCAATATCCATTGTACAATTGCAATGAGAAATATTCTAGAAATGTGTAACATAAGAAATATCACAAATTGTGAGGGGAAAAAACCAGGGATTGCAAAAAGTTCACAAGAATGCACGATATTGAAAAAAGAAATTCTTTCAACTGCAAGAATTTATATATAAATATATATATATACACACATCATGCTAATAAAGGGAAGTAATTATATAGATAACTACATGTGGGAGAAGGCATAAATATATATGAACAAACCTCAATGGGTTGTGGGATAACATGTATCACATGAAGCGATCTGTTGGGCTTGTCTAATGTTCAACACTCATAAAGAGCCTGGGATCAAAAAGGATAATAAAAATAAGAAACCTACATAAGGTCAAGATCTTATGGAGATACAATTCTGTGACTATGGAGGGATTCTTTGAACAAACCGTAAATTGGTAAACGTTGGGTACATATATCTTGGAACCCTCATACTAATGTTCATGTGAGCAAACACCTGAAATAGGACAAGAAGGTATGTCCATTAAACAGGGGGACTATTATGTTAGAAATTGTGAATATACAAAAAAATGAAATTTCTTACCCTGTGGGTGAAAATGATGTAGACTGCACCAAAGGTTATACCTCGTGACGTCAGTATATGATAAATGAGAGGTCAAGGGACAAAAAGCTGTCAATAACAACACGTGCTCATTGCCATGTCCATACCTGCATAGGTGGTCCACGTGGTGTGGGTGTTTGGAGGTGCCCGGGAGTGACAGGTAATGTGTCCTGTGCAGCGTTTAAATAGTGCCTGAAAGGCGCGCCTAACATGACTGTTTCCTGGTTGTGATACGCAAGGGGGTGAGGCCTGGAGCGCATCACGTGCATGCGCCGCCTGAGACACGAGCGGCGCATGCGCAGAAGGCAGCATCCACGCCTCTATAGGGGAGGTGATAACACAGCGTTTGACGCTTCTTGCGCATATGCCGCCTGGCCGCAGGCAGCGCACGCGCAGCAGGCATCACATAACTGCGCATTGTGGAGGGACAAAGTATTGTGGTGACGGGCGGATTGCATCCCGCGCATGCACCGCCCGATGGTCCAAGCGGCGCATGCGCAGAAAGCAAACACCCCCCCCCCCTTCCTGCGCGTCGGCATAGTGATGCATGGTGTAGGTAACCAGGTGTGAGGGAGAACAAAATACAGTGAGTTAAAAAGATCCTGTGGTGCCGGTGCCAGTTTGTCATCCAGGGCAGGTGTACGACTATGGGTTTGTGAATCTTAGGTGCCAGGCAGGGAGGTTCAAGGTCAGATAGGAAGAGAAGCCTAGGGAAAAAAAGAGAAAATATTAAAATGATGTAAGAGAATTATATCACTAAACTAAAATAATTTTTAGATATATACATTTTTTTTTTTTAGATATATAAAAAATTCTTTTGGTAATATAGCGACTTTACATTAGTGGTATGAGACAACAGCTTGTCACTGAAGATGTCATAGATCCTGTGGAAAAATAGAGGATAAGTAGCAAATGATAATAATGATAGGGGTTTCAAGGGAAAACCTCGTATTCCCCGTTTAGGCCCCTTGGTTCAAGGGTCTTAAGGGTATGGATCCAGTATGCCTCCCTTTCCTTGAGCATCTGGATCCTATTGCCACCCCGTCTCATAGGAGGTACATGTTCTATAACCTGATATCTTAGTTGTGCTATGGTGTGATTTTGGGTAATGAAATGATGGGGGATGGGAAGTAACGTTTGCTTGCAGCGGATGGTGGACTTGTGTTTGCTGATACGGTCTCTGATATGCTGATTAGTCTCCCCAACATATCCGAGACCGCAAGGGCATTTGATCAAATATATGACAAATGTGGAATCACAGGTGAAGAATTCATGTATGGGGAAAATTTTTCCGGAATGGGGGTGGGTAAACTAGTCCCCACGGGTGAGATTATTACATTGTAAGCACCGCAAACAGGGAAAATGACCCTTTTCTTTGGGTGCCAAACGTCTGGCGTGGGAGAATTTTTCCTGAGCCTACATCTGCTTGTACAAGATTGTCTTTCAGGTTTTTAGGGCTTTTGTTGCAGAATAGTGGGGGTACAGAGAATTCTTGTATGGAGGGATAAGCTGCTTTCAGTAAGGGCCAATGCTTAAAGATAATAATTTTAAGGGGCGAAAAAGGATATGTATTGACGCAACTAATTCTTGGGACCTCCTTTCTCCTTACCCCTGAGTTACGAGATGTACAGTTACCAGCTACATCAATGAGATGCCCTCTGGAAATTTCTGGCTCATCTCCTGTGTTCTTACCCTACGCTGTACTGGATCCAACACAATCCTGTGTACCCTCATGTGTTGGGAGATTGGTAATGATCTCTTAGTATGTGACGGGTGACAGCTTGAATAATGTAACAGCTTATTTTTGTCCGTGGGCTTAACGTAAAGATCCCTGCTAATAAGGCCCTCAGGAGATATTTGCACCAATGTGTCCAGAAAATTGATGCTCTGTGTGTCCGAGTGCATCGTAAATGTTAGACCAGGTCTAATGTTGTTTAAATCATGGAAGAACTGGGTTAAGGATTCAAGATTGCCCCGCCAAAATATGAAAACATCGATGTATCTCTTCCACGTGATGGCATATTGAATCCATAGTGGATGGCAAAATACATGGGTTTCTTCAAAGTGTCCCATATAGGCGTTGGCGTAAGGTGGCGCTAAATTAGATCCTATTGCGGTACCCCTCCTTTGAAGGAAGAATTGGTCCTGAAACAGGAAGAAGTTGTTCTCGAGTAGTAGCTGAAGTAAAGCAATACAGCGTTTTGTGATGGGGAGTAGGAACTGTATTTTTTGAGGAGCCAGTCTGCCGCAAATAGACCATCGTGGTGCTCTATGCTGGTGTACAGGCTGTTCTAAACCTCTAAACCGAAAACAACTCTAGACTAATAGAATACTATGCCAATAATTATATTCTATATAAAAGACCATAAAAGATGAGGAAATTATATTTCTAAAGTAATTGGAGAAGATTCAATTCAAACTATAGAGCAAATATGTAAGTGATGTATCATGTTATACTTTGGAATCTTTAAAACGATTTTCACCATTGCCAATAATACTTGGGGGGGTGGGGGATTGTTTAGCGTTGCATGATATTTTTCAAACTCATTATGTTGGGCTATTGAATTAATTTGGGAAATGTTTGGAGGGAGGGGATTATTCCATTGGGCTGCAATTAATGATTTAGTGGTAAGGAAAGTATGAATAAGAGAATGAAAGGATGGATCTAATAGGTCTAAATCTAATGAAAGGAGGGCCAATTGGGGAGTCAAAACTATATTGGAATTAGTAATTCTATTAGACTAGAAACTTTCTTCCATAAGATTTTTAATATTGGATAGTCACAAAAAATGAAATTTTTCAACCGCCTCCGCAATTCCTCCAGCATAATGAAGCGTTGGTAGTATTGAATTGATGTAATCTTAATTTGGTATAATCCCAACGAGAGGTTAATTTATAATAGGTTTCCAGAAGAGAAGTGCAAATAGGACGAGTTGCTTGCAGTGAAAATTGCCAATTATCCTCTGGAAATTGGGAGAAAGATATATTCAGCCACAATCTGTCATAGATTTGTTTTACAATATTTGTCGCTTACTAAATTTATTTTTGTGCTCCAAATCAGTGTTACTAGGATTGCAGAGTAATGGGTTGACTCATGTTTCTATTTAAAGGATTTTTCTAAGGATGACTCTTAAGGACATGAGAATCTTGAATTCAGAGTCAGGAATCTTATGCTTTTATTTTGATGTCAAAATAAGAAATAAAAAAAACAAAAACAGAAAAAGTTTGTTTTGCCATCTTGTGACCACTACGTTTTATTTTCCCATAAATGGAGCTGCGTGTGGGAGGTTTTGCTTTTTTATTTTTATATCCCAATTTTATTGATCAAAACCATTTTTTGATAGAATCTAAATTTGTAGTCAAAAAGGTGCATCCATTTATCCCTAATCATGGCACACCGCAATAATGTGATTTGTGAGCACTGTATCGCTACCTTCAGTTTTGGCTTAAGGTTATAAAAGTGGTTTGGCTTTTATTCCAGCCACAATAAATAAACCTTACCTTGAGGTCTCCCCTGTTGGTGCATGTTGAGGGGTTGCAGCGGCAGTCTTTTAAGCAGACCTGCTCAGGTTTTCGTCAGTTGCATTGCTTGTTCTTCCATATCTCTCCACATTTGCAGTAGAATATGGAGAAAAGAGCACACAAGCTTGGCATTATTACCAATTGCCAAAATACAGCCCCCGCAATTTATTAAAATTCAAAAATATACTGATGGGGACCTTAGATTGTGAGCCCCAGTGGGGACAGTATTGCTGATGTATGTAAAGCGCTGTGGAATTAATAGCGCTATATAAATGAATAAATTATTATGAGATGATCTGACAGCATGGAAAAGCCTCCCCCCACCCCTAAAACAAAAAAAATCATTGTGAAGCATAACGATTGTAGATGTAGTTGTGTCTCCATACTTTGACATTGCCAGTCATCAGACCTCACACGTCCAGTGTATTCTATGCTCAGCCATACCTTGGACCCCTGAGTTAGGTGGCAATGGAGAGAACCCCTAAATAATCCAGCACACATGCCCATTCTATCCTAATCTGAAAGCACATTCAATAGCATTCGATCAGGGGTCCCCCCACTAAACACTTTTTTTGGGCCGTTTCACATTTCGGCTAGAGGTGCAGTTTTTGAGTCATCCACCACTACCAAAGGCTCATCTGGTGACAACAGTGGCTGATGCATACCACGCTGCTTGTATAATTTATAGAATTTGGAGCGTCCAATTCTTTGGATTAAGTTTTGATTTCGTTTGGCTATTTTTCGTTTCCCTTTTGTTTCTAAGAAACCTTGAAGTATTGGTGGGTCTGGTGAGGATGTAGAGATATCTGGGAGATGACGTTTAGTTCCTGTAATGGTTGAATTTCAGCTTCTTTCAGGTGAAGATTGCTGGTGAGTGATTTTAATTTTGGTCTTATTTATGCGCTCTCTATCTATAAAGGAGTGCAAAGGCATAATTTTATGCAGTTTTGATAGACACAATTTAAGTGCTCTATAGTTATTTGGGATCAGATGCAGAATGGTAGTAGCTTTGCATAGTTTTGGAATAAGATTCATTTTTGTAGTTTTATGCCAGAGTTTGAGGGTTGTTGTGGTGAGAGGATTTCTAATGCTATTAGATTTGAATCTCTTGTATTAAAGATATGAAAGTGCAGCACTCCTGGAAATAAAAATTCTTCGGTGCTCGGATAGGGTCCAACCCCAAATAATAAAATTATTCCGGCACAAAATTAACGTAAAAAATTTGCAGATTTATTTGGCAAGCAAAATGTGTAAAAAAAAACAAAAAAAAAAAAACGTTTCGGTCATTAGACCTTCAAAATTCACACTAGAATATAAACAAAAACTATATTTCAAAAATGTCAAATTACATGGACATATATCAGAAAATACATGCCAAAGTGTGAATAAACATAGTCACAATTGTTGCCAATCAAGCACAAACATAAAAACAAGACAAAAGAGCAAGTAAATGCATTTTTTTTAGAAAGTTACATATATGTATAAGACCATCTGAAATACAGAACTTGCAATGTATAACAGACAACGGGAGACGGTCATCCCTCAAAATGGAGAAAAGGAAAAATACACTCTGTAGTGTCATAATCTGTAATAACAGCAACATCTGTAGTCAGAAGGAAAAAGGGGAAAGTATAAAGTTCAGAATCTATGAACTCTAGTACAGACGGTAACAAAACATAATTTATTAAAGAAAACAAAAGAGGTAGAGCACAAAGCATCACTGGCATACAATGAAAAATGAAACCTATGAACTCACCAATGCTTGTAATCTGGATTGAATGTGCTGTATGGAAACTGCCTCTATGGGTCTCGGATGTGTGCGCTTTGCTCATGGCGGCTGACTGTTAAATAAACCGCTCAATCATCGGTGGGTGTAAATCAAACCAATTAACCCCGTAGTGTTACCTCCGGGACTCCCTGCCAGATATGATGTAACCATGCTGTGAGTGACATGTAAGTGAACGTGTAGGATCGGAAATACCGTGAAAGCGCACTAATAATTTTATTCTAAACATAACAGAATTATGATACAGAATGCTATGAGTTTATGTGGAACAAATTGAATGTGAAAAATAATGCTTTTGAAACAGATATTAATGAACACTAAAGTGCCTGCTTTCCCTAAAATGATATTAAAACATTAGTTTTCACATTGGATAGGTATTGGGAAGAGGGTAAAAAACCTAACCCTAAGGGAGGGAGATAAAAAATAAAAGAAAAAAAGCAGTGCAATAAAGAAATGGGGAAAAAAAATAACCCACCCATTTAATGTGAATAAATGGTTTTTTTTAGAATAGTAATTGGTGATGACCTAAACCCATACGGTTTTTAGAAGAGGTATGAGTGTATGAATGTAAAACAAGTGAACATTAAGATACTGGCAGGTAAATATAAATTAAAATAAATAAAAAGTAGAAAATTATAAATAAATATAAAAGAAAAAATGTGCAGAATGAGGGGGAAAAAAGGCAAAAGGGCAGGAGGAAAAAAGTATTAATGAGGAACAGAGGTTATAGGGAATACATATACATATCGGCATTCTTCATGTCAGCAGTCATGGTTTTGGCTAAAAAAATAAAAATCAGTCAGTTCATGTTATAAAGGGGAAAAATTATAACCCCCCCCCCACCCCCCCCAACTTGTGTCGATCTCTATTCGTGTCCCTAGGTTCCAATGTTCGGAGCGTGAAGATCCAGAAGACCTCTCTCCGTATTATCATTCTATC
Organism: Anomaloglossus baeobatrachus; assembly: GCF_048569485.1. Taxonomy (NCBI): domain Eukaryota; kingdom Metazoa; phylum Chordata; class Amphibia; order Anura; family Aromobatidae; genus Anomaloglossus; species Anomaloglossus baeobatrachus. The sequence goes on along the minus strand of NC_134364.1, from coordinate 10,991,942 downwards.
AGCCCCTTGTCTGTGAGAATGAACGTGTTCCAACACTTGAAATCTTAGTTGGCTGTCATTATGTCCACACTTATGGAAATGAAAAGGAATTGAGAGGGCCACTCTCTCGCATCATATCGTAGATTTATGTTGAGAGATTCTATCTTTATGTGGGAGAAACAACCCAACCAGTCAAAGTAATCCACAAGGGCAGTTAATAATATAGACGACGAGTGACCTGTCACAAGTATAAAAGCCGTTAATAGGGTAACCTCGGCCACTGAGGATGCATTACTTTATTGCCCTTTAATATATTGCAGCACTGTGGGCAGTTTAGACAGGGAAAAGTTCCATTTTTGGGGGGTTTGGAAGAATGTCTGGACTGGTCTGCTAGAAACGGAGCCTATGTCCACTCTCACTAATTTATTTCCCAGATTTGGAGGATGTCAGAAGCAAGGCAAGAAGGGTGAACTAAATTCCTTGACATCAGTGTAACCCCAGTGCAAAATGGTCCAGTGACTCCTAATTTCCATCCTTTTTATGTATAAAATACGTAAAGTATGTATAAAGGGCAATCGATCCCCCTTATTCGTTTTGGAGGAGGGCATATTGGTCATCTCTCTCCTAAACAAATCACTAGGGTAGCCTCTGGATCGAAATTTAGATTCCAGCTCCTGTAATCTCTTCTCCTTGTTGTCAGATTAGTCAACCATCCTCTCTATTGGAAGTAATTGTGACTTGGAGTGACTTTTTTTAGTAGCTTTGGGATGGTAGCTACTGTAAAGGAGCACATTGTTCCGGTCGGTAGGCTTGACAGACAAATCAGTTTGAAATCAAAGCTGTTGTGAAAACATTTGGACTGGGTTTCAGATTTGGGCTCCCTCTGGTGGCCCATGCTGGTAGTGGAGTTGGCTGGCTTGATAGAGGCCAGACAGCTGATGAGGATTGGAAGTCAGGTGGTTCTGACTGGCCTATATAACTGTGTAGTGTTCTCTTGTTCCTGGCCAGTGCTCAATGTTTCCTCCTGTGTTCTAGGACATCCTGAAGACAGCCTAATCTTCTGTTTCTACCTGGACTCATTTCAGAAAAGTCTGGTCTTGGTACCTAAACAGCAAACAAGTAAATCGAAGCAACCAGCAAGGTACAAAGGCATATTTTCTGATTTTTCTTGTGTGGCGTCTGGGTGGAGTTGGATCATTCCCGGCTGGGATTGTCTGTGTACCTTGCTTCATTTTCTGCAGTATATTTTGTTTTGTCATGCTTGGTACTGATTTCAGTCCCTCCTCTATATTAGTGTTTTGCTTGGATCCCAGTAACACCATAGTACTGATATAGTGGGGGCAGAGTCCGTGTGGACTCAGTATTTTTCCATATCAGGCGTGTTGGTATTTTCTAGGGTTTTGCACGGCTGCAGACAGTGCTCTTTCCTATCCTTTCCTATATAGATAGTTTGGGCCTCATCTTTGCTGAATCTGTTTTCTTCCTGTGTATTGTGTTTTTCCTACATCACCGTAATCTTTATATGTGGGGGGCTATCTATATCTTTGGGGGACTGCTCCGAGGCAGATTAGCTTTTTCTTGTATTTCTTTCTGTAGGAATAATTAGTTCTCCAGCTGTGTCGAGGCGACCAGGTCATCGTAGGCACGTCCCACGGCTACTTCTAGTTGTGTGTCAGTGTGAGGTCTGCAGTCCGCTAAGATTCCAACCACTTTGGTGACACTCTGGGATTCCCAGTTTTTGTCCTTTGAGTGACCGAGGAGGATCAGAAAATCACAACAGAACCCCTATCGTCCTTCATAATAGTAGTGTCCAGGAAATTGATCTGATTAGAATCCTAATGGAAAATCTAATTCAGAGCAAATACTATTTAAGGACTGATGGAATTCCAGAAGCGAGTCCAAAGTGCCACCCCCCCCCCTCCAATACGCAGAGTGTCATCTATAAATCTCTTCCAGCATAAACTGTACTGTTGAAATAAATTATTCGTATAAATGAACTGTTCCTCAAATGATGGCATATAACTATTAGCGTAGGGGGGCGCAACATAGGACCCCATCGCAGTCATTCGTTTCTGGGCATAAAACATGTCCTGAAACATGAAGACATTTTCCATCAGTACTGCCTTCAGAAAGTCCAAACAGCATTCTCTGACCCCTGCTGTTAAACCATTATGAAGTAAGATTTTGTACAGCTTCCAAACCCTTACTATGTGTGATAGAAGTATATAAACTAGTGACGTCCCATGCGACCAGAAATGCATGAGTTGGAACCTTATCTAGATCTTTAAGGACCCTCAAAATCCCCAGTGTCCAAGGAGGCATGTTCCTAGTGAGAGGTGTTAAAATTTTCTCAAGATGGCGAGGGGTGATAATATGGACTCCGTACCAGCTACTATTTGTCTGCTGGGAGGATGGATTAATGACTTGTGTATCTTTTGGCAGTACGTAAAATATGGGAATAATCGGATTGTCTTTTTGTAGAAATTCAGATGTATTTTTATCAATGATGCCTTGACTCAAATAATGTTCAAGAGATCCAATGAAACTTTTAATTTGCACATACAGGAGCCACATACCTCTCCGGGAGGGATGGTCAGGGACCCCAGTTGGCAACAAGAGGACCAGAGTGCTGTCTACGTAGTCCTTTACCATTGGGTGCTCCAGCTTCCTTCTGTGAAGTAGGGTAGCTCTATGAATGCCAACTGGGAATGCTGGGTTATTGTATAGAGGAGTCAGAAGTCCCGGAACAGAAAAGAATTAAAATTTTACTGATCCCTGTCTCACAAACTTAATCAGATTTACTAAAAGGGCCGAGGGGGCACTCCAGCTCATCCCCACTAAAGGAGAGGACCAGAGCCGCGCCACTGGGTCCAGTTCCAATCTAAAGAGTTCTAGGTCTACCCATTTCTTGTGGCCCCTTCCGTGGAATAGGTCCAAGACACAGGTTCCCAAGGAGACGAGGCTATAAAGGCGTAGATCCGGGAGGCTTGTTCCACCTGTCTCTCTAGTTCTGGTGAGTGTGATGTACAAAATGCGGGGACGTTTGCCCAGCCAAATCTGCTGATCATGGTCTTCAGACGTGAGAAGTATGAGGCCGGCAGCTAAAGCGGGATGGTGTGGAAGACCTATATAGTCATATTGTCATATGTGCAACGAGATGGCAGAACAAGCCGCCTAATGCACTGGAGAGGAGGTGGAGAAACCGATTTCTATTTTGGGGGCTCATCATAATCATGACATGAATAATAATTGTAGCAATAGTGATATTGAAAAAATCTCTCATATGCAAGGAGGTAAGGAAAAATGAGCACTCACCGATTTTTGCTGTGCGATGATAGAAGTGTTTTATTCAAGCTTGAAGATTACATGCTGCGGGAAACGGGGAGGGGGTGAGACAGAACAGCACGTTAGACGTCGGCCGTTTCGCACCCTCGGGTGGTGCTTCGACGGGTCTAACACCTGCAGAACGTAACTGGTAATACAAATATCCAATCTAGCTGCTACAGCATTTTAGAAAAAACACAAATGGACAAGCAAGCATCAAAAGATATAAGTGGAAAAGAAGTTGCATGTATACTTATAATCATAAATGTTTGCATAAGACATTATGATCTTATTATATATTTTATTTTTTCGTTTTTTTTTATTTTTGATTTATTTTTCATCATTATCCACTTATATGTTTTGACCGAAATTGAATTAAAGTTTATGTATTAACCTCTAAGCAGAGAGAGAATAAGGAAGAGAAAAGGACTTGTATAATAGGGAGGAATTTCTAGGGGTACAGAGGAGGGGGGGGGAATAAGAGTCCTTATTTTTTGTTATGACCGGATATTATAATTCAATATGGAAGAATATGGTAATTTCCATAATTTTTGTGAATTTTTTGGATTTTTATTTTATATTTTTTTTGATGGGGGACAAATATAAGCTAGCCCGATCAAGTCTGGGCTCTCTAGTGTTAAGCCAGGTGTAGATATTTCGCCTGCTGCTCTGTTTATCTTTATAATTATCGTTTATTTGACTCTTCCCTTCCTCTGTTACTCTTTAACTTCTTTAATTTTTTAATACTGCTTTTACATACGTTTTATATTTTATCATTTTTTCCATTTTTTTTCTATTTTTTTTACCTAACCTATGTTATGACAGGACTAAATGGAGGCAACGTATAGAAGTATCAGAAACGCAGAAAGGAGCCGGATTAAGTACTTGCATATAAAATTCCCTGTACTCTGGCTTATTTCAAAACTGCGTTTTGTCTCTATCCTGAAGTGTCCATTTAATATGAATATTCCTTGTCAATAATGAAGTAGGGACAAAAGAGACTCTATTGAAGTATGTGCCTTATTCCTTTGATCGTGACATACTGGTTATTCTTAAATATAGTGGCCAGTAACTGTGATGGATAACAGGAGAGAGGAAAAGAGCAGAGGAACTAAGGCATGAAGACAGAGACCCAGACTTATGAAAAGGAGAAGCAGAGGTGGGCAAAATTAAAAAGCACATCTGTGATCTCATTCTCATGATAAAAAGGTGGTACAGAATATATTAGTCTATGGGCAAAAATTGCAGTGTAAATTTTTAAAAAAAACCAACTTTTTTTTTTTTTTTTTTTAATCAAACAAAGCTTATATTTTATTCTCAGTCGAACATGGGCATGGCTTGGGGGCCGTTTATAAAAATACGGCCATGTCATTGCGGTCATTAAGGCCTAGGGGACCCATGGCTTTAGTTTCAATTATTAATCGAGATTTTTTGCAATAGCAACTTGTGAGTGTCTCCTCATTTCCTGAGGGGGACACCTTCAAAATGCCTGCAAATCTGAGCCTCTGGGTTCCCTGCATGATGTTCCCTTACATGCTGAATTAATCGAGGGGAGCATCCTGGAGTGGATGGATTTAAAGTGTTCGCGGAAGCGCACATACAGACAACGGATAGTTTTTCCAATGTAGAAGCGTAGGCAGGGGCAGAAAATAACGTACACTACGCTCTGTCTTACAGGATATGAAATCCTCTACAGTGAGTGTGATGTCTCCGATTGTTAATATATTATCAGTAAGGTGAAGGGGGCAGAATTTACAGTTACCGCACTTGAAATTCCCTACTAATGGGGTTTTATTCAACCAAGAGGTTTTTTTTCCTCCTCCCATCTGTTCTGTACTAAAATGTCGCCCAGGTTCTTGCTACTTTTATAGGTGATGAGGGGGCCTAAAGCGACCCGGTCTTTCAGGTCTGGGTCATTTTCCAAGACATGCCAATGTCATCTTATACTGGCTTTTATAGGTTTGTCTAAGGGACCAAATTTAAAACAAAATAAAAATTTCTTACTGTTGATATTTTTCCTCGTTAGGTCAACTGTAAGGGTTTTATTGTGGGTCTGATCGGATTTCTTACTTTCAGATTTTAAAAGGGTACGTGACTTGGCGGTCTCAATAATGGAGGAGGGATATCCTGTGTCTTTTAGGTGGTTTTCAAGATCTGAGAACGGTTTGTCCCGAATTTGATGATTATTGATCCGATCTGTGTGCAAGAATTGGCTGAAAGGTAATGATCTTTTTGAGTGAGGGGGTGAAAGCTGTTAAAATGTAGCAAGGTGTTTTTTGCTGTTGATTTCCTAAAGACTTCCCTAGTTAAGACACCATTGTGTAGGGTTAGTTTTACGTCCAGAAATTCAAGTTCACTACCCCCAAAAAACGCTAGTAAATCTCATATTGTATGTGTTGAGATGGGTTACAAAATTATTGAACTCCAGTATTTCTTGATATGTTTTAGAAAGGGGTTCTGCATATCGTAAATCATTGTTTTCCATGGCCGCCAAAAATTTACAAAAACGCATGCTACGGGGGTCCCCCATAGCGGTACCCCCGCATTGTTTGTACCATTGGGTGCCGAATTTAAAGGTATTGTTTTTTAGAACGAGATTAAGTGCTTCCTCGAAAAAATCGATGGTTTTATGTTCTATATGTAGCATGGATAGTAAATCCCGTATTGTTTTTACACCTTGATCCTGTGGGATCCTGGTGTACAGGCTCTTTATGTCAATAGATGTAAGATGGAAATTTTCCTGCCACTCAAATGTGTCCAGTACATCTACAAACATATTGGTGTCCCTAATAAAAGCCGGAATATCTTTCAATAGGGGATTCAGTAACCAGTCTAGATATCGTGAAATTGGTTCAAAAACAGAATTAATACCGGAAACTATAGGCCAGCCTGGAGGTACAGTTTTATTTTTGTGAATCTTCGGTATGCAGTACCACTGCGGTGAGGTTGGATGCGAGGGGATTATTTTTTCAGCCTCCTTCTCAGAAAAGAAACCTTCTGTGACTTTTTTTTTTATGCAAAAAAATGCGCAATTTTTCTTTGTCTACATGTAGGGTCAAACAATAATTTTGTGTATGTAGAGGTGTCGGTCAGTTGTTTGTTAGCCTCCGCCAAGTACATGACTTTTGGCTATATGACCATCCCGCCTCCTATATCGGGGTCTTTGGAAGATTACATCATCTTATGATTTGATGGTTTTTAGAGCATTTTTTTTCAGGTGCGGTTAAGTTTTGAGGAGCCTCATGATATATTAGGGCTTCCATATCACGCTTAACCAAATTCTGAAAAAGATCAATGGTATTCCCTGGTGCGACAAAGGGGCAAAAAGTAGATTTTTTTTTTCCGCCAGAGAACAGAAGCTCAGGGGCTGGTGTATCCTGTGTTACACTTGTCAGAAATGTCAGCATCTGCTAATTCTAACAGCAAGGCGTCATCTTTACTGGAACCTAAAGCATTATCGGCTTGAAAAAAGCCGAGGGGTCCGATGGCTATGGGGACATTACCGGTGTTGTATTTTTGTTCTGGGATGTTTTCCTTGCTGTTGTGGAATTTTGCCAAATGCATCTTTCGGCAACCTTTAAATAAATCAAAGTCACAAAAACTGAATTTTTCAGGGACAGAGAAATTAAGTCCTTTGTTAAGGAGCGACAGAATATTTTCATCAAGGAGATGGGTGGAGAGATTCCAAACTGTTCTTTTTTTAAAATTTGTTTTCTTCTTCTAGTCCCTCCATGACACTTGTTTTTCCCTGCCGGAGCAAGAGTAACTTGGTTTAAGAGCTCCCTGAACCAATTATGCTCCTAAAGCACTGTATATACAAACAATAGAAATACAGAAAACCCTGAGGAACTCGCCGGACTGTCTCTGCCGCCTCTGCCATTAAATCAGCACTGAAGGGAAAAAGATCACATTCACCTCTATGGTGGGAACAAAAAAAATCCCATAGTGTATAATGTATCACCATCAGCCATAAAGTGAAGGGCAGAATACTGAGGGAGAGTTCAGAGGAAAACCAAAAAACCCCATCTCCATGTGTTTGGGGATTCACTGGACGCTTCAAAGATCTGCCCCCCATGAATTCTTATTGGGGGGTATGACAGCTACAGCTTCATCTTTTAAGAGGAAAGTGTCCTGTATAACTTGTGCGGTACCCCAATAACCCAGACGCCAATGTACATCACACAGATTGTGCCCACCCATCTGAGCGCCGCATTGGAGTTGAAAAGGCCACGAAAGGCCAATATCACTCACTGGAAAGTGTGTAACCCCAAATCTGAAGAATCGCCCCAATTTCTCCACAACTCGGCAATCAACTGCGTAGGTCTCTGAATGCAGGATGTCAGCCAAAAAAAAAAACAACGTACTGCTGGCTGCCCACCCCGCACAGTAAACACCACATGCCCGTGGTAAACTCCATCCATGCAGTGCCTGCCCCTGTGCAGTAAACTCTGCCCCGCACAGTAATTTCCGCCCACAAGCTGCTTGCCCTATTGCAATAAAATCTGCCCCCGCGCAGCATATTCCACACTTACCGTTCTGTGGCTAAGGGCTTATCCTTGATGACTGACCCCCTCAGCTCCAGGAATGCCATTAGGTGCTCCATCTGGGCGGGGGGGAGCTGGAGTGACGCCAGCTCTTCGAATGAGATGATGCTGTAGCTTATTAGCACTTTTTTTTTCTTTTATTGCTCCGGGCTTCTTCTACTAAAGCTTTGCGCTGGGACTCCATGGCAAACTTCTGGCACTTTCTCTGCAGGTGTCGGGGAAGATATTGTTGTCTCTGTGCAGCAAAATTTGCAGACCAGAAACTAAAAACTATATAAAAAAAAAAACCCCTACTTGTGTCAAAATCTCTCTTCGTGTCCCTAGGTTCCAATGTTTGGAGCGTGAAGATCCAGAAGGCCTCTCTCCGTTTTATCATTCTGACGATCACCCCCTTGTCTGTGAGAATGAACCTGTTCCAAGACTTGAAATCTTAGTTGGCTGTCATTATGTCCACACTTTTGGAAATGCAAAGGAATTGGGAGGGCCACTCTCTCGCATCTTTTTCTTTACAATATTCTTTTTATTATAGTGAAAAATAGCATATGAAACACAATGCACACCTTCCAAGTATTGTTCAGAGAAACAAAAAGATATAACATAAAACAATGAATAAATGTGAGAAAATATAAGGCACTCAAATCCTAGAGGGAAGGATTTGGATCCAAAGTTCGGTTCACAGTTCTGGATAATCATTATTCCCTTGTCGGCAGTACCTCAGTTAGGGGTGTTTACCATTGAAGTCCATGTGAAATCAACAAACTTTAGTGAATAATAAACATTAGTGAAATGAACATATGTAAAACATGTCGATAGTAGGATAGGGGGCGGTGTAAAGAGAGGTAAGGATGGTTTCAAGAATATAGTGAGAGACAGGAGGTGTGAGTGGGGTTTAATCTAGATAAGAAATATCATGGCTGGCTCGGGGGAGGGGGGTGGGAGCAGGTCAAGACGCCACCAATTCAAAGTACTCGGAGGATTCTCGGAACTTCAACCAGGGGGCCCAGATGAGTCTAAATTTATCTTGAGTGATAAGCTAAAGCTGACAGCTCTTCAATATGATATAACTGGTCGATTTTGAGCATCAAAGTTTGGATAGTAGGTATACTTGTCGAGCGCCAAAGGGGGGGATGAGCAGTTTGGCCACCGCTAATAGGAATAGGAGGAGAGTTTTGTTTGGAGTGTTTTGTGGGTTGATGACCAAGTTCAGGAAGATTAGGCTGGGTTGGGGGTTAAAGGACAGTTTACAGATCCGCTTGGTGTAGGTAATCACATTTTCCCAGAAGGGCTGCAACTGGTCGCACTGCCACCAAATGTGGAAGTATGTGCCTCGTTCTCTATTGCACCTCCAACATGACTCTGAGAAGGAAGGGAACCATGTGCTAGTTTGAGAAGGTGATGCATACCATCTGGTAACTAATTTGTATAAGTTTTCTTGTAGCTTCACGCAATGTGATAGGCCAAAGGATCTCATAAATTTAGATCAAATCTCCTTCTGTAAAATTCCTTCCTAGATCTTTTTCCCATAATGATATGAATGCCTGTTTCTGCGGGAGCTTATTTAAGACCAGTATTTGATATAATTTAGACAGAACTTTCTGAGGGCATTTTGTTTGCGTAATCATAGATTCAAAAGTGGAAAGGTCCCTTCGGGGCAGCCCATTTGGTAAGTGATCCCGTACCGCTAACTTTAGCCTTTCATATTGAAGGAAGTTGAGTGAGTTTGGGGATATGATCTTATTAAGCTGAGTCAGGGGTGTGAGTGTTCCATCCTCTAACACTAGTTCCACTGCCGTAGTGAGTGTATGAAGCTGATCAGGAGTGCGTGATTGTGTGCTATGAGTACAGCCCCGGCAAATCAATTATTCGGATTATCGGGCAAGGTGGGGGAATAAGATAATCTGCATGTTTTGTCCAAGTTTGAAGCGCGTTCTTAAAGATTAAATTACCCGTTGTTGGGTCTCGAAGAAAATGTTTTGCTGAGTGAAGGATGGGTCTGAAGTTCATCGGACTGATGGAGTCTGCGATCAAAGATTTGTGAGTCCAATCTATTATCATTGATAGTATTGCTGCTGTGTGATATTTTTGTGGGTCTGGTGTCGCCATTCCTCCTTTGGACCTAGGTAGTACTAGGGTATTCTAATTCAACCTCGGGCGCCTACCCTTCCAAATATAATTGATGAAGAGGGTTCTAGCTTTATGGAAAAAGGTCTGTGGTACCTGAATTGGTAACATCTGTGATACATAACTAAATTTAGTTAACACAAAGCTTTTTAATAGGCTTTTATGTCCCATCCATGAGACAAATGGGGCTGACCATGAGGCTATTACTTTTAACGAAGATTTTAATAACGGGAAAAAGTATAGAGACTAAAGAAGGCCAATGTGAGTATATCTTTATTCCCAGGTAGGTAATAAACTTGGGGGGCCACTTAAAGGGGTATTTATTTCTTAGGGTATCCATTGTTGCTTGAGGGAGCTGTATACCCAAAGCCTCCGATTTGTCCAAATTAATTTTGAAATTTCACAGTGAGCCAAAATGTTTGAAGATATCCAAGATAGCCGGAAATTCTTTGAGGGGTTCCGTCAACAGGAGAAGGTCGTCGGCGAAGGCTGCCGCTTTGTGTAGTTCCAGCTATGGAAGCCCCTTTATTGTCCGGATCCTGTCGGATTCGTTGAATGAGGGTCTCCATCACTAAGATGAACAGAGATGGAGAAAGCGGGCAGCCCTGCCGAGTTCCATTGTTAATGTTGAATGGGCTAGAAAGATCCCCATTTATCCTAATACGCGCTGTCGGGTGTGTATACATCTGAAAAATTGCTATGAATGGGATAGGCGAAGTGCCGTAGTGTTTCTCTCATGAATATTCAATTGATCCTGTCAACAAAAGCCTTTTCTGCATCAGTGCCTAATAGCACTAAGGGTCTGCGGTGAATAAGGGCATGCTGCATTAGATGGAGTATGCGTATGGAGTTATCTCGTCCCTCTCTTCCCTTCACAAAACCCACTTGTTTGGGCGAGATAAGTGTAGGTAGAATGGTACTTAAACTGTGTGCTACAAGGCTCGCAAATTCAAATGATTATTCAACAGTGAAATCGGTCTGTAGTTGCTACAGATTTTAGGGTCTTTTCCCTCCTTATGAGGGTAATATGTGCTTCTAATGATTGTTTTGGAAAAGGGGAGCCTTGTAGCACAGCATTAAAGAGGTGAAGGAGATGAGGGAGTAGAGTTTCTTTAAAGGTCTTGTAAAAAGAGATTGGGAGGCCATCTGGGCCAGCGCTTTTCCCTGTGTGGCACTTTGACAGGATCGACTGGAGCTCCTCAATAGAAAATGGCCTGTTCAGGTTTGTTATATGGGTTGTGTTGAGCGTTGGAAGACATAGTTCTGACAGAAAAGAGATTGTCCCGTTGTCTTTTATCTGCTTGTTCTGGTGTCTCATGCTCTCGAATGTGATACAAGGAGGAGAAATATCTGCTAAAGGCATCAGCAATAGCTTCAGTGTCTGCAAGTTTTTTGTTATTTGAATCTTTTAAAGAATAAATGTACGTACGTGATTTTCCTTTTTTTGATCAGGGAAACCATAAGCTTAGATACTTTGTCTCCATGTACAAAGAGGCGATTCCTCCAGTTAATGTAAAACTTTGCAGACTGTTTAAGATATCTCTGAGCCTTTGTCTTAATTGTGTTAAGGGACTGAGGATGTTTGGTGACGGAGAGGTTTTATGTTGCAGTTCCATTTTTTTGTATCTCGGAATACAATGATGCCACCTAATCTTTTCTGGATTTATTTAAGAACGAGGATATGGAGATAAACTCTCCGCATATTACTGCCTTGTGCGCTTCCCACACTGTTGGAAAAGGGACTGTGTATCTTGAGTGTTAATATCAAAGTAATTTTTCCGGGCTTTCGTAACACGTGTCTTATACTGAGATTGAGACGAGAGATTCATTTAGTCTCCATGTCCTGTTCCGGACCCTCTCCCCAAGTGATTCCCAGTTTTAAGATAGAATGGTCTGAGTGGACGCTAGTAATAAGTTTGGCATGTATCATGGAAAGAGCTAAGAAAGGAACAAATATGTAGTCAATTCGGCCATATGAATTTTGTGCAGGTGTGTAATGAGAGTAATCTTTTTGTTGGGTGGAGGTGTCTCCAGGCATCGACCAGTTGGGCCGAATGCACGGATTTATGTATACGCAGCAGCACCTTTTTTAGGAATAGAGGATCTGTTTGTGGAGGAATCAAGTTCCGGATTAAGGGCCACATTTATATCGCCTCCCTGGATGAACGTACCCTCAATAAAATGTTTATCTTCTTTGAAAACCTTTGATATGCAGACATCCTGGTTAGTGTTCGGGGCATTGATATTTCCTATTGTTATTAGTGTATGTGCTATTTTCCCTTTGATAAATACAAATCGGTCCATATTGTCTGAAAAGGTATCCAGCAATTGAAAGGGTGTGTGTTTTGAGAAGGCAATGGCTACTCCCCTGGCTTTTTTCGTAGTGGAGTATGAGTGGAACCATGTGTTGTAAAATACTTTATCAAAGTTCGGTGACTTCTCTAGCATAAAGTGCGTTTCTTGTAGCAGAAGTATGTCTATCTTTTCTTTTTTAAGGTGGGCTAGAATTTGTGAGCGCTTGACGGGAGAGTTAAGGCCTCTTACATTGTAAGGCTATGTGCGCACGTTGCGTAATTCCATGCAGTTAAGCTGCGATCTGCACTGCAGCGTAACTGCATACGTCTTGCGTCCCCTGCATAATCTATGGAGATTGCGCACGTGGCGTCTTAGAGCGCAGCGCTTCGGCTGCTGCCCGAAGCGCGCGTTCTAAGAAGTGACACGTCACTTCTTTCCTGCGCTCTGCCTGCAGCCCCCGCTCTGTCTATGGGAGGAGCTGCAGTCATAGCGCATGAAATCGGCTTTTTTTTTTTTCACTACGGACTGTTTTTGCAGCGATTTGAAGCGCATGTGTGCTGTTCAAATCGCTGCAGAAATTTCTGCAGGGCCAGTACGCAACGTGCGCACATAGCCTAAGAGGCGAGTGTCAGCAGGTTGTGGTGTTTAGCCATAGTTAAACTGTGTGGATGCCCAGCTCAACCCACTCCCACCTTGGATCTCGAGCCAATGTAAAAGTGATACACAGAAAAAGGCAAAAGAGAGAGTATTAAGAGAAGGGGTATAGAGGGGGGAAGGAGTGGCATAGGAGAGGAGAATGGTGTGTGTATAGCAGTCTTGTCCTTGTGAACCGTAACCATGGGGGATTTCTTGGGGTTCATTCAAATAAGCGGACAATTTTGGTCTGCCAGGGAGAACCCAATAATTAAATATAACAATATATGCATAAGTTCAACCAAAATGAAAAACATTTTAAATCTGTAGGATAAGAGGGAGAGAACAAGAGACAACAGGTCAAATATTCAAATTTGTCAGAGGTATACTCCTCACATATGCAGTCTTTATTCAGATGGAACAGGCGCCTTCCGTCAAACAGCCTCGTGTCTGGTTTGACAGAGGTGGCCTGGTAGGTCTTCTTCCGGTGCGTTGACTTTTCGGATATTCCACGGTTTCCCATGGCTGCTGCGTGGGGAGTGGTGGAAGATGTAGAGCAGATTGGAGGAGATTCAGATCTGGAGTAGATCCTGGTGGGATGTCCAGTTCCGCGCAAAGGTTGGAGAAGTCCTTGGGAGATCTTGCAGTGAACTACTTCCCCTTGGCCGAGACCAAAATACCGAAGGGGAACAGCCAACGGAATTGGAATTGTTTCCTCAGTTCGTCCGTGAGGGGTTTAAGGAGGCGCCTCTTGGCTAATGTAGAAGGGGCTATGTCTTGGAAGATTGCAATGTTAGATCCTTCATGTTGGATGATAGGGTCTGATCTGGCTTTTTGGAAGATTTTGTCCTCAAGGCGGAAATCTAGGATTCGGCAGATAACCTCTCTGGGAGGATCGTTGGGATTGGGTTTTGGGCGTAGTGCTCTGTGCACCCTCTCTATGATTTTTAACTGGTGTTTTTCTTCAGCATCCAAATAGTTTGAGAAGAGGGCAGTTAGTGTTTTAGAGATGTCCTCCGTGATTAGTTTCCAGAAGACCCCGTAGATTGTTGCGTCTGTTCCGGTTTTCCAGGTCCTCTATTGCGGCATAGATTTTATAGATGTGATCATCATGTATATGAAGGTTGGCTTCCAGCTCTTGGGCATATGATATGATGGCCGTCTGAGACTGCTCCAGCTCCTCCACTCTGTGACCCAGTTGGTGAATGTCACTTTTGATGTCAGATCTTTTGCCAGAGGTGCTAAGGCTGTTTTTAGTAATCTGGTAATAAATGCCCTGGAGATTGGCTTGTCTGGGCTATCAAGCAGTTCTGCTTCTGTGTCAGACATCTGAATTGTGGTCAGGTGTATGTTGTCCTCCTTTGCTCTGCTCTGTTGTTTATTTTTCTGTTGCTTGTTTACGAATTTGTACATCTTTCTTGTGGGGTTTGGTTGCGTGATATACCTCTGTTGATGCGGCTTTCTGGCCAAACTTAACCATGGTTTTATCCTGTTAATCTGTAGGTTGAGCTGGGGTTCTCCCAGGTAGCAGAGAGATTGATTTACTGCATTCCTCTAAGACCCAGAACCGGCTTGTCCGTTGAAATTAGATGCTTGGTTCTGGTGTATGTTCAGTGACAAGGCTTCCTGAGACAAGCAGTAAAGAGATCTATGTAAGGGGATATCTTCCTCTTATGTCCTACTTGCTAGGATGTAGATCGTTTCCTCTTCACAATATAATCAGGGGTGTCCCCTTTTAAGGCCACATCACACTAAGCAACATCGCTAGCAACATCGCGGCTGAGGCACAACTTTTGTGACGTAACAGCGATGTTGCTAGTGATGTCGCTGTGTATGACATCCAGCAACAACCTGGCCCCTGCTGTGAGGTCGCCGGTTGTTGCTGAATGTCCTGGACCATTTTTTTTTAGTTGTTGCTCTCCGCTGTGAAGCACACATCGCGGTGTGTGACAGCAAGAGAGCAACAACTGAATGTGCAGAGAGCAGGAGCCGGCTTCTGCGGACACTGGTAACTACGGTAAACACCGGGTAACAAAGAAGCCCTGTCCTTGGTTACGCAATATTTACCTTCGTTACCAGCGTCTGCCACTCTCACACTGTCAGTGCCGACTCCCTGCACGTGTAGTAGAGTACACATCGGGTAATTAACCCAATGTGTACTGTGGCTAGGAGAGCAGGGAGCCACGCTAAGCGGTGTGCGCTGGTAACCAAGGTAAATATTGGGTTGGTTACCCGATATTTACCTTAGTTACCAAGCGAAGCATGCTTCCACGTCGCTGCTGGCTAGGGGCTGGTCACTGGTGAGATCTGCCTGTGTGACAGCTCACCAGTAACTCGTGTCGCGACGCTCCAGCGATCCCTGCCAGGTCAGGTTGCTGGTGGGATCGCTGCTGCATCGCTAAAGTGTGACTGTACCCTTAGTCACTGAGCACTGGATCTTATCTGGTTAATATTTGTTTAAGCTGATGCTAGGAGGAAAAGGGAGGTGTATGCCTGCAACTCTAGTTCTCTTTATGCAGTTGCTGCAGGTCTGACCCCGTTAATTTATGGGGTTCCTCTAGCCTCAGGCACCCCACAGCCTCCACCACCACCCATGCACTTAGCTGTCTGTCTCAAACAATGGTGCTGAAGGAGAGCTTTGTTCTTTGAACCTCCTCTTCTGGTATCTGCTCCTCAGTGTCACAAACAAGCTCTGCAGGACAGCGTTTCCCTGCTTCCAGTCACCAGCTCCAGGACATACGGTAGATAAGTCACATACGGTAGATAAGTCACCACAGGGGGAGGATTGTTTGCAGTGGTGCTGCAGGTGATAAGGCCCTGTCTGCTATGGCCTCAGCAGCCGCTCACTAGCAGAAATCCCTGAGACAGTGACTCCTGGGCAGTTCAGGGAGATGAGAGGGGTCAGGAGAATGCTCTGTTTACCTCTGAGGGAGGAGGTTTGCTGGGAGCTATTGTGTCTGGGCAGCGCTTTCCTCCAGGCCGAGGCTTCCGCTTGTGGACTAGGCCGCAACTTCTACTCTCCACAGATAGCCCCAGGGCTTGCTGCACAGAGGGTCCCTCAATGCTGGGGTCACCGGAGGACAGGTCCCACTGCTGGGTGAGCTTTAAAATGCCTTCGGATTTTTTCACTTTTTAGCAGAGCTCTCCAGCCTCACGTCTGCTCCTTGCTCCAGTCAGGCCACGCCCCCTCCAGATCATTTTTATTGTTCAAGCCCAAAGGGCCCATAGCATGGTATTTTATAATAGAATGTGCTTCCCTTTGGAGAAGTAATTTATGGGTGTCTCCACCCCTTGCTATTGTTTGAACCAGCTCTAAACCAGCAAATCTAAATAAGTTGCAATCCGCATTGTGCGTTTCTTTCATATGGTTTATTAATTTTGTGGCTCCTATCCCTGAAAAAATTGAATTACAATGCTCTCTAAAGCGAACAAATAGTGGTCTAATTGTCTTTCCAATATAGTACTGTCCACATGGACAAAAGATCACAGACCACCATTTTTGTTTTGCATGTGACTGTTTTGTGGTGTGCCAAACATCACCTATTCTAAATGCCTTATCTGTAATGTGAAATCGGCAGAGCGAGCAACTGCCGCATTTATGGTTTCCCACTGGTCTCATACGATGTAGCCAAGGGTTAGGGGGAATATAGTGTCGCGGGCGGGGAGGGGACGCTGCGCTCACCCACTGCTCGGGTCCGGCGCTTGCTACTGCTTGCTTGCTGGCTGCTCGGTGGCTCGAGCGGCGAGCCGGATCCCGGGGACTCGAGCGGCGCTCCTCGCCCGTGAGTGAAAAGGGGATTGGTTTTGAGGATTTATTGTCCGTGACGCCACCCACGGTTGTGGTGCGGTTGTGACACCACCGCTGCTCTGGACGGGGATCCCGAGAGCGATGAGAGGGAGCAGCTTGGATGTTGGTTTCTTCCCCTCCGTGGGTAGGGGGATTGGTTGTCCCAGGGCCCGGTGAGGGAGGTATGCGTGGCAGGTGGGTTACGGGACCTGGTGAGGTGCAGGGTCGCGGGGCCAGCGCGGTGCCGCACGGTAGTACTCACTCAGCCAATGATGAATGCAAAGTCCTTGGTAAAACACACAGCTGGATGGACTGGGCCCACTGACTGCTGCGGTGGTTTCTGCTCCCGGGAGGTTGATGGGACCCGTCTTTCCCTGCACCTTTAGAACGTTGTTGGTACTGATGGCTTCCCACCGGTAACCCGCTCCCCAGCTCGGATGGATGCTGAGGGAGCCCCTTTTGCCCGCAGGCTCTGGCCCTGGGAACTGTAGCCTTGGCGGTGACTGTGTTTCCCTTCACGGTTTGAGCTGTTGCCTTCTATCGGGTCATGACTGCTGGGAATCCCTGGAGGTTCCCTTCGCTAACGGATTTGACCTTTCTAACGGCGACTCCTAGCCTGGTCGGGGTCCGTAGGCCCTGCCGAACGGTGCTGGCTTCTCTTTGTTTCCGATCCGATACCGGCGGGCCACCGCCCGTCCCCTGTCCTTACGGTTCACTCCAATCGGCCTTTCCTGCAGACGGTCACCACCGTCTGCCAACCTTGCTGTTTGTGCCCGGGCCACGCACCCGGACACGGTCAGACAGTTGCTCCTTTGCTACTTCTCCAAACTACACTCCTCTCCCTTTCCCTCTCGGAACTTACCTCTAAACTGCACTGAACTTCCTCTTCCTGCCTCCAGGACTGTGAACTCCTCGATGGGTGGAGACCAACCGCCTGGCTCCACCCCCTGGTGTGGACATCAGCCCCTGGAGGAAGACAACAAGGATTTTGTCTGGCTTAGATGTGCCTAGCCGGGGTGTGATGTTGTTCCTATGACGCCCTGGCTTGTCCAGGGCACCACAATAGCGTTTAACAGGCAGATCCCCTATATTTCTTGTGCGTCTGTATGTAATTAAAGGCTTGTTATTTGCTATAACAGCTAATTCTTTATCCTTTTCAATGATGTGCCAATTTTTGTTAATAGATCTAATTATTCTGTCCATTGGACCGTATTTAAAGCTGAAAACAAAATGCTCTTGATTTTTATTACAAAGTTTTTGACTACCTTTATTATCAAAAGATGTTTTTCTAGATTTTTTTATGAAGGATTTTTTCTTCAGCCCGTTTTTGTGCGCCATTTATTTCTGAGGGAGAATAACCTCGCTCTTGAAACCTCTGAGCTCATTCAGCTAATTTGGTCACATCATTGTTTATTCTGTATACTCTTAAAAATTGGCTAAAAGGTACGGATTTTAACACGTGTGCAGTGTGTCCACTATTGTGATGCAATAACATATTGACCGCTGTGGGCTTTCTATATAGTTCCCTTGTTATTTTACCTTCACATACAGACAACTTTACATCAAGAAATTCGATGCTCTGGTCTCCAAATAGGTGAAAAACATGTTATATTTGAATTTAAATGAGACAAATGACTTCAGGCTATCCCCATCCCATATAATTAAAGCTATAACAAGAGAGGAAATTAAGTCCTGCACCACCGCAAATTACCCGCAGTATCGTCTGCGGTACCGCCTGTGCCTGTGTCTGGGTGGAGAGCCTGGAAGGTCCATTAACCCCTTAACGACCGCGGGCCGTAAAATTACGTCCTAAATGACATAATGTTACTGCCCGCGGTCCTCCGGCGGCAGCATGCCGCGATCGGCGCACATCTCAGCTGATTTTCACAGCTGAGATGTGTGCCTGCTAGGCACGAGCAGAAACGTTATCTGCTCGTGCCGATTAACCCCTTATATGGCGCTGTCAATACATGACAGCGCCATTATAAGCGCGATTGCGGTAATATTTTCCTTACCGCCCGATACCGGAAGTCACGTGACGCGATCACGTGACTCCCGATAGTTGTCATGGTAGCACAGGGTCATGTGATGACTCCTGTACTACACCTGACTTGGTTTCACTTTCGCTGTGCCCGGGGCACAGCAAAAGAGAAAGACAGCGTATCTGCTGTTTACAGCCTTGCAGCTGTGATCAGCAGATACTGCAGAGCGATCGGAATGCTGATCGCAATAGCCCCCTAGGGGGACTAGTAAAATAAAAAAAAAAGTTAAAAAATAAGTTTTAAAAAATTAAAAAAAACAAAAAAACCTAAAAGTTCAAATCACCCCCCATTCGCCCCATTGAAAATTAAAGGGTTAAAAAAATAAAAAATATATACACATTTGGTATCGCCGCGTTCAGAAACGCCCGATCTATCAAAATATAAAATCAATTAATCTGATCAGTAAACGGCGTAGCGGCAAAAAAATTCCAAACGCCAAAACGACGTTTTTTTGTCGCCACAACTTTTGCGCAAAAGCAATAAGAGGCGATCAAAACGTAGCATCTGCGCAAAAATGGTACCGTTAAAAACGTCAGCTCGAGACGCAAAAAATAAGCCGTCATTGAGCCTAAGATCCCGAAAAATGAGAACGCTACGGGTCACGGAATATGGCGTAAAACGTGCGCCACTTTTTTCGGACAAACTTCCGATTTTTTTAACCCCTTATATAAACGTAAACCTATACATGTTTGGTGTCTACGAACTCGCACTGACCTGAGGCATCACACCCACACATCAGTTTTACCATATAGTGAACACAGTGAATAAAATATCTCAAAAACCATAGTGCTATCGCACTTTTTTTGCAATTTTTCAGCATTTGGAATTTTTTTGCCATTTTCTAGTACACAATATGGTAAAACTGATGGTTTCATTTAAAAGTACAGCTCGTTCCGCAAAAAATGAGCCCTCACATGACCATATTGACTGAAAAATAAAAAAGTTACGTCTCTCAGAAAAATGGCGAAAAAAAAAAACGGAAAGCGAAAAATCGGCCGGTCGTGAAGGGGTTAATCCAAAAGCGGGGTGCTCGTCATAGAACAAAATCCATGGATGAAGGGTGAGCGTAAAGAGAGACCGCACTCTTGTCCGCTTTTGCTATCTGTAGAGCAGCTGTCACTGTGACTGGAGACTTGTTTTTCCTCACACAATACAAATTGTACTGAGAGCGCAGAGATTCATGAGAAACCTGGACAACCCCTTCCTCCACACGATCGTTTAACCCTTGTGGGCCTTCTGCCTCATAATTAATAATCAACCTAGCCTCTTCTTGCAATAATAACTTATGCAGGTCTCCCCCCTTAGAGGGGAGGGAGACCTTTTTAAGGCCGGCAAAACGTAAAACGTCGGGGTTACTATCATGATGTTCCTGGACATGTGAGATTAACCTGGGGGAACCTTTCCCTGATGTTATTGAACTATATTGCTCCCTGAACCGTACATACAAACATCTAATAGTTTTGCCTATGTAGAACCTGCCACAAGGGCAGAGAACTACATAGACCACAAACTTGGTTTTGCATGAAATGAATTGACGGACAGTGTGTAGATGCGAGCCCACCTGTATGGAACGACCACCTAAATGCAGGCTACAAAAACGACATTGACCACACCGGTAATTTCCCGGTGGGCAACAACTATCCAGCCAAGTTGCCGGATTGGCAAGTCTGTTCCTCACAAGTTTGTCTCGCAAATTACCGCATCGTCTGAATGACACTAAAGGATTGGAACCTGTTCTTTCAGACAAGGCAGGATCGTTCTTTAAAATGTGCCAATTTCTGCAAAGTGCACTCCTAATGGCGTGTTCCATGGGTCCAAATTTAAAGTTGAAGACAAATCTATCCAAATTACCAACACACTTTTTGGTGCGATTTTTGCGGACAATAATGGTACTGTCAGATCTAGCTCTCACAGGCCAAATCTACCAGTTTTTTTGGGTAACCTCTTTGTTGCAATCTAGTTTTCAACTCCTGAGATTGTTGAAAAAAAGATTCCTCTGAACTATTTGCCCTTCGTACTCTCAGGAATTGACTGTAGGGCAAACCTGTCTTAGTGTGGAGTGGGTGGGCACTTTGATAGTGTAGGAGGGAATTTGACGCTGTTGGTTTTCTGAACAATCGTGTATGAATGTCCCCATCTTTAATAGAAACCTCAATATCTAAAAAATTGAGGATATCGCCACCATAAGAGGAAGTGAAAGACATATTCATAGTGTTACAGATGTTAAGATATGACACGAAGTCGGCAAAAAGGACCTCAGTGCCCGCCCACACTATGAATATGTCGTCCACATATCTCAAGTAGTGGCGAATGTATTTCAAAAAAGGGTTAGTGTCAGAAAAAATGTTTGCTTTCAAGGGAGCCCAAAAAAATGTTGGCCATGGCACAAGAGACAGGGGTACCCATTGCGGTACCCCTGCACTGCAAGTACCACCGGTCCAAGAACATGAAAGCGTTTTTGGACAAAACGAAATCAAGGGCCTCCTCAATGAAACTGCAAAACAGCGCATCTTTTCCTGTCTGTGCCACCACTTCTCTAACAGTCTGTATACCTAATTTTTGAGGAATGCGGGTATACAAACTTTCCACATCGATCGAGGTCAAAGAGAAGCCCTCCTGCCATGACATACCCTTCAGCAGTGTCAAAAAATCACTGCTTTTACATAAGAGGGGATGTGACTCATAATGGGTCTTAAGAGCCAGTCCAAATAGTGCGACAGCGGCTCCGTGAGAGAGCCGATGCCAGCCACTATCGGACGACCCGGTGGATTATCCCTACTCTTATGCACTTTTGGTATGTAGTACCAGTGGGGCTTGGTGGGAAAAGGGGGAATTAACTTATCAGCCTGTGAGCGAGACAAAAACCCCTGCCCCACATATTTGTCCAGCAAACGCACCAAAGATTTTTTAAAATCCTGAATAGGATTTGAAAGCAGGGGAAGATAGGTAGATCTGTCTGTCAACTGTCTATTGCACTCCTGGATATAATCACGTCTGGGTAGGAGGACAACGTTTCCCCCCTTGTCATCCTCACGGAACACAGTGTCCTCCCAGCCCTGCATGATACATATCGCTGCCTGTTCATTCCGACTCAAATTCTGAATTGGTTTAGCATACACCAAAGATTCGACATCCTTCAAGACTGCCTCCTGGTATAAATCGATTAAATTTCCTGGTATAGTCGGGGGACAAAAATCTGATTTTACCCCCTTGGTAAATCTTTCCAAAACTGGACTGATATTACCACTAACCGTATCAGTTAAAGGATACGGCTCACTCAAACTGAGTAAAAATTTAGTGTCTCGAAGGATCTCAGGATCAAAGGCTCCCATAAGATCAACCTGGGAATCAATTATGCTACATCGAATATGCCCAGCTGGCGCCACTTTAGGTACATCAGGCGCTGTCTGGAAATATTTGTACAGGTGAATCTTTCTGATGGCTTTAAAAAGATCAATCATAAATTCAGCAAAGTCAAAATTATCAGGAATGCAATATTTGAAACCCTTGGTTAGTACAGAAATCATATCCGGGGTAAGGACATGAGATGTTAGATTGATGATCGTATCCGTAGGGGGACAAGAAGCAGGCTGGACGCCTAGTTCCTCCAAGTCACAGACTTCCTCTTGTGACCCCTGCTTCTTGTGCTTTTTCCTACCCCCCCGTCGGATCCTCTTCCTAAAGGGGTGGTGGGTACGGCACCATGGGGACTAATACCAGAGGGGCCCGAGGCCACGTCCTCAGATCCGCTGGATTCTGAGTCCGTGGTCCAATACCCCCTGTTAGAGCCGAAACTACCTCGTTTTTTTTATATGTGCTCTTTGCCTGTAATTACGTGCCCCATCTTTTGTCCAACAAAAAATCTTTCTTTTCATAATCCTTCTTGTCCCTCAGAAGAATTTTTCTCTTTTCCTATGTTTGATCTCAGTCTGCACGGTCACCAATCGTTTATCCAGCCTCTGACTAAACACATTCCAATCATCTGCTGACATCCGTGCCCGGGTGTCCTGCTTCAATGTGTCTAATTCAGTAACCAAAGCGGTATAATTATCTTTGTTTTTATCTAAAACTAAATGCAGTAATTTTTTAGAACACTCTAATTGAATGTTTTCCCACTGCACAGTAAACGTGGGGTCTTCCTGGAAATGGGAAAGTCTTTATAACACGGAGTCCACGTGGCACACGGTCACAATCAACATATGACTGCAGGGATTGAATAGTCCAAAACCATCTGACTTCTTTTTCCGCCAGAGTCTGTATCTGGAATTCCAGAGTTTTTACACCCAAAACTTCAGTGTCTTTTTTTAAAATTACAATCTCCGAAGAAGGAGCCAGCATCAGCACGTCCAGCTAACAAGCCCGTGGTAGTGGACGGTAAAACTCCACTGCTCTCCATATCCTCCATGACACAAGGTTTTATACAGGTAGGTATTTAGAAAACCGCTGATAGCACAAAAGTCCCGGTAACATCGAGCGGTGTGCAAACAAAGACTAGAAACAACGATGGTATGATATAACAAGAGAGGAAATTAAGTCCTGCACCACCGCAAATTACCTGCAGTATCGTCTGCGGTACCGCCTGTGCCTGTGTCTGGGTGGAGAGCCTGGAAGGTCCATTAATCCAAAAGCTGGGTGCTTGTCATAGAACAAAATCCATGGATGAAGGGTGAGAGTAAAGAGAATAAACGAAAAAAGTCTTCAGCTCACCTGCTGCCCGGACTGCTCAGCCTTGCGGGTGCCAGGATCCCACGGTCTATCCTGACCGGTAGCAGAGATGTGGAGAGAGAAAGGGAGTGATCCAGCACAATTCCTCCTTAGTTTAAAACATTAGGATCTTTATTGAAACTTCTTAAAAACATGGTGGAGACCGAAAAATGAATAGCATGGTAAAGGCACAATTCATGAGAGCTTTACGCGTTTCGGACTTTAAAATAAAACCAACTAGTCCTTAATCATAAGTGTCTCATGAATCCAAAGAAACAACTATTTCAGTTGTTTCTTTGGATTCATGAGACACTTATGATTAAGGACTAGTTGGTTTTATTTTAAAGTCCGAAACGCGTAAAGCTCTCATGAATTGTGCCTTTACCATGCTATTCATTTTTCGGTCTCCACCATGTTTTTAAGAAGTTTCAATAAAGATCCTAATGTTTTAAACTAAGGAGGAATTGTGCTGGATCACTCCCTTTCTCTCTCCACATCTCTGAGAGTAAAGAGAGACCGCACTCTTGTCCGCTTTTGCTATCTGTAGAGCAGCTGTCACTATGTGACTGGAGACTTGTTTTTCCTCACACAACACAAATTGTACTGAGAGAGCAGAGATTCATGAGAAACCTGGACAACCCTTGGATATATATGGATTTTTTGATATCCTATATTAGATCTTCCTCTACTGTTGCCAAAAATAAATTGGCTAAAGTGCTTGCAACTGGGGTCCCCATGGCCACTCCACTACGTTACAAATACCAAGTATTACCAAAGTTGAAGGCATTATGGGTGAGTACCAGATGTAAAGCTTCTTCTATACATTTAATTTGAGCTGTTTTTTCCCTATTGTTACTAGTCTGTCCACTATGACCTCCACCGCTAATTGTTGTGGGATCCTAGTGAACAGACTTTCAATATCAAGGGATACCCACTTGAAAGATGTTTGCCATTCAAAATTGTCTAGATGATGGACTAAATTGTCCGTATCTTTTACATACGATGGAATACAGATTAACAACGGGTGTAGTAGCCAATGCAAGTATTTTGATAATGGTTCTGTAAAAGAACCGATCCCCGACACGATGGGTCGACCGGGTGGTGCTGTTATAGATTTATGAATCTTAGGGACCGTATACCAGTGTGGTTCGCTAGGAAATAATGGCAACAATTTCTCTGCTCTATTTTTTGACAAAAAGCCTGAAGTCACTTGTCTATTAAAAAATCTACGTAATTTTTCTTTAAATTTTGAGGTGGGATCACTTTTTAATACCTGATGTCTGTATTACCCAGCTGTGTCTGTGCTTCAGTCAAATAATGTGTCTAGCAACACCGTAGCACCCCCTTTATCCGCTTTTCTGATGGTGAGATTTTCTAGTTGTTGGATTCTTTTCAAAGCTTTTAGCTCATTTTTAGATACATTATCTGGTAAGGTTGGATATTTTAAAGAACGCATTTCTCTCATTACAATCTCTTGAAAGAGGTCTATATTATTACCCTGTGTTGTGGGGGAAAGAGATTTTATACCGCCTGTAAAACCATTACATTTACATTTGTTTCTATTAAAGCAAAAATCCGTGTGTCCCATTTTTCTTTCACATTCTTGTACCTCACAAAACCCTCTTTTTTTCATTGCTGGATCATTTCCAGTATTATACATATATATATTTGCACTTTTTTGTTGATTGTCTTGTTAACGACCTGACACTATATTTTTATGTATTTTTTTTAGGCGCAAGCTTTACAAATAAAGCACATTTCTTTTACATTTGTTTTTTATTAAAGCAAAAATCCGTGTCCCACCCCCCCTTTTTTCACATTTTTGTACCTCGAAAAAAAACCCCCTTTTTTTCACTGCTGGATCATCTCCAGTATCATACATATATATATTTTTGCACTTTTTTGCTGATTGTTTTTGTCAGCGATCTGACACTATATTTTTATGCATCTTCAGGCACAAGTTTTACAAATAAAGCACATTTGTTTTTATTAAAGCATAAACCCCCCTTTTTTTACTGCTGGATCATCTCCAGTATTATACATATATATATTTTTGCACCTTCTTGCTGATATATATTTTTGCACCTTCTTGCTGATTGTTTTGTCAGCGACCTGACATTATATTTTTATGTATTTTTAGGCGCAAGCTTTATAAATAAAGCACATTTTTTTACATTTGTTTTTTTATTAAAGCAAATATTTTTTTACATATATTTTTTTACAGATATATGTGTACACCTCTCTGTTTTAACCCCCTTCCAATTCCTTTTTTTTCTCTTTTTTTCTTCTTTCTGTTTCTTTCTTTTTTTTTTTTTTCTCTCCACTGCTTTCTGTCTTTCATACACGTGATGTTCAGTCACTCCCTGGCTGACATCACCTGTGTAGGTGTGGAGCCTCTTTTTCAATATATATGTATCCCCAAGTAGCAATTGGTATCATGCTGTTTTTTCCTTTGTCCTGATGAAGAAGGCGGACATGCCTTTGAAACGCGTAGACTTGGCCTAAATAAAGAAAATATAGCAAAGAATTCATCACATCGTTTGGCTTCATGGTTTTAGCGCAGTGTTAAACCCGACTTTCTTATCCATTCATGATTCCCTGTAGCAACACCGTAGCACCCCCTTTATCCGCTTTTCTGATGGTGAGATTTTCTAGTTGTTAGATTCTTTTCAAAGCTTTTAGCTCATTTTTAGATACATTATCTGGTAAGGTTGGATATTTTAAAGAACGCATTTCTCTCATTACAATCTCTTGAAAGAGGTCTATATTATTACCCTGTGTTGTGGGGGAAAGATTTTATACCGCCTGTAAAACCAGCTGTTTTTTGTTGTGTATCACTATTTTTTTTTATTACTGAATACAGCGCTGTCTGCAGCACATTGCCTGTAATCTGCCTGTGCAGTATATTCCTGCCGCACACTTGGCTCCGTTCTGCCCATATTTTGGGGAGAATAAATCGGGGGCTTTTGTGTCTAGAATAAAGGTGGTCATATTTGTACCGTACATTATCTCTCTATAGTGCACCTCCCCTTTTCCCTGCGGGATTGTGGGTGCATACTCAACAATGCCGCTGAAGCCATGGGCCTAAGGTGCAGTGTGATTAGGTTGATGATATAAGTGACCTGTTTTTTATCCATCTATTTGATTGGCAAATGGCAAATTTCTAGTCATCAGTCCCTAAGAAGAAGTTTCCTTACGAATTGTTGAGCAATTTATTACATAAAAACAAAAAAGTGAGCCGGAGTATGAGATGGTATACATGGAACTTGTGAGACCATGTTCACACTGGCCATGAGACAAAGAGAAACCAAGGAAAACAAAATGTGAAAACATACCCTGCTGTAACTAAATAAAAGCATAGTGCATATAAACATAGGGTACTTAGTAAACACTGTTTTTGATCAAAAAAAGAAATGGCCGAATGCGTTTTATTGTTTGCACTTATCCAAGTTAGTTTTACCTCTTTATTGTCTTTTTGCTGTTCACTTTAATAGACAAGATTAGGAAAGAAAATATTGTTTTAATACAAATTTATTAAATTTGATTATACCTTTCTTTCTATGTTTGTTTTTTTTCTTCTGGATTATTCTGTGTGACCGAGATCAAGAATTAGATATTCCACAACAATCCCAGATATTAATGGAGGACAGTAACAATGATATCATCAGATGAACAGAGTCAGATATAAGTGACCTGTTCTTTATTATCCATCTATTAGATTGGCAAATTTCTAGTCATCAGTCACTAAGAAGTTTCCTTACGAATTGTTGAGCAATTTATTGCAATAGTACAGATAAAAAAAATCAACAATTTCCAAAGATAAAAACAACAAGAACCATAGTATACGGCCAAAATCAATCAATTTATTAGCAAATTTTATTAACATAGACATATAACATACAGAATGCCAACAGGTATTGGGAGGACAGAGAATATTGCACACTATAATGGTAGATCAGAGTGATATCCAAGGATTAATAAATATAAAGTGAGACAGTGCTTGTAAACATCCAAGGAAAGTTCTTTATATACTCAGCCTGAATTGCAGCCTATGGAATTATAAAGTGCAAAAGTGCACGTTCTAGCAATGAACAAACAGCAGGGGGAGCCTAAACAATTGATTTACATAGAGATCCAGAGTAAGTGGATAATATAATTATGCAGAGCAATTTTAAAAGGATTCGGGCTACTGCAGTGTGCAAACATGCTGAAAAAGATAATAGCCGGCGGCAAAGCAGGGCACAACAGGCAAGGAAGATAAGAGATATTAAACAAAAAGGACAGAAGCAAGAAGGCACTGGTTGTATGCAAAAAATGTGTTTATTTAAACATCAAGAATATATACAGGAGTAAAAAACAGTCATGAAATATTTAGAAAGTACAAGGGAATTATATATATTCATAAATAGAAACTAGTCATGAAATATTTATAAATTGCAAGAAAGTTATGTAAAAATGAGGTAGCAGAAGATGGATGGACAATGAAAGGGTTACTAAGGAACGCAATGGTAAACCCCAAATACCAACCCTGTACCCTGCCAAAAGAGTAGAGGACTAGTCGTGGGTCAGAGAGGTGAAATTGCCAAAAGGGGAGGAGATGTGTAACCTCCCAAGAAAAAAAACAAAAAAAATTATAGAGCAGAAAGCTACTAAATAGTCATGGGTGACAATAAAAGATTGGCAAAACACCACTGAGCCAAGGAAATAGCCCTGGGGCACTTAAGGTGTAAAAGTAGCCGTGGAACATGGAGGTAGGACTGCATTAAAAAATGTGGTATCAGAAGCAACCCTGAAGATTGTATAAAAGCAGTCTTCAAGAGGGTGTGTGTAGTCGTGGATCACAAGAGTAAGGTAATATTAAAATATATAGTGACCAAACTGCACACGCTCACAGACGCCGTTAATATAATAGATATAGTCGTGGTTCAAGAGGGTTTGCAATGAAAACACAAGATATTATTAAAAGTATTATTAATATGCAGCCCACCAAGGAGTCAGAGGGTAATTCGCCGGTAAAAAGTAGTGTCTAACAGAAGAAAGAAATGAAGAGAAATTCAGGATAGTGAGGGAGGAAGGTAAAAAAAGCAGAGGCACCAGTGTCGAACACAGCAGCAATAAAAAGTGGACAGCCCAGATACATAAGCCTGTAATTACAGGGAATGCCAAAGGTAAAAAATGGGGAGGGAAGTAGTGCTGCTGTGTTAGGCAGTGGCGCGACCGCAAAAAAGTTAGCGTGGAATGTAAAGAAAATAAGGTGAAAGATGGTGTAGAAAATAGAAGTGCAGGAGTGCACAGTTAAACCGGGGGAATTACCTAAAGACTGGCAGGACTGGGAGGTGGAGAGGAGACTTCAACGTCCGTTTCGCATAGGCGCTTTTTCAAGAAGGTGATATGTTTGAGTGTGCTGGCGCCATATAAGCGTCCAGCACAGGTGTATTGAATCATGATTATTTCCTAACCGCTGGTGCGCATGCGCCGGCGGCGGAGGCGGCCAGAGATCGGAGCGAAACAACAAAACCACCAGGTGTAGGGCGCATGCGCGGGAGAGCGGACGTCTCCCTAACTCCCGCGCATGCGCCCAAGGTGGGCAGCGTCAAGCGACCGACCTCCAGCAATCAGCCTGCCGGCAGACGCAAGCGGTCATACAGTAAGAGTAAGACAATACATTGTATATGAAGCCTTAAAACATTGGGGCACAGAAACCACATTAATAACCAATAACGCCATATAATTTGTGAGAACAACAATAGCAACCGGAGATGGATCCAATCTTTACAGAAATTCAAGGATCCACCAATGAGGAGGGGGTGATGATGAAAGAGTCATGAAAATGTCATGGCCACAGATTGAGGAGAGGATGAAGTACCTAGATATGGATCATATACAAAATAAGAGAAAAAGGAAAATATTAACATGAGACAAATTTTAAAAACAGCAATTGCGTTCACAGCAATGGTGCAATATGATATACCGGGGCAGATGGTAAACAAAAATGTATGTAAAGAATTCAATGCATAATAATATGCAGTATTCATAAAAAAAATGTCCCAAAGGGGCCAGAAAAACAAACCAGATGCACTTGTGGGATTTAAAGAAAAGGAGAGTAACTGACCATCTCATTTAGACCATGAGGGACCAAGGTGTTTAGGGAGACAATCCACTTGGACTCCCGTTGTGCGAGAGTCTTACGCAGATTGCCCCCCCGGATTCCCCCATGGACTATGTCAATTCCTCGAACCATTAGGAGCTTAGCATTACAAGCATGATACCTACGGAAGTGGCGGGGGAGTGTCTTAAGCAAAGAGACGTCCTCCACCGAAACAGCAGCACCAATGTCCCTGACGTGCTCCCTGACTCGAACCCGTAGTTCGCGAGAGGTCAGACCAACATAAATCAGGGAGCACGGGCAGGTAGCGTAATAAACAACATGCGTGGAGGCGCATGTGATGCGCTGGTCGATGGAGAAAGTTCTCTTCCCCTCAGAACAGGAAAAAGAGGCCACTCGCAAAATATTAGGACATGCCGCACAATGACCGCACGGAAAACAACCTCTGAGAGGAGGGCCTCAGCCAAAGGGGTTAAAGCGGGGGGGATGTAATGACTATCGACGAGAAGATCTCCCAGGTTCCTTGCCCGCCTGGCCGTTAAGAGGGGCCTCCTGGGCAGGAGATCGGCCAGTACCGGATCCGTGAATAGGACCGGCCAATGTCTGCCCAGGATATCCCTCATCGCGTCCCATTGGAAATTATAAGTACCAATAAATCTAATTTGGTGGTCTGTGGTTGGCCGACGTGGTTGATGGTGAAGAAGCTGATCTCTGGGGGTATTTTTAGCACGGAGATAGCCCTTCTTTATACACCTGTCGCTATACCCCCTCTCCTTAAACCTGCATCGGAGATCGGACGACTGGGATTCAAAGTTAGTAGAGGTGGAGCAGATCCGCTTCATCCTCAAAAAAAGGAAGATAAGAGATCTACAATTAAATGAGTGAATAGGCTTACAAGTAGCGCATATTACCTCTGTCCACACACCCACGCCTCCAACGCACGTTTCGTGACAACTTCTTCAACTCCAAAATGTGTAAAAAAATAAATGTATTTTATAAGTATTTAAAAATGTTTGCCAGGATTTAGTTACAGAAAGGTAAAATAATATACTTGATTAGCTTACGTAAAAAGAGATTCTGTCAGTCCATATTAATCAATAGAAATCTTCATTCATCTTTCTTGAGTTCTTGAATGGCCTCATGCTGGAAGCCTGACAGCATATGTTTTCGTGGAGGGCTGCATGGATCCTGGGTCAGTTGGCGACGTGCAGGAGTGAGAGACCCCCTCCCTCGTGTCATGATATATATATCATATCAGCTGTCCAGACCATATAGGGTATTTCAGCTGAATGCATGTTACATATGATGCAATCACTAGAAGTTTCCAGATGGATAAATATACCATACTTTGTCAGCACTTATGTATATTCAATATGGATACCTTAATATTTATTCCTTATAAGAACTTTATCAATAAGCTATGCCCTCCAACATAAACAGAACTGTGAACATATATAACATGTCCTACTATAAAATGTTTGGTAACTAAATGTATTAATTTTAATGTTTTTACAATTCCCCCTTGAGGTGGGTAAATTATTTATTATTATTATTATTATTATTATTATTATTATTATTATTATTATTAACCCCGAAAATTAATACATCATTAAAATAACAGATCTTTTTCCCTTATTTGTCGATAATGGATTAATATCAATAATAATGATGAATAATAATCAATCTGCATTATTCATGTTGTATGTTCAACAATATAATAATGTGGATTCATATTATGGTAGGCCGTGACTGATAATCATATAAAATACATAATTATACTTTCCTAAACCTAAAAAGATGCAAAACGAATCCGGTCACCATATGATGTCCTCTGGGTTGATGATGTCTTCTTATCTCCGATGTAATCTGGCATAAACAGTCTCTTAAAAATAAATCCTTTGATAAAAGATGAATGGTTACCAATTTAATACAGCCCCGTATTGCGTTTTATCATTGTTAGATCAAGTCCATAAACTTTATTCTTTATTGCAAAGTCCATAGCCAATGTTGATAAACCACAGTTCATAAGTGTAGAAGAATAGCATAGGTCTTGGATGTCTGTGCAGTGTAATTTACATTAGTCACCTTTTATCCTCCATGCTGCCTGTTGTCATTCTTTGGACAGGTGTTGAGACGTTCTTGGTTTCCTTGGAGCTGGAGATAGGTCTGATTCTTAAAAGTGAAATAGTTATGCGTTAGCACAAACTCAAGCAAGGTCAAGAGAAGCTCCACAAGAGCTTTGTCCAAATTGCTGTTATTCAGAAACCATGACGCAGCTTTTAGTCCATCCACAAGGCGTATTGACGTGTATAGTCTCTCAATATCTGCAGTGACCATTATCATGTCATCCTGCAGATATATGTTGTGAAAGTTAGCGAGAGCTGCTGTAGTGTCCTTAATGTAGGACGGAAGACTAGACACAATGGGCTTAAGGTGATATTCTATAAGTTGGCACACACTTTCACATAGTCCACCATTGCCCGACACTATAGGTCTTCCTGGGGGGTCTAGCATATTCTTGTGTAATTTAGGTGTTAAATAGAAAGTTGGGAGTCTAGGTTTAACTGTAGTAATAGCATCGCAGATTTTCTTTTAATAAGGGAATCCTTTCCGTGGCTTCTATTATGATCTCATTTAAATCCCGTTGGAATTTGGGTAATGAGTCACTATAATTTTCTGTAGCACACCTGGTCAGAAAGTTGTCTAAAAGCCTGCTTCTAAAAGACACTTGGGCCAAATGACCAAGTTGCCCCCTTTTGTCCGCAGGCTTAAAGACAACGTCCGACCAGGTTGCCAATTCTGCCAATGCTTTTCTCTCCAACATAGATGTATTGGATTTTGTCTTGTGAAAGTGTGGCAGTTTTTCAATTTCCATAGTCACTGTTTTTACAAATATGTCCACTGCTGGGCATACATTCAGATTGGGATTTTTTTTTTATTTCAAACCCAACATTGAAGGCAGTCCACTCACCATTTGATTCTGTTCTTCATTCGCTAAGCTTTCCAATATTTGGACAGCCTCCCTTTCTTCTCTGGTATCGAAGGTCACATCCAGTGTATCCGTCTTTTTTTTTTCAAAATGGCGTTTGAAGACCAATTTTCTGGCAAACAAGTGAAGGTCCTTTACTGCTGTGAACCGGTCTAAGTGGGAGGATGGAGAGAAAGTCAAACCCCTCTGTAACACACCCTCCTGAATATCTGAAAGTACGTGACTGGATAAATTACCCTAGGCTGGTTCACAGCACCGGCATCCCTATTTTTTCCTTGCTGTTGTGGCCGACGTCCACCATTTCTGGTACGTGTATATTTATAATTAGATGTCTCGGCTTCAGATGTATTTGTAGTAACACTAGAGACAGAAGATATGGATGCGGATGATGAGGACCTTGTTAATTTTTCTTTTTTTTTTTTTTTTTAATCCAATTAGTTTTTATTGAAAACACGGCAGATACAAAATCATACATGGTAATTTAAGAGAACAATTGTCAACTGTCCGCACATGAGGGCTCCATACATTAATATACTCCGAGACAATCCAGTTACAATTCCTCTGCCATACACTTTAACCACACAACATGGGGAGGGAGGAGAGGGGAGGAAAGATGGGGACTTCATTCAAGTAAGGGGGAACAAGAACAAAGGGGGAGGGAAAGAAGGTAGGGTTGGGGGGTAAGTGGGGGGGGGGGGGGGGTTAGTAGGGGTACAGGGTTAGATGCCTGCCTGCATTACCAACCCCAGTCCACCAGCCGGGGCCATCAACTCCTCCTAGATTTCTCTCATAAACTGCTGCCTCAGTCAGGGTCTCAATGCTTTAGCCCCCTGGCTAGCCGAGCCAGGGCTATAATTCCATCGGCTCTATCTCAACTAGGTGCTCTTTGCCCGGGGAATAGTTGTGTAATAGGTGTTGCATGGCTGGATGACAGCCAGGGTTCCCATATTGTAAGAATACTAGTTTTTTGTTTTAGGGAGTGGGCAAGGCAGTATTCATATTGGCATTGTTGGTCGATCCTACTATATAACTCGGCTCCAGAGGGAGCTTCAGTGGCCTTCCACGAATGGCTCAGACACTGTCTGGCAGCTATTAGAATTTGCACAATCAGTCCCCTAAAATTCTGCGGGTACGAGTCTATGCCCAAATTCAGAACTGCCAGGCCTGGGTTGGGGTTGGTGTGCACACCTGTTATTTCACTAATGAGTCTGAAAACTGCTATCCAAAAAGGTTGGACCCTCGGACAGTGCCACCAACAGTGTCCCAGTGATCTCCTCTGGAGGCAGCCCTTCCAACAGAGCGGTGAGTAGTTGGGAATGTAATGCACCAATTTTGCCGGCGTATGGTACCAACGTAGATGCACCTTTTTCAGCTGTTCCAAATGGTTAATGCATTTTGAGGATCTTTGCACCCACTGCGTCGCAGTATGCCACGCCGAGGTGGAGGTGTTAATGCCTAAATCTGATTCCCATTTAGTCATGTATGGGAGCTTTTTCTCGTCAGAGGGGTTGTTCAACCATTTGTAGGTTAGAGATTCCCGGTTGCCTCATTAGTTTTTTAAACAATAGTGCTTTAACAGTGGGTAAGGTCGGGTTTGATCCCGGGGGGAATTTTGTGCTTAGAAAATGGCGAATCTGCAGGTGTTGATAAAAACACCCCTTTAGGGAGGGGTGCTCCCGAAGTATATCGTTGAAGGGCCTAATCTCTGCACCATCGTAAAAGTCCGCCAAAACTCCAAAACCCGCTGCTTCCCATCTACTCAAATTTGTATATGGAATGTGGGATTCTACTGCTCTGAGCGAAATTTCTGACAGCGGGACCTGGATCTTAGGGATCATCTCACTGCGCCATATGGCTATCGATGCTGTCATAGTAGGGAGACACAGGGTGGACCTAGTACGTTTTAGATATTCCACCTCCATCAGTTTCCTCGTCGAACCCTGGTCTGTCAGAGTTCTCAAGTTGAACCCACCTATGGGAGCTCTCAGTGTTCCACCATTCTTTGAGTGATTCTATAAGAGAAGCTTTATAATAGGCCATCACATTAGGCGTACCCAGACCTCCCATTCCATATGGCAGATGCATAATCTTACTAGCAACTCTAGCTCTTTTATTACCCCAAATAAACTTATTGGTCATCGACTGCAGTTTTATCAAATATCTATATGGAATTTTAAGAGGGAGACACCTAAACATATACAGCAGCTTAGGAAGGAACGTCATCTTAAAGGATTGAATTCTCGCCATCCAAGATAGCGACAACTTCTCATACCTGCCTAGAGCCTGACCCAAGTTTTTGAGTAGGTGATCGAGATTGGATCTGATGAGGGAATGGGTTGGTGTCAAACGGATACCTAGATAAGGGATACTGTCTTCGCACCACTGGAAAGGAAAGGCTGCCTCCAAAATCCTCCTGGACCTTGCGGGTACATTAAATGGTAGTACTAAGGACTTAGTGGCATTCAATTTGTAATAAGACACCTCAGAAAAGGTCGACAGGGTGGACATCACTGCTGGAAAGGAATATTCAAGGTTAGTACATGATGATATTACATCATCCGCATATAGACCCAATTTATGTTCATGCTCCCCTACCCTTATACCAGTTATGTTCGGGTTCACCCTAATTGCCTCCGCCAGCGGTTCCACCACCAGAGCAAAAACAATAGGGGACAGCGGGCACCCCTGGCGGGTGCCATTGGTTATAGAAAATTTTAATGAGCGAAAACCCGAGGCTAGAACTGAAGCATTTGGGTGAGAGTACAAGGCCAAAACAGATGACTTAATTCTTCCTTCAAAACCAAATTTCATAAGCACTCTTTCCAGATATCCCCAGTGCACCCTATCAAAGGCCTTTTTGGCGTCGAGTGACAAGAATACACCAGGGACACCCGACTTCTCCATCACCCCAATTAAATCCAGCATCCGCCTGGTGCCATCTTTAGATTGCCTGCCCGCCACAAAACCCACCTGATCCGGGGCTACCAAGGAGGGGATTATTTTATGGAGTCTGGTGGCTACC
The DNA here is from genome assembly GCF_048569485.1 of Anomaloglossus baeobatrachus. Lineage (NCBI taxonomy): Eukaryota > Metazoa > Chordata > Amphibia > Anura > Aromobatidae > Anomaloglossus > Anomaloglossus baeobatrachus. The sequence continues at coordinate 10,956,396 of NC_134364.1, read as the reverse complement.
ATTTTTGAGTAAATTTTTAAATCACAGTTGAGCAATGAAATTGGTCTGAAATTCCCAGGGGTATCTGCCGTTTTCCCCGGTTTGGGTAGTGTAGTGATAACTGCTTCTAGGTTCTCTGAGGAAATAGTCCCGGCCGTTTGCCACAAATTAAAGGTCTTTAGTAAAAAAGGGGCTAGAATAGAGGCAAATTGCTGATAATATTCATAGGGAAGCCCATCCGGGCCTGGGGCTGAGTTTCGTTTAGAAGCTCTAATGGTGTCCAAAATTTCCTGTATAGTAAAGGGAAGATTTAAAGATTCTAATTGCCGGTCTGAGACCCGAGGCAATTCCAGACCGTCCAAAAACTCCTGAATTTTTTCCGGTGTTGGCTGAGGGGTTTGCGGGTCATCCCTTAAATTGTACAGGGCAGCATAATACTTGGCAAAGGCGTCTGCTATCCCATTAGGGTGCCTTATAAGTGATCCGTCTGGGCCCTTCAAAAATTCAATTTTAGATTTAATTTCCCGTTTTTTTGTTCTTCTAGCTAGTAAGGTGCTGGCTCTATCCCCCATCGCATAAAAAGTTGATTTACTCTTTTTAAGATTATGTTCATATCTATACAACAGGAGGGATCGCAGTTGAAACCTGCAAGTAAGAATTTCCCTGGACAGTGTAGACGGGGAGGCCTTGTTAATAGTTTCTAAGTGTTGAATATGGGCTATAATTTCTTTAATTTCTGCTTCTCTTTGCTTTTTCAAGAATGATGCAGTTTTTAAAAACTGCCCTCTAATAACTGATTTGTGTGCAGCCCATAAGGTCTCGTCAGAGACCTCCCCATTGTCATTATGTCCAAAGTATTCCAACAGGCCTGCCACAACCTCCTCCTGAACGTTCTTTTGGTTCAGTAAACTAGTATTAAGTCTCCACTGAGGCACCATAAATCCACTAGTAGAGTCCTGTACAACCAAAGTTATCGGAGCATGATCCGACCATGTTATCAGACCCACTTCAGCACCCGTACACTTGTGAACAGTCTTACTATCCGTCAGGAAGAAGTCGATCCTGCTGTACGACCGATGCCTTGGGGTAAAGAAAGTATAGTCCCTTTCCGATGCATGAAGGTATCTCCATATGTCATGTAGATGAAACTCCGCGACCAACTGTTTCAGTTCCTTTCCTGACTTAGTGGACCTTACCGAGCAGTCCATAGATCGAAGAACTGGAGTGTTAAAGTCACCGCAGATTATCTCTGACCCCTGTGCGGTGCTCCTAAACATCTGGAAAAATTTCCGGGCAAATGTTAGTTGAGATGAGTTTGGAGCGTAAATCGATGCCAAGGTATACAAAAGCCCATTCAGGAGGCACTTTAGAATAATATATCTCCCGTCTGCACCATAGGTTACATCAATCATTTTGAAAGCCACAGAGTTTTAATCAGGATAGCCACTCCTCCTTTTTTTTTTTTTTTTTTTGTCATTTGCAAAGAACATATGTGGAAATCTTGGATGTAGTAGCCTTTTATTGTCATCAGTAAGAAGGTGAGTTTCTTGAATACATGCTATATCACATTTGGATGCTATAACTTCTCTCCACAGCATGGATCTTTTTGCAGGAGAATTGAGACCCTTCACATTGAGAGACAGATACTTAATACTCATGGTGGATCCCAGAAAGGACGATGTTTCCAGGCAGGCCGACTGAGAGGCATAGGGCAGGCAGAGGCAGGCAAGGAGGACCAGTTAGGGACGGTGCACGGGTGGAGGGAAAAAACAACAAAAACAAAAAAACTTGAATACTTCAGCTTCATCCTTACCGGACAGCTGGGAAGTACTTGCTCGCCATAGGCGAGAACAACAGAGGGCTTAAGTGACATCACAGGTCACATGAGAGCTACACACGCCTGCGGCTGGCGAGACTCCCTCAAGCTGGTTCCCACTCAGGATTGATCTTTTTCTTCTGAGCATCCCCCTGCTCCCGGCGTGAGTCTGAGTGCATTGTAAGGGGTAATCCCCAGGACTCAAGTAGTTTGCTCAGTTGAGGAGGGGACTGGCATACATGTGTTTTAGAATCCCTGAAGATAATCAATTTCACCGGGAATCCCCATTTATAGTGTATGTCATGCTCCCTCAGGATTCTGGAGAACTGGGAAAATTCTCTTCTTTTTGCCAGAGTTGCAGCAGACAGGTCCGGGAACACCTTTAAATCATTAAATTCATCTGGGAGGATAGGGTTATCCCTCAGTATCTGGAGCACTGCTTCCTTTGTTTTATAAAAATGCAGTCGTGCCAGCGTGTCCCTGGGCAGAGTGGGGTCGATACCTTTAGGTTTAGGGATTCTATGTATTCTATCCACTATGAGATCTCTTTCTGTGTGTTCTGGGAGCAGTAGTTGGAGAAACTTGTGAAAGAAATCTGGCAGCTCTTTATCAGCTACTGACACAGGAATGCCCCTAATTTTAAGATTGTTCCTTCTGGATCTGTCTTCCAGATCCCCAAGCTTGTTTTTCAGTATTCCCACCTCCTCCTCTAACGCTGTGTTAGCATCAATCAGATCATTGTGTGACTGAGCAAGTTCGGCCATTTTAGACTCCACATGGTCTGTACGGTCCCCCAGTGATTTGATTTCCTCCTTAACTTCTTTAATCATGTTCTTAAGATCCCTGAAATCCTCCTGCAGTGATGACCTCAGAGAACTGAGCATGGCTTGCAGCCTTTCCTCTGTGAGAGGAGTGCCTGTGACACTGCTTCCCCCCCTGTCTCTTCCTGGTGTAAGGGAGACATCTTCTGAGGAGAGGGGGATCCCCTATCCCTGGGATAAAAGTCAGTAAGCTTGGCCGGGGGGCCAGATTTCCGGGGTCTACCCTTTGGCATACTGTGCAGAGGGGATTACTCACTGTTTCAGAGGAGAGTTCTCAGCGATTTGAAGCAGCTTTGAGCCAGTTTGTACAGCCACAGCACAGAGCTTCCCTCTTAAGCAGCCATTGCCTTCAGAATGCAGGCCACACCCCCTTGTTAGATTTTTCTTAAAGGGACCTTTCTTGAATTGCCATCTATAAATTCTGCTGGACTCGTAATCCTTTATATCTCTGATATTTTTTCTGTTTTTGCATGCATATTTCTTTTTCATATTTTTGGGCTTCATCATCCAATTCACTAGAGAACTGGGACAACTGTTCAGTTGTGAGTCCCTTCTGTAGATTGCTAAAAGAATCCATAATCATCTGATCCACTTCCAAAATGGATTTATCTTGTTTCTCAGTAATCATAAATGACAGGGAGCATTGGGCGGCAGCCTCTTCCCATTTTTTTGGTTGAATGTCATCTAAATCAAAAGACGGATACACTTGGATACGTAACCCTCGAGGTACAATAAAAATAAGCTGCCCCCGTGCAGCATATTCCACACTTACCGTTCCGTGGCTAAGGGCTTATCCTTGATGACTGACCCCCACAGCTCCAGGAATGCCATTAGCTGCTCCATCTGGGTGGGGGGGAGCTGGAGTGACGCCAGCTTTTGGAATGAGATGATGCTGTAGCTTACAAGCACTTTTTTCTTTTATTGCTCCGGGCTGCTTCTACTAAAGCTTTGCGCTGGGACTCCATGGCAAACTTCTGGCACTTTCTCTGCAGTTGTCGGGGAAGATCATCTTGCTCAGTGCAGCAAAATTTGCAAGAATTAGACAGTAAATCCAATATCCATTGTACAATTGCAATGAGAAATATTCTACAAATGTGTAACATAAGAAATATCACAAATTGTGAGGGGAGAAAAACAGGGATTGCAAAAAGTTCACAAGAATGCACGATATTGAAAAAAGATTCTTTACACTGCAATAAAATATATAATATATAATATATAAATATATATATATTATATATTTTATTGCAGTGTAAAGAATCTTTTTTCAATATCGTGCATTCTTGTGAACTTTTTGCAATCCCTGTTATTCTCCCCTATATATATATATATATATATATATATATATATATATATATATATATATATATATATATATATATATAAAATATATATATATATATATATAAAATATATATATATATATATATAAAATATATATATATATATATATATATATACATACATACATACATACATACATACATACATACATACATACATACATACATACATACATCAATCATGCTAATAAAGGGAAGTAATGATATAGATAACTAAATGTGGGAGAAGGCATAAATATATATGAACAAACCTCAATGGGTTGTGGGATAACATGTATCACATGAAGCGATCTGTTGTGCTTGTCTAATGTTCAACACTCATAAAGAGCCTGGGATCAAAAAGGATAAGAAACATACATAAGGTCAAGATCTTATGGATATACATTTCTGTGACTATAGAGGGATTCTTTGAACAAACCGTACATCAGTAAACGTTGGGTACATATATCTTGGCACCCTCATACTAATGTTCATGTGAGCAAACCCCTGAAATAGGACAAGAAGGTATGTCCATTAAACAGGGGGACTATTATGTTAGAAATTGTGAAGAATATACAAAAAAATGAAATTTCTTACCCTGTGGGTGAAAATGATAAGGTATACCCTTTGGTGCAGTCTACGTGACCTAAGTATATGATAAATAAGAGGTCAAGGGACAAAAAGCTGTCTCTAACAACACGTGCTCATTGCCATGTGCATACCTGCATAGGTGGTCCACGTGGTGTGGGTGTTTGGAGGTGCCCGGGAGTGACAGGTAAAGTGTCCTGTGCAGCGTTTAAATAGTGCCTGAAAGGCGCGCCTAACATGACTGTTTCCTGGTTGTGATACGCAAGGTGGTGAGGCCTGGAGCGCATCTTGTGCATGCGCCGCCTGAGACACGAACGGCGCATGCGCAGAAGGCAGAATCCACGCCTCGATAGGGGAGGTGATAACACAGCGTGTGACGCTTCTTGCGCATATGCCGCCTGGCCCCAGGCAGCGCACGCGCAGCAGGCATCACATAACTGTGCATTGTGGAGGGACAAACTATTGTGGTGACGGGCGGAACGCATCCCGCGCATGCGCCGCCCGTTAGTCCAAACGGCGCATGCGCAGAAAGCAAACCCCCTCCCCCCCGCGCGTCGGCATAGTGATGCATGGTGTAGGTAACCAGGTGTGAGGGAGAACAAAATACAGGGAGTTAATAAGATCCTGTGGTGCCGGTGCCAGTTTGTCATCCAGGGCAGGTGTACGACTATGGGTTTGAATCTTAGGTGCCAGGCAGTGAGATTCAAGGTCAGATAGGAAGAGAAGCCTAGGGAAAAAAAGAGAAAATATTAAAATGATGTAAGAGAATTATATCACTAAACTAAAATAATTTTTAGATGTTTTCCTTTTTTTTTTTTTTTTTTTTTTTTTCTTTTAGATATATAAATTTCTTTTGGTAATATAGCGACTTTACATTAGTGGTATGAGACAACAGCTTGTCACTGAAGATGTCATAGATCCTGTGGAAAAATAGAGGATAAGAAGTAGCAAATGATAATTATGAAAGGGGTTTCAAGGGAAATCCTCGTATTCCCTGTTTAGGCCCCTTGGTTCAAGGGTCTTAAGGGTATGGATCCAGTATGCCTCCCTTTCCTTGAGAATCTGGATCCTATTGCCACCCCATCTCATAGGAGGTACATGTTCTATAACCTGATGTATTAGTTGTGCTATGGTGTGATTTTGGGTAATGAAATGATGGGGGATGGGAAGTAACGTTTGCTTGCAGCGGATGGTGGACTTGTGTTTGTTGATACGGTCTCGGATACGCTGGGTAGTCTCCCCAACATATCAGAGACCGCAAGGGCATTTGATCAAATATATGACAAATGTGGAATCACAGGTGAAGAATTCATGTATGGGGAAAATTTTTCCGGAGAGGGGGTGGGAAAACGAGTCCCCACGGGTGAGATTATTACATTGTAAGCACCGCAAACAGGAAAAATGACCCTTTCTTGGGGTGCCAAGAAACGTCTGGCGTGGGAGAATTTTTCCTGAGCCTAAATCTGCTTGTACAAGATTCTTTCAGGTTTTTAGGTCTTTTGTTGCAGAATAGTGGGGGTACAGAGAATTCTTGTATGGAGAGATAAGCTGCTTTCAGTAAGGGCCAATGCTTAAAGATAATAATTTTAAGGGGCGAAAAAGGATGATATGTATAGACGCAACTAATTCTTAGGACCTCCTTTCTCCTTACCCGTGAGTTACGAGATGTACAGTTACCAGCTACATCAATGGGATGCCCTCTGGAAATTTCTGGCTCATCTCCTGTGTTCTTACCCTACGCTGTACTGGATCCGACACAATCCTGTGTATCCTCATGTGTTGGGAGATCGGTAATGATCTCTTAGTATGTGACGGGTGACAGCTTGAATAATGTAACAGATTATTTTTGTCCGTGGGCTTAACGTAAAGATCCGTGCTAAGAAGGCCCTCAGGAGATATTTGCACCAATGTGTCCAGAAAATTGATGCTCTGTGTGTCCGAGTGCATCGTAAATGTTAGATCTGGTCTTATGTTTAAATCATGGAAGAACTGGGTTAAGGATTCAAGGTTGCCCCGCCAAAATATGAAAAAATTATCGATGTATCTCATCCACGTGAAGGCGTATTGAATCCATAGTGGATGGTGGCAAAATACATGGCTTTCTTCAAAATGTGCCATATACGCGTTGGCGTAAGGTGGCGCTAAAATAGATCCTATTGCGGTACCCCTCCTTTGAAGGAAGAATTGGTCCTGAAACAGGAAGAAGTTGTTCTCGAGTACTAGCTGAAGTAAAGCAATACAGCGTTTTGTGATGGGGAGTAGGAACTGTATTTTTTGAGGAGCCAGTCTGCCGCCAATAGACAATCTTGGTGCTCTATACTGGTGTACAGGCTGTTCTAAATCTCTAAACCTTCTAAACCTAAAACAACTCTAGACTAATAGAATACTATGCCAATAATTATATTTTATATAAAGACCATAAAAGATGAGGACATTATATTTCTAAAAAGAAAGTAATTGAAGATTCAATTCAAACTATAGAGCAAATATGTAAGGAGGGAATTGTTTAGTGTTGCGCGATATGTTTCAAACTCATTATGTTGGGCTATTAAATGAATTTGTGAAATGTTTGGAGGGAGGGGATTATTCCATTGGGCTGCAATTAATGATTTAGTGGTAAGGAGAATATGAATAAGAGAATGAAGGGATGGATCTAATAGGTCTAAATCTAATGAAAGGAGGGCCAATTGGGGAGTCAAAACTATATTGGAATTAGTAATTCTATTAGACTAGGAACTTCCTTCCATAAGATTTTTAATATTGGATAGTCACAAAAAATGAAATTTTTCAACCGCCTCCAATTCCTCCAGCATAATGAAGCGTTGGTAGTATTGAATTGATGTAATCTTAATGGGGTATAATCCCAACGAGACGGTAATTTATAATAGGTTTCCAGAAGAGAAGTGCAAATAGGAGGAGTTGCTTGCAGTGAAAATTGCCAATTATCCTCTGGAAATTGGGAGAAAGATATTCAGCCACAATCTGTCATAGATTTGTTTTACAATATTTGTCGCTTACTAAATTTATTTTTGTGCTCCAAATCAGTGTTACTAGGATTGCAGAGTAATGGGTCGACTCATGTTTCTATTTAAAGGATTTTTCTAAGGATGACTCTTAAGGACATGAGAATCTTGAATTCAGAGTCAGGAATCTTATGCTTTATTTTGATGTCAAAATAAGAAATACAAAAAACAAAAAAAAAACAGAAGTAGTTTGTTTTGCCATCTTGTGACCACTATTTTATTTTCCCATAAATGGAGCTGCGTGTGGGAGGTTTTGCTTTTTTATTTTTATATCCCAATTTTATTGATCAAAACCATTTTTTTTATAGAATCTAAGTTTTAGTCAAAAAGGTGCAGCCATTTATCCATAATCATGGCACACCGCAATAATGTGATTTGTGAGCACTGTATCGCTACCTTCAGTTTTGGCTTAAGGTTATAAAAGTGGTTTGGCTTTTATTCCAGCCACAATAAATAAACTTTACCTAGAGGTCTCTCCTGTTGGTGCATGTTGAGGGGTTGCAGCGGCAGTCTTTTGAGCAGACCTGCTCAGGTTTTCGTCAGTTGCATTGCTTGTTCTTCCATATCCCTCCACATTTGCAGTAGAATATAGAGAAAAGAGCACACAAGCTTGGCATTATTACCAATTGCCAAAATACAGCCCCCGCAATTTATTAAAATTCAAAAATATACTGATAGGGACCTTAGATTGTGAGCCCCAGTGGGGACAGTATTGCTGATGTATGTAAAGAGCTGTGGAATTAATAGCGCTATATAAATTATTATTATTATTATTATTATTATTATTATTATTTATTATTATACGATCTGACAGCATGGAAAAGCCTTCCCCACCCCTAAAACAAAAAAAATCATTGTGAAGCATAACGGTTGTGGATGTAGTTTTGTCTCCATACTTTGACATTGCCAGTCATCAGACCTCACACGTCCAGTGTATTCTATGCTCAGCCATACCTTGGACCCCTGAGTTAGGTGGCAATGGAGAGAACCCCTAAATAATCCAGCACACATGCCCATTCTATCCTAATCTGAAAGCACATTCAATAGCATTCGATCAGGGGTCCCCCCCCCCCACTAAACACTTTTTTGGGCCGTTTCACATTTCGGCTAGAGGTGCAGTTTTTGAGTCATCCACCACTACCAAAGGCTCATCTGGTGATAACAGTGGCTGATGCATACCACGCTGCTTGTATAATTTATAGAATTTGGAGCGTCCAATTCTTTGGATTAAATTTTTATTTCGTTTGGCTATTTTTCGTTTCCCTTTTGTCTCTAAGAAACCTTGAAGTATTGGTGGGTCTTGTGAGGATGTAGAGATATCTGGGAGATGACGTTTAGTTCCTGTAATGGTTGAATTTCAGCTTCTTTCAGGTGAAGATTGCTGGTGAGTGATTTTTTAATTTTGGTCTTATTTATGCGCTCTTCTTTGTCTATAAAGGAGTGCAAAGGCATAATTTTATGCAATTTTGATAGACACAATTTAAGTGCTCTATAGTTATTTGGGATCAGATGCAGAATGGTAGTAGCTTTGCATAGTTTTGGAATAAGATTAATTTTTGTAGTTTTATGCCAGAGATTGAGGGTTGTGGTGAGAGGATTTGTAATGCTATTAGATTTTAATCTCTTGTATTAAAGATATGAAAGTGCAGCGCTCCTGGAAATAAAAATTCTTCGGTGCTCGGATAGGGTCCAACCCCAAATAATAAGAAAATTAATCCGGCACAAAATTAACGTAAAAAATTTGCAAATTTATTTGGCAAGCAAAATGTGTGAAATAACGTTTCGGTCATTAGACCTTCTCCAAAATTCACACTAGAATATAAACAAAAAGAAACTATTACAAAAATGTCAAATTACATGGACATATATCAGAAAATACATGCTCAAGTGTGAATAAACACAGTCACAATTGTTGCCAATCAAGCACAAACATAAAAAGACAAAAGAGCAAATAAATGCATTTTTAAGAAAGTTTACATATATGTACAAGACCATCTGAAATACAGATAACTTGCAATGAATAACAGACAACGGGAGACAATCATCCCTCAAAATGGAGAAAAGGAAAAATACACTCTAGTGTCATAATCTGTAATAACAGCAACATCTGTAGTCAGAAGGAAAAAGGGGAAAGTATAAAGTTCAGAATCTATGAACTCTAGCACAGACGGTAACAAAACATAATTTATTAAAGAAAACAAGAGGTAGAGCACAAAGCATCACTGGTATACAATGAAAAATGAAACCTATGAACTTACCAATGCTTGTAATCTGGATTGAATGTGCTGTATGGAAACTGCCTCTATGGGTCTCAGATGTGGGCGCTTTGCTCATGGCGGCTGACTGTTAAATAAACCGCTCAATCATCGGTGGGTGTAAATCAAACCAATTAACCCCGTAGTGTTACCTCCGGGACTCCCTGCCAGATATGATGTAACCATGCTGTGAGTGACATGTAAGTGAACGTGTAGGATCGGAAATACCGTGAAAGCGCACTAATAATTTTATTCTAAACATAACAGAATTATGATACAGAATGCTATGAGTTTATGTGGAACAAATTGAATGTGAAAAATAATGCTTTTGAAACAGATATTAATGAACACTAAAGTGCCTGCCTTCCCGAAAATGATATTAAAACATTAGTTTTCACATTGGATAGGTATTGGGAACAGGGGAAAACCTAACCCTAAAGGAAGGAGATAAAAAATAAAAAAAAAGCAGTGCAATAAAGAAATGGGGAAAAAAAACCCCCACCCATTTAATGTGAATAATTTTTGTTTTTTTTTAGAAAAGTAATTGGTGATGACCTAAACCCATATGGTTTTAGAAGAGGTATGAGTGTATGAATGTAAAACAAGTGAACATTAAGATACTGGCAGGTAAATATAAATTAAAATAAATAAAAAGTAGAAAATTGTAAATAAATATAAAAGAAAAAAATGTGCAGAATGAGGGGAAAAAAGGCAAAAGGGCAGGAGGAGAAAAGTATTAATGAGGGACAGAGGTTATAGGGAATATATATATATATCGGCATTCTTCATGTCAGCAGTCATGGTTTTGGCTAAAAAAATAAAAAAAATCAGTCAGTTCATGTTATAAAGGGGAAGAATTATAAACACCTCCCCCCTTTCCCGCCCAACTTGTGTCGATCTCTATTCGTGTCCCTAGGTTCCAATGTTTGGAGCGTGAAGATCCAGAAGGCCTCTCTCCGTATTATCATTCTATCACCCCCTTGTCTGTGAGAATGAACCTGTTCCAAGACTTGAAATCTTAGTTGGCTGTCATTATGTCCACACTTTTGGAAATGAAAAGGAATTGGGAGGGCCACTCTCTCGCATATTATCGTAGATTTATGTTGAGAGATTCTATCTTTATGTGGGAGAAACCACCCAACCAGTCAAAGTAATCCACAAGGGCAGTTAATAATATAGACCACGAGTGACGTGTCACAAGTATAAAAGCCGTTAATAGGGTAACCTTGGCCACTGAGGATGCATTACTTTATTGCCCTTTAATATATTGCAGCACTGTGGGCAGTTTACACAGGGAAAAGTTCCATTTTTGGGGGTTTAGAAGAATGTCTGGACTGGTCTGCTAGAAACGGAGCCTATGTCCACTCTCACTAATTTATTTCCCAGATTTGGAGGATGTCAGAAGCAAGGCAAGAAGGGTGAACTAAATTCCTTGACATCAGTGTAACCCCAGTGCAAAATGGTCCAGTGACTCCTCATTTCCATCCTTTTATGTGTAAAATACGTAAAGTATGTATAAAGGGCAATCGATCCCCCTTATTCGTTTTGGAGGGCATATTGGTCATCTCTCTCCTAAGCAAATCACTAGGGTAGCCTCTGGATCGAAATTTAGATTCCAGCTCCTGTAATCTCTTCTTCTTGTTGTCAGATTAGTTAACCATCCTCTCTATTGGAAGGAATTGTGACTTGGAGTGACTTTTTAGTAGCTTTGGGATGGTAGCTACTGTAAAGGAGCACATTGTTCCGGTCGGTAGGCTTGACAAACCAGTTTGTAATAAACCCTGTTGTGAACACATTTGGACTGGTTTCAGTTTTGGGCTCCCTCTGGTGGCCAATGCTGGTAGTGGAGTTGGCTGGCTTGATAGAGGCCAGACAGCTGATGAGGATTGGAAGTCAGGTGGTTCTGACTGGCCTATATAACTGTGTAGTGTTCTCTTGTTCCTGGCCAGTGCTCAATGTTTCCTCCTGTGTTCTAGGACATCCTGAAGCCAGCCTAATCTTCTGTTTCTACCTGGACTCATTTCAGAAAAGTCTGGTCTTGGTACCTAAACAGCAAACAAGTAAATGGAAGCAACCAGCAATGTACAAAGGCATATTTTCTGATTTTTCTTGTGTGGCATCTAGGTGGAGTTGGATCATTCCCGGCTGGGATTGTCTGTGTACCTTGCTTCATTTTCTGCAGTATATTTTGTTTTGTCATGCTTGGTACTGATTTCAGTCCCTCCTCTATATTAGTGTTTTGCTTGGATCCTAGTAACACCATAGTACTGATATAGTGGGGGCAGAGTCCGTGTGGACTCAGTATTTTTCCATATCAGGCGTGTTGGTATTTTCTAGGGTTTTGGACGGCTGCAGACAGTGCTCTTTCCTATATAGATAGTTTGGGCCTCATCTTTGCTGAATCTGTTTTCTTCCTGTGTATTGTTTTTCTTACATCACCGTAATCTTTATATGTGGGGGGCTATCTATATCTTTCGGGGACTGCTCCGAGGCAGATAAGCTTTTTCTTGTATTTCTTTCTGTAGGAATAATTAGTTCTCCGGCTGTGTCGAGGCGACCAGGTCATCGTAGGCACGTCCCACGGCTACTTCTAGTTGTGTCAGTGTGAGGTCTGCAGTCCGCTAAGATTCCAACCACTCTGGTGACACTCTGGGATTCCCAGTTTTTGTCCTCTTTCTGATCCACCTCGGTCACTGAATCACAACAGAACCCATATCGTCCTTCATAATAGTAGTGTCCAGAAAATTGATCTGATTAGAATCCTAATGGATAATAAACTTTAATTCAGACCAAATACTATTTCAGGACTGATGGAATTCCAGAAGCGAGTCCATGGACCCCATCGCAGTCATTCATTTCTGGGCGTAAAACATGTCCTGAAACATGAAGACATTTTCCATCACTTCTACCTTCAGAAAGTCCAAACAGCATTCTCTGACCCCTGCTGTTAAACCATTATGAAGTAAGATTTTGTACCGCTTCCAAACCCTTACTATGTGTGATAGCAGTATGTAAACTAGTGACATCCCATGTGACCAGAAATGCATGAGTTGGAACCTTATCTAGATCTTTAAGGACCCTCAAAATCCCCAGTGTCAAAGAAGGAGGCTGTGTTTCTAGTGAGAGGTGTTTAAAATTTTCTCAAGATGGCGAGGGGTGATAATATGGACTCAATACCAGCTACTATTGGTCTGCTGGGAGGATTGATTAATGACTTGTGTATCTTTGGCAGTATGTAAAATATGGCAATAACGGATTGTCTTTTTGTAGAAATTCAGATGTATTTTTATCAATGATGCCTTGACTCAAATAATGTTCAAGAGATCCAATGAAACTTTTAATTTGCACATACAGGAGCCACATACCTCTCCGGGAGGGATACCTCTCCGGGAGGGATGGTCAGGGACCACAGTTGGCAACGAGAGGACCCGAGTGCTGTCTACGTAGTCCTTTACCATTGGGCGCTCCAGCTTCCTTCTGTGAAGTAAGGTAGCTCTATGAATGCCAACTGGGAATGCTGGGTTATCGTATAGAGGAGTCAGAAGTCCCGGAACAGAAAAGAATTAAAATTTTACTGATCCCGGTCTCACAAACTTAATCAGATTTACTAAAAGGGCCGAGGGGGCACTCCAGCTCATCGCCACTAAAGGAGAGGACCAGAGCCGCGCCACCGGGTCAAATTCCGATCTAAAGAGTTCTAAGTCTACCCATTTCTTGTGGCCCCTTCCAGGGAGATGAGAGGGGTCAGGAGAATGCTCTGTTTACCTCTGAGGGAGGAGGTTTGCTGGGAGCTATTCTGTGTCTGGGCAGCGCTTTCCTCCAGGCCAAGGCTTCCGCTTGTGGACTAGGCCGCAACTTCTACTCTCCACAGATAGCCCCAGGGCTTGCTGCACAGAGGGTCCCTCAATGCTGGGGTCACCGGAGGACAGGTCCCACCGCTGGGTGAGCGTTAAAATGCCTTCGGATTTTTTCACTTTTTAGCAGAGCTCTCCACCCCCACGTCTGCTCCTTGCTCCAGTCAGGCCACGCCCACCTCCAGATCATTTTTATCGTTCAAGCCCAAAGGGCCCATTAGATGGTATTTTATAATAGAATGTGCTTCCCTTTGGAGAAGTAATTTATGGGGGTCTCCACCCCTTGCTGGTGTTTCAACCAGCTCTAAACCAGCAAATCTAAGTAAGTTGCAATCCGCATTGTGCGTTTCTTTCATATGGTTTATTAATTTTGTGGCACCTATCCCTGAAGAAATTGAATTACGATGCTCTCTAAAGCGAACAAATAGTGGTCTAATTGTCTTTCCAATATAGTACTGTCCACATGGACAAAAGATCACATAGACCACTATTTTTGTTTTGCATCTGACTGTTTTGTGGTGTGCCAAACATCACCTATTCTAAATGCCTTATCTGTAATGTGAAATCGGCAGAACGAGCAACTGCCGCATTTATGGTTTCCCACTGGTCCCATACGATGTAGCCAAGTGTTAGGGGGAATATAGTGTCGCGGGCGGGGAAGGGACGCTGCGCTCACCCACTGCTCGGGTTCGGCGCTTGCTACTGCTTGCTTGCTGGCTGCTCGGTGGCTCAAGCGGCGGGCCGGATCCCGGGGACTCGAGCGGCGCTCCTCGCCCGTGAGTGAAAAGGGGATTGGTTTTGGGGATTTATTGTTCGTGACGCCACCCACGGTTGTGGTGCGGTTGTGACACCACCGCTGCTCTGGACGGGGATCCCGGGAGCGATGACAGGGAGCAGCTTGGATGTTGGTTTTTTCCCCTCCGTGGGTAGGGGGATTAGTTGTCCCAGGGCCCAGTGAGGGAGGTATGCGTGGCAGGTGGGTTACGGGACCTGGTGAGGTGCAGGGTCGCGGGGCCAGCGCGGTGCCGCACGGCACGGTAGTACTCACTCAGCCAATGATGAATGCAAAGTCCTTGGTAAAACACACTGCTGGATGGACTGGGCCCACTGACTGCTGCGGTGGTTTCTGCTCCCGGAAGGTTGATGGGACCCGTCTTTCCCTGCACCTTTAGAACATTGTTGGTACTGATGGCTTCCCACCAGTAACCCGCTCCCCAGCTCGGATGAATGCTGAGGGAGCCCCTTTTGCCCGCAGGCTCTGGCCCTGGGAACTGTAGCCTTGGCGGTGACTGTGTTTCCCTTCACGGTTTGAGCTGTTGCCTTCTATCGGGTCTTGACTGCTGGGAATCCCTGGAGGTTCTCTTCGCTAACGGATTTGACCTTTCTAACGGCGACTCCTAGCCTGGTCGGGGTCCGTAGGCCCTGCCGAACGGTGCTGGCTTCTTTGTTTCCCGATCCGATTCCGGCGGGCCACCGCCTGTCCCCGGTCCTTACGGTTCACTCCAATCGGCCTTTCCTGCAGACGGTCACCACCGTCTGCCAACCTTGCTGTTTGTGCCCGGGCCACGCACCCGGACACGGTCAGACAGTTGCTCCTTTTGCTACTTCTCCAAACTACACTCCTCTCCCTTTCCCTCTCGGAACTTAACTCTAAACTGCACTGAACTTCCTCTTCCTGCCTCCAGGACTGTGCACTCGGTGGGCGGAGACCAACCGCCTGGCTCCACCCCCTGGTGTGGACATCAGCCCCTGGAGGAAGGCAACAAGGATTTTGTCTGGCTTAGATGTGCCTAGCCGGGGTGTGGGGTGTGATGTTGTTGTTCCTGCGACGCCCTGGCTTGTCCAGGGCGCCACAATAGCGTTTAACAGGCAGATCCCCTATATTTCTTGTGCGTCTGTATGTAATTAAAGGCTTGTTATTTGCTAGAACAGCTAATTCTTTTTCCTTTTCAATGATGTGCCAATTTTTGTTAATAGAGCTAATTATTCTGTCCATTGGACCGTATTTAAAGCTGAAAACAAAATGCTCTTGATTTTTATTACAAAGTTTTTGACTACCTTTATTATCAAAAGATGTTTTTCTAGATTTTTCTGAAGGATTTTTTCTTCAGCCCGTTTTTGTGCGCCATTTATTTCTGAGGGAGAATAACCTCGCTCTTGAAACCTCTGAGCTCATTCAGCTAATTTGGTCACATCATTGTTTATTCTGTATACTCTTAAAAATTGGCTAAAAGGTACGGATTTTAACACGTGTGCAGGGTGTGCACTTTTGTGATGCAATAACATATTGACCGCTGTGGGCTTTCTATATAGTTCCCTTGTTATTTTACCTTCACATACAGACAACTTTACATCAAGAAATTCGATGCTCTGGTCTCCAAATAAATAGGTGAAAAACATGTTATATTTGAATTTAAATGAGGCAAATGACTTCAGGCTATCCCCATCCCATATAATTAAAGCGTCATCCACGAAACGCAGGTATTTTTTAATGCTTTATATACGGATTTTTTATATCCTATATTAGATCTTCCTCTACTGTTGCCAAAAATAAATTAGCTAAAGTGCTTGCAACTGGGGTCCCCATGGCCACTCCACTACGTTGCAAATACCAAGTATTACCAAAGTTGAAGGCATTATGGGAGAGTACCAGATGTAAAGCTTCTTCTATACATTTAATTTGAGCTGTTTTTTCCCTATTTTTACTAGTCTGTCCACTATGACCTCCACCGCAAATTGTTGTGGGATCCTAGTGAACAGACTTTCAATATCAAGGGATACCCACTTGAAAGATGTTTGCCATTCAAAATTGTCTAGATGATGGACTAAATCGTCCGTATCTTTTACATACGATGGAATACAGATTAACAACGGGTGTAGTAGCCAATGCAAGTATTTTGATAATGGTTCTGTAAAAGAACCGATCCCCGACACGATGGGTCGACCGGGTGGTGCTGTTATAGATTTATGAATCTTGGGGACCGTATACCAGTGTGGTTTGCTAGGAAATAAGGGCAACAATTTCTCTGCTCTATTTTTTGACAAAAAGCCTGAAGTCGCTTGTCTATTAAAAAATCCACGTAATTTTTCTTTAAATTTTGAGGTGGGATCACTTTTTAATACCTGAGGTCTGTATTACCCAGCTGTGTCTGTGCTTCAGTCAAATAATGTGTCTAGCAACACCGTAGCACCCCCTTTATCCGCTTTTCTGATGGTGAGATTTTCTAGTTGTTGGATTCTTTTCAAAGCTTTTAGCTCATTTTTAGATACATTATCTGGTAAGGTTGGATATTTTAAAGAACGCATTTCTCTCATTACAATCTCTTGAAAGAGGTCTATATTATTACCCTGTGTTGTGGGGGAAAGAGATTTTATACCGCCTGTAAAACCAGCTGTTTTTTGTTGTGCATCACTATTTTTTTTATTACTGAATACAGCGCTGTCTGCAGCACATTGCCTGTAATCTGCCTGTGCAGTATATTCCTGCCGCACACTTGGCTCCGTTCTGCCCATATTTTCGGGAGAATAGATCGGGGGCTTTTGTCTAGAATAAAGGTTGTCATATTTGTACCGTACATTATCTCTCTATAGTGCACCTCCCCTTTTCCCTGCGGGATTGTGGGTGCATACTCCACAATGCCGCTGAAGCCATGGGCCTAAGGTGCAGTGTGATTAGGTTGATGATTGTTACGGTCAGTATTTTGTATTAGTGACTGTAATCATTTTATATGAATACAGGACATTTTGTATTACTGTAATAAGTTTGTATACATACAGTAAATATTTTTGGGTTGTGGAACGAATTGTCTTCACTTCAATTATTTCCTATGGGAAAATTCGCTTTGATAGGAGTAACTTGGTTTAAGAGCTCCCGGAACTTATTATGCTCCTAATGCACTATGATGATCTCTTGTATTGGTTTTTGTTTATTTCTGAGATTCTACACCTGTTCTGCTATTTAGTATCTGTTTATTGTCTAACTGTACCCTTGAAACTTGCACATATCATCTGGTATAAGCAGGATTCGCCCGTTTTCTGTAGTATGTGTTATGAGAAAACACTTGATTTATCACTGTACGGACTGTCCGTTTTGCGGACTGAGCGCATGCGCGGTGAGGCATCATGCGATGCGCTGTTCTGATTCTGTGAGGGGGCCGGGCGCTGATGCGTCCCACTCTGGTATTGCCGCATGTAGTACTTTGAGCGCGCCGGATATGGCCGACGTCACTTCCTGTGGGACGTGCGTTCCACTGATGCGTTCCACCGCGTTAGGCGGAAGCGGTGAGCGCAATCGCGGATGTCACGTCTGACGCCGGCAGGAGAGCGGCGACTACTAAGTGTTGTTGCTAGTCAGCGGTGTACAGCTGATATGACTCGCGCTGTCACCGTCTGGTAAGTCGCCTACTCATCCATGTTTCTCCATGTAGGGTGGGATTATTGGGGGCTGTTGTTGTGAACCCCTCTTATTCTTCCCATTTTCTCATTTTTTTTTTTCTAGAGTAACCCAGCAGAGGTTTTCTCCTTAATGCTCCCCTGATGAATAAGTTATAGGAAACGCGTCGGGAGAAGGAGATTCTGGGAGAGGACAGGGAGTCCATTCATAGGGGGTCCCGGACCTGTTTGTTGAGGGTCTGTGGAAACGCCGAATATGAGGACAAACTGACCTCTGGGAGACAAGACACCAGCATTTGGGTGAGATTGTTCCCTTTTTTCAGACAATACCAGGTTAACAACACTATTATTTGAATTCCTGGTTATTGCTAATTATTAACCGGTTGTCAGGAACATCAGTTTTTTTGATTGAGCACCTGTGGGTGTCATGGTCATTAAAATCCCCCCATGATCAACTGGAGGGTGGTGTTGCATGTGAATAACACTACTGCCATTCTGTGAATCTGGTTTGGAGTGAGCAGTTTTATGTGAATAATCTTGGCCATCTCGGTTAAATGTTAAATATCTGCCAGCACTAACTTTTAGGTGTTGCGTGCGACAGGGTATGCCAGTCCCTCCGTATTGTATTGGAGGACTTTGCAATTCAATTAACCCTGAAGCTGTTTATTTTATGCATAGGCAAGGTGATCCTTCCCTATTTTTAGAGGAACTATTAAGTTATATTTTAGGTATTATTGCTGTATTCAGGTCCTTTAAATTATATACCACACCAGTGGCTGCATTATTTTTGTCTTATGTGATATGGCAGGTTTCTTGGCAGCAGCTATCGATACGAATAACTATTTCAGAGGCAAAAGAGGTGTTCTCAGAGAGGAACTTTGTCCAAAAAAAGTATACCCCTACTCTTAATGGGGCCTTTAATGATCTAACCAGGATCTATAAGGAGTGTACCACCTCGTGGTGGGAGGTGCAATCGCTCGAAAATTATCTAAAGGCCAAAATTGTCCCCAGATACCTTAGGCTCTCCCTCACACCCGGCTTCAGGTATAAAAGTCCTGAATTAGCTCTGATGTGGGAAAAAGAGGTAACTGACTGCTCGCTCAGGCTGATGACATATCTACTGGAGGAGGAGCATAAAAACCTAGCAACCCTAGAACTGGCTCTGAAGGAACAGATAGATATAACAAACAATTCTCAGGAGATGGTGATTTCGCAACTAAGGAGGTAACACTCCAGAACACCATCGAAAAATTTCAATATCTTAAGGAAAAAAAACATAGGTTCTACGTTGGGGATTTGCAGGAATTTAGAGATAATAAAGCGTATAATTTTTTTTCTCCAGTAGACCCGTCAGGCAGCGTGAGCCAGAAAGTACCTCTACAGACACAGAAGCCTCAGATTTGGACGGTAGGAATTTAGCTTCCCGTGGGAGGGGTAAAAACAAAGGGAAGGGACGGGGTGGTTATCGTTTTTTAGAGCAAACACACTACCCACTCAGGAACAAACAACGACAGAACAACCCCCCCCACCTACTACCGGGTCAGCCCAGATAATTAGTCAGGGAATATTGTGACACAGGCGGAGATGGCAGTCTTGAGTAAAGGTCTGGGGTTCGTTCCTACATCTGATTTTGACAAATTCGAGGGGGTAAAGGACTTGATTTTGTTTATCCGCAAACTCAAGTGGAAAAAGCATTACATAAAAGAAAATAAAAGAGTGCTGAATTAGGTATATCAGAGGACATTTTGGAGGACGTCAGATTACTATACAGTATTGGTGAAACTGATCCCAACTTAAATGGTCTGGGTCCTTTCACAGGCCTTAAACAAGAGTGACAAAATGCCACCACCAATGGGTGATGTGGGTTCTATTGATATCTTTTGTAATTTAGTCACCCGGGATATTGAGGATCTCCGGTTGGGGCGGTCCCGGGACTTCAATCTCTCCAAGGCTGAAATGGGGGCTTGTTGTCCCTGGAGCCTTCCCCCGAGTTGATCATAAAAAAATCAGATAAGGGTGGAAATATTATTCAGATGGACGTTGATAAATTTAAGGACATGTGCTTGAACATTCTGAATGACGTCAAGGGGTATGGCAAACTTGCCACTAACCCTACGAAAATCTTTATGGGTGAATTGAGACAGGTACTTTTGAAAGCAAGGGATAGGGGTTTGATAGAGGAGAGTTTGACTTCCTACTTCCAAGGTTCCCAGTGACTCCAACATTTTATTGCCTCCCGAAGATACATAAAGGGGTGAACCCATTAAAGGGGAGGCCGATAGTCTCGGGGGTGTGTAGTCTTACCCAAAATTTGGGAATATATCTGGATGAACTCCTTAAACCTTTTGTTGTCTCTCTCAATTCATACCTGAGAGATACGACTGACCTCTTGAAGAAACTTGAGGGCATCGTTCTCGAAGATGATGTTATTCTAGACAGTATTGACGTGGAATCGTTGTATTCCTCGATAAGACACGATGTAGGTCTGAAAGCTGTAGCACACTTTTTGAATGGCCGAGGTAGACAATTCAATGAGCACAATGCCTTCCTGATGGAGATTTTGGAATTCTGCCTGACACGTAATATTTTTACATTTGGAAATCAGCTCTACCACCAGCTCAGGGGCACCGCGATGGGCAGCCCTTGTGCGCCATCGTATGCAAATTTGCTCCTGGGCTGGTGGGAGGAGACTGTGGTCTTTGGGGGTGATTCCATTCTACCCACGGATAAAATCCTGCTTTGGTGCAGGTTTATTGACGACATCTTTATCCTGTGGAAGGGCTCGGAATTTGAACTATCTGGACTAGTGGAGGAACTGAATAAAAACAATTTGGGACTGTTCTTTACATCTGAAGTGAGTAGATTCAGATTGCCATTTTTGGATGTCCTTATTGAGAAAACCAGTGAAGGATGTATTGCCACCAGTACCCACCGTAAGGAGACAGCAACTAACTCGCTACTAAGGTGGGAGAGTAGTCATCCCATGTCTCAAAAACAGGGCATTCCAAAGGGGCAATTTTCCAGAATAAAGAGAAACTGTTCCAATAATGAAAGGTGTGTGCTACAGTTTGACCTAGAGAAAATGTTTCGTGAGAGGATATCCGAACACAATTATTAAAAAGGCACGTGAAGAGATCAATGAGTTCAGCAGGCCGGCTCTGCTGTATCCGCCACCAAGGCCGGATGATACAGCTGAGCTAGTCCGCTTCATCACAACATTTAACAACGGTTCGAAGGCAATGAGAGAAGTGCTGGAAAAGCATTGCTCCATTTTAAGAATGGACCTTGATATTGGCAAATTTGTTCCAGAAAAACCCCAGATCACCTTCAGACGAGCTAGGTCACTGCAAGATAGGTTGACCCACAGTCACTTTGTTGACAATAGGGGTACGGGCTGTGACTGGCTCAGAAGCAGTCCTAAGGGATGCTTTCGCTGCAGTGGGTTTGTGGCATGTAGCGTAGTGAGGGTAGGAAAGAAATTTTGGAGTACTAACACAGGGAAGGAATATGACATTCGCTGTTTTGTCAACTGCCGCACGAAAGGTGTAATATACAAGGTCACATGCTCATGTGGACAGGAATATATAGGTAAGACCAGGAGAGAATTTAGACGGAGGGTGGGAGAGCATTTGAGAGACATCAGGGTTGGAAATGATACCCCACTGGCAAAACATCTGAACACTTTTCACGGGGGTGACATAAATCAAATCACCTTCCAAAGCATTGATGTGGTTCCACCGCTTAGGCGGGGAGGCGATTGGGACAAGAAGATCCTCCAGAAGGAGTGTAGGTGGATTTTCAGACTAAAAACAGTCCATCCCCATGGTCTTAATGAATGTATATCTTTTGCACCCTTTTTATAGGTGAAGGTTCTAGTGTTAGTTAGGAGGGAAAGCCACCGGACGAGCGGGGGCGCCAACCACCGCTCTTTAGGGTGCCAACCCCCGCAACTAGGCAGGGTCAGATTCATCAGTTTAGCATAGTGGGTGGTGGAGTTGGTTAGTCTCCTTTTCCACTATACTTTATTTCTGTGGTAATGATTCAGTCCAGTTTGTGTCCATCTTCTCCTTCCTTATCCCCTGGCCTTTGCATTTACAGCTATAATTTGTGACTTTTGCCCTCCAGCACTTCTCTCTTAGGGCCTGAATGTATTGTGCATTCTGTCAAAAATCTATTTCATATGATGATCTCTTGTATTGATTTTGTCTATTTCTAAGATTCTACACCTGTTCTGCTATTTAGTATCTGTTTATTGTCTAACTGTACCCTTGAAACTTGCACATATCATCTGGTATAAGCAGGATTCGCCCGATTTCTGTAGTGTGTTATGAGAAAACACTTGATTTATCACTGTACGGACTGTCAGTTTTGCGGACTAAGCGCATGCGCGGTGAGGCGTCATGCAATGCGCTGTCCTGATTCTGTGAGGGGGCGGGCCGCCGGGTGCTGATGCGTCCCACTCTGGTATTGCCGCATGTAGTACTTTGAGCGCGCCGGATATGGCCGACGTCACTTCCTGTGGGATGTGCGTTCCACTGATGCGTTCCACCGCGTTAGGCGGAAGCGGTGAGCGCAATCGCAGATATGACGTCGGACGCCGGCAGGAGAGCGGCGACTATTTAAAAGTGATGTTGCTAGTCAGCGGTGTACAGCTGATATGAATCGCGCTGTCACCGTCTGGTAAGTCGCCTACTCATCCATGTTTCTCCATGTAGGGTGGGATTATTGGGGGCTGTTGTTGTGAACCCCTCTTATTCTTCCCATTTTCTCATTTTTTTTTTTCTAGAGTAACCCAGCAGAGGTTTTCTCCTTAATGCTCCCCTGATGAATAAGTTATAGGAAACGCGTCGGGAGAAGGAGATTCTGGGAGAGGACAGGGAGTCCATTCATAGGGGGTCCCGGACCTGTTTGTTGAGGGTCTGTGGAAACGCCGAATATGAGGACAAACTGACCTCTGGGAGACAAGACACCAGCATTTGGGTGAGATTGTTCCCTTTTTTCAGACAATACCAGGTTAACAACACTATTATTTGAATTCCTGGTTATTGCTAATTATTAACCGGTTGTCAGGAACATCAGTTTTTTTGATTGAGCACCTGTGGGTGTCATGGTCATTAAAATCCCCCCATGATCAACTGGAGGGTGGTGTTGCATGTGAATAACACTACTGCCATTCTGTGAATCTGGTTTGGAGTGAGCAGTTATGTGAATAATCTTGGCCATCTCGGTTAAATGTTAAATATCTGCCAGCACTAACTTTTAGGTGTTATTGCGTGCGACAGGGTATGCCAGTCCCCCCCCGTATTGTATTGGAGGACTTTGCAATTCAATTAACCCTGAAGCTGTTTATTTTATGCATAGGCAAGGTGATCCTTCCCTATTTTTAGAGGAACTATTAAGTTATATTTTAGGTATTGCTGTATTCAGCTCTATTTTTTTGACAAAAAGCCTGAAGTCACTTGTCTATTAAAAAATCCACGTAATTTTTCTTTAAATTTTGAGGTGGGATCACTTTTTAATACCTGATATCTGTATTACCCAGCTGTGTCTGTGCTTCAGTCAAATAATGTGTCTAGCCACACCGTAGCACCCCCTTTATCCGCTTTTCTGATGGTGAGATTTTCTAGTTGTTGGATTCTTTTTAAAGCTTTTAGCTCATTTTTAGATACATTATCTGGTAAGGTTGGATATTTTAAAGAACGCATTTCTCTCATTACAATCTCTTGAAAGAGGTCTATATTATTACCCTGTGTTGTGGGGGAAAGAGATTTTATACCACCTGTAAAACCAGCTGTTTTTTGTTGTGTATCACTATTTTTTTTATTACTGAATACAGCGCTGTCTGCAGCACATTGCCTGTAATCTGCCTGTGCAGTATATTCCTGCCGCACACTTGGCTCCGTTCTGCCCATATTTTCGGGAGAATAGATCGGGGGCTTTTGTGTCTAGAATAAAGGTTGTCATATTTGTACCGTACATTATCTCTCTATAGTGCACCTCCCCTTTTCCCTGCGGGATTGTGGGTGCATACTCAACAATGCCGCTGAAGCCATGGGCCTAAGGTGCAGTGTGATTAGGTTGATTGTTACTGTCAGTCTTTTGTATTAGTGACTGTCATCATTTTATATGAATACAGGACATTATTTTGTATTACTGTAATAAGTTTGTATAAATACAGTAAATATTTTTGGGTTGTGGAACAAATTGTCTTCACTTCAATTATTTCCTATGGGAAAATTCGCTTTGATAGGAGTAACTTGGTTTAAGAGCTCCCGGATCTAATTATGCTCCTAATGCACTGTATATACAGACAGAAATACAGAAAACCCTGAGGAACTCACCGGACTGTCTCTGCCGCCTCTGCCGTTAAATCAGGATTGAAGGGAAAAAGATCACATTCACCTCTGTGCATTAAACTCCACCCCTGCACAGTAATCTCCGCCCATGCAGTGCTTGCCCCTGTGCAGTGAACTCTTCCCCCGCACAGTAATTTCCGTTTACAAGCTGCTTGCCTTTTTGCAATAAAAGCTACCCCCGCGCAGCATATTCCACACTTACCGTTCCGTGGCTAAGGGCTTATTCTTGATGACGGACCCCCTCAGCTCCAGGAATGCCATTAGCTGCTCCATCTGGGCGGGGGGGGGGGGGGGAGCTGGAGTGACGCCAGCTCTTGGAATGAGATGATGCTGTAGCTTATTAGCACTTGTCTTTTATTGCTCCGGGCTTCTTCTACTAATGCTTTGCGCTCTGACTCGTTCGCATTCTTCTGGCACTTTCTCTGCAGGTGTCGGGGAATATATTCCTGCTCTGTGCATCAAAATTTGCAAGAATTAGACAGTAAATCCAATATGCACATAAATAAATTCTCAAAAGTATTCGGCTAAAATGTTACTTTATTGAGCAAAATTTGACATACAAAAATGCAAACATAGACAGTTTAAAACACAAATACAATCCTGCTGTTTACCAGAAGGTAGCAGGTTATTCAATCATAAACATGAACATGACCGTATATACCAACAGTGTGGCATTAAGATTGTATTTATTGAGATTATAGGGTTATGTTCATAAATTTGCACTTGCAACCGAACATTTATAACTAGCTTAGGACTAGATGTGGTCCAATATGGTCACATACAAGATAGCAATTTATTAAAGCACATATAGATCTTATATGGTGTATACTAGAAATACACATAAAGCGCTGAACTTGTGACCACAGTTTGCCGGTGTAGAACATGCAATGCTAATCTTGCTACCTTTCAGGTGTGAATAAAAGCATTTAGCATAGTGCATAAAGAAATCAATTGCATATACCTACCTACAAGCATAGAATGTGTCCAATGAAGGGTTAATGCAACTTACACGGAGAGTAATCCAACCATGTCTGGTCACCTCAACATATGTTTCAACAATGATATCTTCATCAGGAGGTGTGGTTAGAATGTTTAACACGTAGGTATATAAAGAACTTGTTGACCAATCATCAAGAGTGGAAAACACGTGTCTATCAAAACAGCTGTGACCGATCAAAACATTAAGATAAGTTTGGGAGTGAGGGTGACGTCAGTATACCTGGCTACTACCTCTTTGATAGCCAATTAATAGCACTGATAAATGTTGCGCTCCACCAGCGCTAGCAAATGGAGCGCACACGTGACACACAGGGGGCTGTACACTGCGGTCATGTGAGCGGATGTAGCGGCGCATGCACATTGTGCCGTGCTCCGACAACAAAGGTTTTCAGGCCCAGGACCGTCGGAGAGACGCGTCTCCCGTTGCTATGCAACAGGCCAGCGCATCTACCCCTGCTGCGCCGGAGCCCTGCACCTCCCGGAGGACAAACACAAGGCGATGCGCTCACAGCGAGTGTATAAAAAGGCAAATAGCTATTGAAATAAGGCATAGATTTAATAAATATGCAAAGATACAGATTGTTGGCCATTCTTTAGAGAAATAGCTTAAATAAGATATTATAAAAATACAAATACATAGTCATACATCAAATTTAGAGGACTGAATACTTGTTACAATTCTGCCGCTCCCGGTGTCTACATAGTTATACTCGACCTTTGCTTTCTGAGTATCAGACACTTTCAGTTTCATTTCTGTTTTCCTCCGTCAGCCATGGCGTCTGCTGATCTGAGTGACGAGCTGCTCTGCTCCATCTGTTCATCTATTTTTAAGGATCCTGTAACGCTGAGATGTGGACACAACTTCTGCCGGGTCTGTATTGATCGTGCGCTGGATACCTGGGACGGGTCTGGAGTTTATTCCTGTCCTGAATGCAGAGAAGAGTTTCAGGAGCGGCCGGCGCTGATGAGGAACTTGTTCTTTCTGAGTAACCAGGAAACGTTCTGCGATAGACTGCCAGGACCCAACTACCACCATTTTTCCCCCCTAGAAAGACACGACACCGTTCTCTTATAAATTAAAATACTTTTATTTGAATTTTCCATTTTGGAGAGAGGCATGGAGAAAAAACCACTCTCATCTTTTGGCATAAAATTTGGTCGCAGCTTTAAACCAGGCATTAACTTGCCAACATCACGGGGTTCAGGTAAATGTACCGCCTTCCGGCCGTCCGGCGCGGGTATTTCACCACCACTTTTTCTACCCCTTCCGCTGCTGCGACTTAAACACAGAAAAACTCAATCAACTTGGAAAACAAAAAGGGAGGGAGGGTGGGAAACAGGTCCGGGTCCTGCAGCCGAGAGGCTGGAAGCTGGGCAGCACGGTGATATGTATCCAGGAGGCGGGGCTTAGGCCAGTCACACCACAGGAGGCGGGGGCGGCAGGTCAGTGTCTTTCTAGGGGGAGACCTCTATTTAAACATGCATAGGGGCCAGCAGTCAGGGGGCAGCATCTCAAGTTTCTGGCTGCAGTGCCCCTCAGACTGCCAGGACCCAACTACCACCATTTTTCCCCCCTAGAAAGACACGACACCGTTCTCTTATAAATTAAAATACTTTTATTTGAATTTTCCATTTTGGAGAGAGGCATGGAGAAAAAACCACTCTCATCTTTTGGCATAAAATTTGGTCGCAGCTTTAAACCAGGCATTAACTTGCCAACATCACGGGGTTCAGGTAAATGTACCGCCTTCCGGCCGTCCGGCGCGGGTATTTCACCACCACTTTTTCTACCCCTTCCGCCAAGGAGCAGCACCGCGCCAGCAAGCTGCGACCCCCCCCAAAAACTGAAATACCTGAGCCGTCCCAGGCATTTCCGAAACCACCATATCCATAACATCATCATTTTGGGGTGTACCCATCCGAGCTTAAGGACAGCCAAATATTGCCTTCCAGCTGGCGGTGCCAGACCAACAACCTCTTCTTCTTTTTTTTTTTTTTTTTTTTTTTTAAAAAACACTTTATTAACAGCACAACTTGGGTAGGCCCTGATCGACCATGCGCCAGGAGAGATCCTTATCACATTCTTCCATAGCTCCAATCCCCCTGGGCCAGAGGGTAACCTTCGACCAGATCGTTGTAACACTCCGCACTAAAACAGGGAAACCTGTACCTCTCTGACCGGATAAGGGTAAGAGGCCTAGCTAGACGGCCTTGGACCAGCTACTTGAAGCCTATGTGTATCACCAAGTCGGTTGTAGAAAAGAGAGCTCACGCAATCTTGATCGCCTCTGATAGACCCACGGCTGAGCCAAGCTCCGGCAACCTTTCCAATTACTTTCACTGTAACAGGAACCAAGAACCGACCACCAAGGCGAAGAGGCGAAGATCCGCTCTCCTCGCAGACAACATACATGGAAGTAACCTCGGACCCAATCACTGGGCCGACTTGGATCTGAAAGGCAAAAACACTGTCAGAACAGGGAATTCTCGTAACCATCAAACACCTCGTCTCTCCAAGGTGGTACTGACAAAAACCCACAAAAAATTTTTTTTTTTTTTTTTTTGGATAAACAAATCACAATCATGTCATTTTACATTAGCCCTGTACGCTGTTCTGAATCTCCTTACGTGTCGAATAAAACCCGATTTCAAAAAACCAACTCCGACCTGACGTCCCTCATAATGCATTTCCATTGTCGTTACCTGATCCACTGAAAACTGTGCTCATGTATGCTGGCTCCTGAAGCCTTGTAGCACCCCAACTCTGGGAGAGTACGTGCCGGGTACCACGGCTGGCAAACACCAAAATAACGAGTAACCGTCGCATTACCAACCAAAAACCAGCCCACAAAATGGAGGACCAACTACGTAACGCTAAAATGAAGGGCCGTCGTCATGGGTAAAAACTGGTCCCATACACCCGCTCGCCTAAGAGACATAAACGACAACGTCGGGACACCCGCCGAGTGAGGGAAAAAGATCCAAAATATCAATGTATAGATTTGCAATGGGGCGAACAATCCAAACCCCCACTTTTTTCTTTTTATTTTTTTTTTTTTTTTTTTAAAAAAAAACAAACAATCTTCGGCTAAAAAAGAATAGGCCTACTGTGCTCCGCTCGCTTACCATAATCATCCAACCCTTCAATACCTTTCACCCCACAAGACCCTCATCGCTTCAGTACCGTTCCGCAATTTAAAAATGGGAAGACCGACCTCGTAACAGTTTGCTTGGAACCGAAATTGGTGCACATTCGCTGAATACTGCAGGGCGTGTATTACTAGAGGGTGGCTTGTAAAATCGTCACGCACATCAACCACCAGAGCAACACCCGCTGAATAACGTACCATCGAACCGTCAGGTCAATGCAAAATGGAGGCCCGGATCATAGGCCTAACTTCACCGAGCACCCCACCATCTAGCTGAGAACTCCAACCTTGATCCTGCTGGTGGGTTGAGTTACCAAAATACCTGAGATTGGGATTGCAATAAGGTGCCCGATACAAACCCGGAACCCAGATGCCTGTTTTGCCTTCAACCCTGCGTTGACCCATAATCATTCCAAGCCACAAAAACCTAATCAGCCTGATTACTTATTCGAGGAAAGGGCTGTAGTTGGTTAAGGCTTTTACCCACCGGCATCGTCGGACCACTGGTCATTCTCCTATTTCCCAGTCCACCCCCCTTTTTGTGTAGCTGGAACCGAAATAGGGGGAAAGGCGCAATCAAAGTTAGGTTAATGGACCATGTCCCCCCGGGCCCAGCATAAGGAGCATTTTTTTTTTTTTTTTTTTTATATATAACTATATAAACACTTTGTATCGCAAATGATCCCAAACAGCTGGCCCTGCAACGCCGTAATACTCCATCTACAAATCTGTCTGTTCCTGCTCTTGAAACTATTATGGCATGGCACGGTGGCTCAATGGCTAGCTGCAGCCCTGGGGTCCTGGGCCCAAATCCCGCCAAGGACACCATCCGCAAGGAGCCTGTACGTTCTCCCCGTGACTGCGTGGGTCTACTCCGGGCACTCTAGCCTCCTCCCACACCCCCATAAACATACAGATAGGGAATCCAGACCGTAAGCCCCGATGGGGCAGCGTCCCCAATCCATGCAAAGCACACGAAAACTAAAAGTGAATTTATACCTTTTAGAATATGTATGTGGAAGTAATTGTCCAGAAAATATTAGCGGGCATAATTATTCTGCGAATAGCTAACATTGCCGGTTTTCCCATCTCACTTGTTTATTTTCGGTTCTTACGGTAAGGAAAACCAATTAAAACATACGTAATTAACCAAAGAGGGAAAATCTAGTACAAAAGGATGAAAATTACTTCACTACAAAAAAGAAGCAGTTTTAGAAAAACAATCAAACCATGCAAATGTACAGAGATCTACTTCTCACATTTCGATAAAACTAACTGTGGCCAATATCGATCCCTTCTTTCAATTACAGCATGACATTAGGGGTAAAACAGGGGGGTTAGATCCCGTGATCCCATAATATTGTCACTAATCAATAAATCACTTGAAGGGTCAGTTAACCGGTGGCAACAAGATTATTACAAGGAATGGAGCCGCCTGTATTAAACTAAGGTTGAAAAATTAAGATATGTTTAATTTTTGAAAGACGTCTCAGAGGAGATCTCATTTGTACCTCTTCCGACAGGCCTACAAGCTGCCGTAACCCTCAGTCTGATACAGCGCCGCACAATCAGCTCTGCCCTCATCTACTGTATCCTCACCTATCCCCTGTAGACTGTGAGCCCTCGCGGGCAGGGTCCTCTCTCCTCCTGTACCAGACCGTGCCTTGTATGGTTTATGATTATTATACTGGTACCTATTATGTAAAAACCCCTTTCGCATGCAAAGCGCCATGAATTATATGGCGCATAATAAATAATAATAATTTGTATAAATACCCGTGTGGTCAATATAAATAAACTGCCACCAAACTTAATCCTCCGAAATAGGGAAGGCTTCTTTACAGTTAGAGCAGGTAGATTGTGGAATGCTGTCTACAAGGGGTAGGAATGCTAGATACCATCACAGCTTTAAACAGAAAACGGGGGAAGGCGATTCCCTCAGCACCAATAACATTGTTTGTTATAAATAACTTAGTGACAACATGTAGAGCTGGGCGGGAAGCCTGTTACCTGTGACATCACATTGTCCTCCCTAGGGGCACTTATCCCACCCCGCACTCCCCATCAGGGTACTCACCTGGTGATTCAGGAAATGACAAGACGACTGGATCTAGATCTACCCACGTAACGCCTGCTACGACGACGCTCACACCTATCCAAGGGTTAAGATGACAGACTCCGGACATGGTGGCTACCCATGCCAAAGCTTGCTACCGTGACCCCTGCACATGACCGTACAACGCGATAGTCGGCACCGCACCCACCGCCGCCATAACATGCTGAAATCCACTGTGTGACAACGGGGCGGGGCTGTTAACAGTCACCATTGTCATAATGTCAAATGGAGTGTGTTTTGGCCTGGGAGGGGGCTTGGTGTAGGTGTGGTATCAGCAGGAGGGAAAACACGCCACCTGCTGACTGTTGCTTCTTGCCCCTGTTCACTACCAGCCCCCCTCAATTTGAACATTGAAGTCCTAACAGAATCCCTTAACCCGCCCGCTCACTGGGAGACCCACATGGTCCCTGGTTCATTCCCAGGCTAGCCCCCTTGGCATTCCCGGGGCATACAAACGGAGGGGAGGGGAAGTTCAGTGCGTGTGGGATGGGGTGATTTGAACTCTTGCAGGTTAGTGCCTGCATACTACATTCCCCACTACAGTGCCTCCAACCTGCGCTGTGACAGGGACTGCACTGAGTCTGCACTTCAATAAGGCTGTGTGCCTAATTCATGCGTCCTGCGTCCCCTGCACAGTCTATGGAGACTGTGCAGAGGCCGTGCGCACGTGGCATATTAGAACGCAGCGATTCAGCTGCTGCCCGAATCCCTGTGTTCTAAGAAGTGACATGTCACTTCTTCCGTGCGCTCTGCTGGCAGCTCCTGCTCTGTCTATGGCAGGAGCTGCAGGCTGAGCGCACGTTCTCTACCGGCACCATGCGCCTCAGAACGGAGCTTTTCAGCTGCGCTCTGAGGCACACCTTTTAGGTGCCGTGCAGAGCGCACACAGCCCTACCCAGCTCCTCCTCGGCACTGGCGACGGTGTCTGGTCGGCGGTGGCTGGGCGGCGGGGTGGGCGGGGCCAATGACAAAGAGCGCGAAGCGCTCTTTTTCAAACTTAATGGCGGCTCAAGCTGACCGGCGGGCGGGTAGTTCCCTCAGAACGCCGCTCGCCGGCGCACGTAGCTTGAGCCTCAGCAGGGAGGGAGCCGCTCACAGCAAACAGCGCCGTGAGCAGAACGCTTTTCTCCATGCTGATTTTAGGGGAGGAGGGGGGGGGGGGGGGGTTGGGGGGAGGGGGGGGGTGAGGGTGTTAAATAATGGCGAGCACAAGCGGACCAGCGGGCGGGTAGTTCCCTTAGAACGCCGCGCTCACCGGTCACACATCGCTTGTGCCTCAGCAGAGAGGGAGCCGCTCACAGCTAACAGTGCTGTGAGCTGAAACGCTTACCTCCCTGCTGATGGCTCTCTTACCGCCTCCAGGAGCGGGTCCCTGTGTCCGGCTGCCCAAACAGGTCCGGGTCCTGCAGCCGAGAGGCTGGAAGCTGGGCAGCACGGTGATATGTATCCAGGAGGCGGGGCTTAGGCCAGTCACACCACAGGAGGCGGGGGCGGCAGGTCAGTGTCTTTCTAGGGCAGGGGTGGGGAACCTTTTTTCTGTTGGGGGCCATTTGGAAATTTCTACCAACCTTCGGGGGCCACACAAAATTATCAATGTTTAAATGACCCTGCTATATTGGGTGAAACAATTAATTAACTGGGGGCATGGGGCTGGGGGCACAGGCACCTCACGCGGGGTTGGGGGCACAGGCACCTCACGCGGGGCTGGGGGCACAGGCACCACACGCGGGGCTGGGGGCACAGGCACCACACGCGGGGCTGGGGGCACAGGCACCACACGCGGGGCTGGGGGCACAGGCACCACACGCGGGGCTGGGGGCACAGGCACCACACGCGGGGCTGGGGGCACAGGCACCACACGCGGGGCTGGGGGCACAGGCACCACACGCGGGGCTGGGGGCACAGGCACCAGACGGAGGTTGCGCTGCATACAGGACTGGGTGATGGGCAGCACACAGGACTGGGTGATGGGCAGCACACAGGGCTGGGTGATGGGCAGCACACAGGACTGGGTGATGGGCAGCACACAGGACTGGGTGATGGGCAGCACACAGGACTGGGTGATGGGCAGCACACAGGACTGGGTAATGGGCAGCACACAGGACTGGGTGATGGGCAGCACATAGGACTGGGGGGGCTGCACACAGGACTGGGGGTGCTGCACACAGGATTGTGTGGGGGGTGCACACAGGACTGGGGGAGGGGTGCACACAGGACTGGGTGATGGGCTGCACATAGGACTGGGGTGGCTGCACACAGGATTGTGTGGGGGGTAAACACAGGACATTGGGGGGGCTGCACACAGGACTGGGGGAGGAGTGCACACAGGACTGGGGGAGGGGTGCACACAGGATTGTTTGGGGGGTGCACATAGGACTGGGGGGGCTGCACACAGGATTGTGTGGGGGGTGCACACAGGACATTGGGGGGCTGCACACAGGACTGGGGGGGCTGCACACAGGATTGTGTGGGGGTGCACACAGGACATTGGGGGGGCTGCACACAGGACTGGGGGAGGGGTGCACACAGGACATTGGGGGGCTGCACACAGGACTGGGGGAGGGGTGCACACAGGACATTGGGGGGCTGCACACAGGACTGGGGGAGGGGTGTACACAGGACACTGGGGGGCACACTGCGCTGAGAGTTTCATGCAACTCTGGGGGAGAGGGTTTACAGAACTGGGGTTTAGGCACAAAGCATTGGGCAGGGCACATAGCAGCAGAGGGTCGGCGCTGGACTCAGCATTGCATTCACATCACTGGAGTGTAGCAGCCGGACACACTGCATCAGAAGGAGAAGGCGGGCACTGATCTCCGGAGGGCGGGGGGCGTGCACAGAACGCTGGAAGCTATGAGGCTGCTGTGGACCCGCCCACAAAGTAAGCAGTGGCCGACGGGAGAACACATTGCAGCACAAACAGCAATGTGTGGATTTAAAGGGCCGGCGGCGGCAAGACCGCGGTGACAGCACGAGCACTGCCTCCCCCAGGAATCTGCCCGGGGGCCTAATAAAAGGTCATGGCGGGCCGCATGCGGCCCGCGGGCCGGAGGTTCCCCACCCCTGTTCTAGGGGGAGACCTCTATTTAAACATGCATAGGGGCCAGCAGTCAGGGGGCAGCATCTCAAGTTTCTGGCTGCAGTGCCCCTCATTATGAAGATACAAGAGGAGATCACCGGGATCTGCTGCACTTACTGTGTGGACTCTCCTGTACCTGCTGTTAGATCCTGTCTACACTGTGAGGCTTCTCTGTGTGAGAAACATCTGAGGGCTCACAGCAAATCACCAGAACACGTCTTATCTGATCCCAGCATTTCTCTGGAGAAAAGGAAATGTTCTGTCCATAAGAAGATCCTGGTGTATTACTGCACTGAGGACGCGGCTTGTATCTGTATTTATTGTTCAGCAGGGGAACATCAGGGACATCGGGTGCAGATGCTGGATGAAGCCTATGAAAGGAAGAAAGAAACTGAAAAATGTCCTCCACAAACTGACCACAAAGAGAGAGGAGACTTAGGAAAGAGTCCGGAGTCTGGAGGAGCGCAGGAGAAAAGCTCAAGAAAAAGCAGCTGGAGAAGCAGAGAGTCACTGCCCTGTGTACAGACATCAGGAGACGGGTGGACGACCTGGAGAAGAAGGTCCTGAGTGACATCTCCAGGCAGGAAAAGGAAGAGTCACTGTCTGCTCTGATCCATCAGCTGGAGATAAAGAAGGACGAGCTGTCCAGGAAGATGAGGCACATTGAGGAGCTGTGTAACATGACTGATCCACTGACCGTCTTACAGGAACCAGACACCAGGGACTTGTGTGATCCTGAGGAGGAGGGAGGTGATGAGGACACAGGGGGACATGATAAACAGCTCCATGATGGGGATGACCTGGATGTGGCTGTGATCTCACACACATTACACACATTATGTGAGGTAATAACAGGTATAAGGAGCGGATCTATGTGGAGGGTCCTGTAGACATATTACTGGTACTGGGCAGCAGGCTGGTACTGGGCAGGAGGGGGGAGTAGGGACAATGGCTGGAGGGGGGGCAGGTGCTGGACGAGGGGTGGGTGGAGGTGGTTGGGAGGAAACCTGCACCAGAGCCTGCTGTGTGGCTTGCATTACATGCATCTGCTGGTCAGGAGACAGCTTTTCCATGCGCTCGAGTACGGCTTGAAAAAAACAATGATTTGGCGATTCACTTGCATCTAAATTCAGCCTGTCCAGACGCGTGCACAATTCGTATGTATTTTTCTCCATAGAGGTCTTCATGAGGCTAACACCAGCACTCGTTTGTTCAGCTAATAATTTAATGGCGTTCTGGAAGGCTGCATTTAGATGCAAGAACTCGTGCGCATAGCTCCTATCCTGACCCCTATGACGCTGACGCCCAGAACCCAAAGGTGTTCTACTGAGGGCAGCAGTGTCAGAGGGGTGGGGTAGGGGAAAAGCTATCTCGTCACCAGCAGCTTCATGTAATGAAGTCTCACTGGATGCTCCAGCGCAGGTGGATGGGACCGAGGTATCAGATGAAAGTGAAGGTTCAGATGGGTGGGGTCTGTGTCTGTGTTCCCCAGTGGCGGACTGTGCTGGGATCGCTCCTGACTGGTTCGATGCAGGCTCCCGAGTGCTGCAGACGGTGCTGTTACAAAGAGGAAAAAACAAAAAAAAAATGTTAATTTAATTGCTATACATTGGCCCTGGCTAAAAAAAAAAAAAAGTCAGACATATCAACAATTATACTTTGTACATATTGTGGGGAATATTTACCTTCTGCACACCATAGTTGTCCGGAGGAACGACAACGCTCTAAAATATCGGTATTTGGATCTGCGTCCTCCGGATCCACTCGGGGCCTGAATCTCTAGATTCAACTCCTTCTTGAAGCGATCCCTGATAGACCGCCACCGCTTCGACGGGTTACGATGGTATCAGCGTGGCGGCAGTCAGCCATGTTCCACAGCGGCTTCCTCTCTCTAACTTCATCGATGAGGAGGTCGATGTTGATACATCCGGCCTCCTCACCGTCAGATTCTGGAGCACGCTGTGAATCCTGTTCCAAGAAGGAAAAAAGAGGAAAAAAAAAATATTAGACTGCAATTCACAAAAAGACATGAAACAAAAAAAAAAACCAAACTATATATATATTTTCTTACCCTATGACCTCCGCCACCTCGACGCCGACCCTGAGACGGTCTAGGAGCTCTATCGTGAGCCCTAGAAGTGGAAGCCTTTAGTGAAGAAAAAAATAAAAACAGTTTGGTGCTTTTATGTGTTGGGTGTGCTGTGGTAAGCAATTCCTGTAACATGAAACTTACAATCTGACCGCCCGCTCTGTGGATTTCTCCACCCCTTTCGTCCCCTTCTGGAAGCACCTCCTGTGATGTTTCTGCTACCTGTGAAAAATTTATTTTTTTTTAAAACTTCTTTTTTTTAAAAAAACCCAAAACCACCAAAAAAACCCCCAAAACCTCAGTTGTTTGAACAGGAGGGAGGGCTCCCAGAAGAAGACAAAGTATACGTATATAATCGTGCTTATTTTTTTCTGAAATTTGCACGTTCAAAAAAATACAAGCTAATTACTGCACAACCTTAAAAGCACACTTATGGAACACCAATTTAATGTTCTACAAATACACAACCAAAAAATGTAAAGGTAATAAAAAAATAATTAAATGTATACAAAAACTTTGCCTGCATTGTCTTTTTAAAATTATTTTCAAAATAAATTTAACAAGGTTGGAGCCAGACAGCTCTTTATTAAAAAGAAATTCCATAACAGACCTTTTAAAAAAAAAAAAATAAACAAAACTTGCCAATTCACGGAGTGACCACTGTACACGACCGCACTCAGGGACACGACCGCTGGACAGGACTGACACTGCACACAAATGACTGGACCACCGGACTTGACCAATTAGTACTGGACCAGACTGCTGCACTGCACCTGGAAAAAAAAAAAGCCCTGTGTAAGTACATGAACGGAGCTCAGAACAGTGAACTCTGGACAGTATTGTGGACATTACCTCTTCCCTGGACCGCTGGACTTGACTGTAGGACTGCACCGGATCAGTGGACTGGAGGACAGCACGACTTCAAGGCAGGACAGAATGGCAGGAAGTGTGTACAATCTCCTGAAGGCCTTATATATGTTTTGTGAAGAAAAAAAATGTGCATGCTCTGTTTACAAAACCGGAAGCGGCGGCCGCATCCGGTTTTAAACCGCATTGCGCCGGATCCGGCGTCCATGGACAATCATTGGAGACAATGCCGCATTGTGCCGGATCCGGCACAATGCGGTTTTTTTAAGGGGACAAAAAACGTTACATTAAACGTTCTATCCGGCTGCCGCATTTATTTAATTTTGCCGCATCCGGAAAAAAACGGATGCAATGCAAAGCCATCAGGTACAATCCGGTTACAATGCAAGTCTATGGGGATAAACTAGATGCGGTACCTGATCCGGTTTACCCGTTTTTTTCCGGATTGTACCTGATGGCAAAAACCTGATGTGTGAAAGTAGCCTAAAGGACATGAGAATCTTGAATTCAGATTCAGCAATCTTATGCTTTATTTTAATGTCAAAATAAGAAATAAAAAAACCAAAACAAAAACAGAAAAAGTTTGTTTTACCATCTTGTGACCACTACGTTTTATTTTCCCATAAATGGAGCTGCGTGTGGGAGGTTTTGCTTTATTTGTCACAATTTTATTGATCAAAACCATTTTTTGATAGAATCTAAGTTTTAGTCAAAAAGGTGCAGCCATTTATCCCTAATCATGGCACACCGCAATAATGTGATTTGTGAGCACTGTATCGCTACCTTCAGTTTTGGCTTAAGGTTATAAAAGGCTTTTATTCCAGCCACAATAAATAAACCTTACCTAGAGGTCTCCCCTGTTGGTGCATGTTGAGGGGTTGCAGCGGCAGTCTTTTGAGCAGACCTGCTCAGGTTTTCGTCAGTTGCATTGCTTGTTCTTCCATATCCCTCCACATTTGCAGTAGAATATGGAGAAAAGAGCACACAAGCTTGGCATTATTACCAATTGCCAAAATACAGCCCCCGCAATTTATTAAAATTCAAAAATATACTGATGGGGACCTTAGATTGTGAGCCCCAGTGGCGACAGTATTGCTGATGTATGTAAAGCGCTGTGGAATTAATAATGCTATATAAATTTTATTATTATTATTATTATTATTATTATTATTATTATTATTATTATTATTATTATTATTATTATTATTATTATTATTATTATTATACGATCTGACAGCATGGAAAAGCCTTCCCCACCCCTAAAACAAAAAAAATCATTGTGAAGCATAACGATTGTGGATGTAGTTTTGTCTCCATACTTTGACATTGCCAGTCATCAGACCTCACACGTCCAGTGTATTCTATGCAAAGCCATACCTTGGACCCCTGAGTTAGGTGGCAATGGAGAGAACCCCTAAATAATCCAGCACACATGCCCATTCTATCCTAATCTGAAAGCACATTCAATAGCATTCGATCAGGGGTCCCCCCACTAAACACTTTTTTGGGCCGTTTCACATTTCGGCTAGAGGTGCAGTTTTTGAGTCATCCACCACTACCAAAGGCTCATCTGGTGACAACAGTGGCTGATGCATACCACGCTGCTTGTATAATTTATAGAATTTGGAGCGTCCAATTCTTTGGATTAAATTTTGATTTCGTTTGGCTATTTTTCGTTTCCCTTTTGTCTCTAAGAAACCTTGAAGTATTGGTGGGTCTGGTGAGGATGTAGAGATATCTGGGAGATGACGTTTAGTTCCTGTAATGGTTGAATTTCAGCTTCTTTCAGGTGAAGATTGCTGGTGAGTGATTTTAATTTTGGTCTTATTTATGCGCTCTTCCTTGTCTATAAAGGAGTGCAAAGGCATAATTTTATGCAGTTTTGATAGACACAATTTAAGTGCTCTATAGTTATATGGGATCAGATGCAGAATGGTAGTAGCTTTGCATAGTTTTGGAATAAGATTCATTTTTGTAGTTTTATGCCAGAGTTTGAGGGTTGTTGTTGTGGTGAGAGGATTTGTAATGCTATTAGATTTGAATCTCTTGTATTAAAGATATGAAAGTGCGGCGCTCCTGGAAATAAAAAATTCTTTGGTGCTTGGATAGGGTCCAACCCCAAATAAAAAGGAAAACTAATCCGGCACAAAATTGGCGTAAAAAAAAATTGCACATTTATTTGGCAAGCAAAATGTGTGAAATAACGTTTCGGTCATTAGACCTTCAAAATTCACACTAGAATATAAACAAAAAGAAACAATATTTCAAAAATGTCAAATTTACATGGACCTATATCAGAAAATACATGCTAAAGTGTGAATAAACATAATGGTCACAATTGTTGCCAATCAAGCACAAACATAAAAACAACAAGACAAAAGAGCAAGTAAATACATTTTTTTTAGAAAGTTAGGCTAAGTTCACACATCCGTTGTTTTGCATCAGTCACATGCGTTGCTTGATGCGTTGTACAACGAATGACAACGGTGACAAAAAAGAATTTTTGTCGGACTCCGTTGTGTGCGGGAGGCGGAGTTCGGGGGCCGGAGCTGAGGACATCAGTGCTGCTGTCTGCATGGCTGGGGACAGGTGTGTGTGTGTGTGTGTCTACATGCTTGTGTACATGCGGAGTGCAGGAGGGGGCGGAGCCGTGGAGCTGAGGACGTCAATGCCGCGCGGGGACTGCAGGGCTGGGGACAAGTGAGTGAGTGTACACATGCGGAGTGCGGGAGGGGGAGGAGCAGAGTGGTGAAGTGTCGGCCTCCTTGCACACTGTATCCAGGGTAAACATCGGGTATAAGCAAAGCACTTTTTGCTTGGTTACCCGATATTTATCTTGGATACCAGCTTAGCGCGGGCTCCTTGCACCCGTAACCACTGTAAATATCGGGTAACTAACCAAAGCGCATTGCTTGGTTACCCGATATTTATGCTGGTTATGGGGGCGGGGAGCCAGAGAGCGCATGTGCAGCAAAATCCTACGGATCGCGCTGCTCAAAAAACGTTACATGCTGCGTTGCTCCCGCCCGGCGGTCAGTTAAACGACTGACAGCGACGCAGCGGATGCAACGCACCATCATCAGTCACAATCCGTCACTAATAGAAGCCTATGGGGAAAAACAGGATTCCTGCAAAATATTTTGCAGGATACCGTAATTCCTCAAGGCGACTGATTGTGACTGATGCAAAACAACGGAAGTGTGAACTTAGCCTTACATATATGTACAAGACCATCTGAAATACAGATAACTTGCAATGAATAACAGACAACGGGAGACAATCATCCCTCAAAATGGAGAAAAGGAAAAATACACTCTGTAGTGTCATAATCTGTAATAACAGCAACATCTGTAGTCAGAAGGAAAAAGGGGAAAGTATAAAGTTCAGAATCTATGAACTCTAGCACAGACGGTAACAAAACATAATTCCTTAAAGAAAACAAAAGAGGTAGAGCACAAAGCATCACTGGCATACAATGAAAAATGAAACCTATGAACTCACCAATGCTTGTAATCTGGATTGAATGTGCTGTATGGAAACTGCCTCTATGGGTCTCGGATGTGTGTGCTTTGCTCATGGCGGCTGACTGTTAAATAAACCGCTCAATCATCGGTGGGTGTAAAGCAAACCAATTAACCCCGTAGTGTTACCTCCGGGACTCCCTGCCAGATATGATGTAACCATGCTGTGAGTGACATGTAAGTGAACGTGTAGGATCGGAAATACCGTGAAAGCGCACTAATAATTTTATTCTAAACATAACAGAATTATGATACAGAATGCTATGAGTTTATGTGGAACAAATTGAATGTGAAAAATGCTTTTGAAACAGATATTAATGAACACTAAAGTGCCTGCCTTCCCTAAAATGATATTTAAAACATTAGTTTTCACATTGGATAGGTATTGGGAAGAGGGGAAAAAACCTAACCCTAAGGGAGGGAGATAGAAAATAAAAAAAAGCAGTGCAATAAAGAAATGGGGAAAAAAAATAACCCACCCATTTAATGTGAATACATTTTTTTTTTTTTTTTGAATAGTAATTGGTGATGACCTAAACCCATACGGTTTTTAGAAGAGGTATGAGTGTATGAATGTAAAACAAGTGAACATTAAGATATTGGCAGGTAAATATAAATTAAAATAAAATATAGAAAATTATAAATAAATATAAAAGAAAAAATGTGCAGAATGAGGGGGAAAAAAGGCAAAAGGGCAGGAGGAGAAAAGTATTAATGAGGGACAGAGGTTATAGGGAATACATATACATATCGGCATTCTTCATGTCAGCAGTCATGGTTTTGGCTAAAAAAATAAAAAACATCAGTCAGTTCATGTTATAAAGGGGAGAAATTATAAACGCCCCCCGCCCAACTTGTGTCGATCTCTATTCGTGTCCCTAGGTTCCAATGTTTGGAGCGTGAAGATCCAGAAGGCCTCTCTCCGTATTATCATTCTATCACCCCCTTGTCTGTGAGAATGAACCTGTTCCAAGACTTGAAATCTTAGTTGGCTGTCATTATGTCCACACTTATGGAAATGAAAAGGAATTGGGAGGGCCACTCTCTCGCATCATGTGTGTGAGGAGGAGGGAGGAGGACGCTGCACTCACCACGCTCGGGTCCGGCGCTGCTGCTACGCTTGATGCTCGGTGGCTCGAACGGTGGGCCGGATCTGGGGACTCGAGCGGCGCTCCTCACCAGTGAGTGAAAAGGGTAATGGTTTTGGGGATTTATTGTCCGTGACACCACCCACGGTTGTGGTGAGGTTGTGACACCACCGCTGCTCTGGACGGGGATCCCGTGAGCGATGACAGGGAGCAGCACAGTTGTTGTTGTTTTCCCCTCCGTGGGTAGGGGGTTGGTTGTCCCGGGGCCCGGTGAGGGAGGGATGTGTGGCAGGTGGGTTACGGGACCTGGTGAGGTGCGGGGGCAGCGCGGTGCCGCACGCCACAGTGGTACTCACTCAGCCAATGATGAATGCAAAGTCCTTGGTAAAACACACGGCTGGATGGACGGGTCCCACTGACGGCTGCGGTGGTTTCTGCTCCCGGTAGGTTGGTGGCAACTCTTTCCCTGCACCTTTTTAGTATGTTTTTGGTACTGATGGCTTCCCACCGGTAACCCGCTCCCCAGCTTAGATGGATGCTGAGGGAGCCCCTTTTGCCCGCAGGCTCTGGCCCTGGGAACTGTAGCCTTGGCGGTGACTGTTTCTCTTCACAGTTTGAGCTGTTGCCTTCAATCGGGTCTTGACTGCTGGGAAACCCAGGAGGTTCCCTTCGCTAACGGATTTGACCAGTTTTACGGCGACTCCTAGCCTGGTCGGGGTCCGTAAGCCCTGACGAACTGACGAACGGTGCTGGCTTCTCTTTGTTCCCCGGTCCGGTACCGGCGGGCCACCGCCCGTCCCCGGTCCTTACGGTTCACTCCAATCGGCCTCTCCTGTAGACGGTCACCACCGTCTGCCAACCTTGCTGTATGTGCCCGGGCCACGTACCCGGACACGGTCAGTCTGCTCCTCTACCACTTCACTCTCCAACTTCACTCCTCAGCTCCTCTCCTCCAAACTACACACTCCTCTTCTCAACTACACTGACTATCTTTTCCTGCCTCCAGGACTGTGAACTCCTCGGCGGGTGGGGCCAACCGCCTGGCTCCACCCCCTGGTGTGGACATCAGCCCCTGGAGGGAGGCAACAAGGATTTTTGTTTTGACTTCGGTGTGCCTAGCCGGGGTGTGGGGTGTGTTGGTGTAGTACCTGTGACGACCTGGCTTGTCCAGGGCGCCACATTTGCGCTTTGCTCATGGCGGCTGACTGTTAAATAAACCACTCAATCATCGGTGGGTGGGTGTAAATTAATCCAATTAACCCCGTAGTGTTACCTCCGGGACTCCCTGCCAGATATGATGTAACCATGCTGTGAGTGACATGTAAGTGAACGTGTAGGATCGGAATAACCGTGAAAGCGCACAAATAATTTTATTCTAAACATAACAGAATTATGACACACAATGCTATGAGTTTATGTGGAACAAATTGAATGTTAAAAATAATGC
This sequence comes from Anomaloglossus baeobatrachus, assembly GCF_048569485.1. Taxonomy (NCBI): domain Eukaryota; kingdom Metazoa; phylum Chordata; class Amphibia; order Anura; family Aromobatidae; genus Anomaloglossus; species Anomaloglossus baeobatrachus. The sequence continues at coordinate 10,913,635 of NC_134364.1, read as the reverse complement.
TTTTGAAACAGATATTAATGAACACTAAAGTGCCTGCTTTCCCTAAAATGATATTAAAACATTAGTTTTCACATTGGATAGGTATTGGGAAGAGGGGAAAAAAACCTAACCCTAAGGGAGGGGGAAAAAAACAAGAAAGAAAACAGTGCAATAAAGAAATGGGGAAAAAAAAATCACCCACCCATTTAATGTGAATAAAAAATTTTTATAATAGTAATTGGTGATGACCTAAACCCATATGGTTTTTAGAAGAGGCATGAGTGTATGAATGTAAAACAAGTGAACATTAAGATACTGGCAGGTAAATATAAATAAAATAAGTGACATTATAAACAAATATAAACCTAAAATAAATGTGCAGAATGAGGGGAAAAAAGGCAAAAGGGCAGGAGGGGAAAAGTATTAATGAGGGACAGAGGTTATAGGGAATACCTATACATATCGGCCATCTTCATGTCAGCAGTCATGGTTTTGGCTAAAAAATAAACACACATTAGTCAGTTAATGTTATAAAGGGGAAAAAAACTATAAAAAAAACCAACTTGTGTCAATCTCTATTCGTGTCCCTAGGTTCCAATGTTTGGCGCGTGAAGATCCAGAAGGCCTCTCTCCGTTTTATCATTCTGACTATCAGCTCCTTGTCTGTGAAAATGAACCTGTTCCAAGACTTGAAATCTTAGTTGGCTGTCATTATGTCCACACTTATGGAAATGAAAAGGAATTGGGAGGGCCACTCTCTCGCATCTTATCATAGATTTGTTTAGAGATTCTATCTTTGTGGGAGAAACAACCCAACCAGTCAAATTAATCCACAAGGGTAGTTAATAATATAGACCACGAGTGACGTGTCACAAGTATAAAAGCCATTAATATGGTAACCTCGGCCACTATGAGGATGCATTACTTTATCGCCCTTTAGTATATTGCAGCACTGTGGGCAGTTTACACAGGGAAAAGTTCCATTTTTGGGGGTTTGGAAGAATGTCTGGACTGGTCTGCTAGAAACTGAGCCTATGTCCACTATCCCAAATGTATTTCCCAGGTTTGGAGGATGTCAGAAGCAAGGCAAGAAGGGTGAACTAAATTCCTTGACATCAGTGTAACCCCAGTGCAAAATGGTCCAGTGACTCCTAATTTACGTATTTTATACATAAAAGGAAGGAAAGTATGTATAAAGGGCAATCGATCCCCCTTATTCGTTGTGGAGGAGGGCATAATATTGGTCATCTCTCTTTTAAGCAAATCACTTGGGTAGCCTCTGGATCGAAATTTAGATTCCAGCTCCTGTAATCTCTTCTCCTTGTTGTCAGATTAGTTAACCATCCTCTCTATTGGAAGGAATTGTGACTTGGAGTGACTTTTTAGTAGCTTTGGGATGGTAGCTACTGTAAAGGAGCACATTGTTCCGGTCGGTAGGCTTGACAAACCAGTTTGTAATGAACCCTGTTGTGAACACATTTGGACTGGTTTCAGTTTTGGGCTCCCTCTGGTGGCCAATGCTGGTAGTGGAGTTAGCTAGCTTGATAGAGGCCAGACAGCTGATGAGGATTGGAAGTCAGGTGGTTCTGACTGGCCTATATAACTGTGTAGTGTTCTCTTGTTCCTGGCCAGTGCTCAATGTTTCCTCCTGTGTTTTAGGACATCCTGAAGCCAGCCTAACCTTCTGTTTCTACCTGGACTCATTTCAGAAAAGTCTGGTCTTAGTACCTTGCTGGTTGCTTCCATTTACTTGTTAGCTGTTTAGGTACTAAGGCATATTTTCTGATTTTTCTTGTGTGGCGTCTGGGTGGAGTTGGATCATTCCCGGCTGGGATTGTCTGTGTACCTTGCTTCATTTTCTGCAGTATATTTTATTTTGGCATGCTTGGTACTGATTTCAGTCCCTCCTCTATATTAGTGTTTTGCTTGGATCCCAGTAACACCATAGTACTGATATAGTGGGGGCAGAGTCTGTGTGGACTCAGTATTTTTCCATATCAGGCGTGTTGGTATTTTCTAGGGTTTTGCACAGCTGCAGACAGTGCTCTTTCCTATCCTTTCCTATATAGATAGTTTGGGCCTCATCTTTGCTGAATCTGTTTTCTTCCTGTGTATTGTTTTTCCTACATCACCGTAATCTTTATATGTGGGGGGCTATCTATATCTTTCGGGGACTGCTCCGAGGCAGATAAGCTTCTTCTTGTATTTCTTTCTGTAGGAATAATTAGTTCTCCGGCTGTGTCGAGGCGACCAGGTCATCGTAGGCACGTCCCACGGCTACTTCTAGTTGTGTGTCAGTGTGAGGTCTGCAGTCCGCTAAGATTCCAACCACTCTGGTGACACTCTGGGATTCCGTTTTTGTCCTCTTTCTGATCCACCTCGGTCACTGAATCACAACAGAACCCATATCGTCCTTCATAATAGTAGTGTCCAGGAAATTGATCTGATTAGAATTATAATGGATAATAAACTTTAATTCAGACCAAATACTATTTCAGGACTGATGGAATTCCAGAAGCGAGTCCATGGACCCCATCGCAGTCATTCATTTATGGGCGTAAAACATGTCCTGAAACATGAAGACATTTTCCATCACTTCTACCTTCAGAAAGTCCAAACAGCATTCTCTGACCCCTGCTGTTAAACCATTATGAAGTAAGATTTTGTACCGCTTCCAAACCCTTATGTGTGATAGCAGTATATAAACTAGTTACGTCCCATGTGACCAGAAATGCATGAGTTCGAACCTTATCTAGATCGTTAAGGACCCTCAAAATCCCCAGTGTCCAAGAAGGAAGCTGTGTTCCTAGTGAGAGGTGTTTAAAATTTTCTCAAGATGGCGAGGGCTTATAATATGGACTCAGTACCAGCTACTATTGGTCTGCTGGGAGGATTGATTAATGACTTATGTATCGTTGGCAGTATGTAAAATATGGGAATAATCGGATTGTCTTTTTGTAGAAATTCAGATGTATTTTTATCAATGATGCCTTGACTCAAATAATGTTCAAGAGATCCAATGAAACTTTTAATTTGCACATACAGGAGCCACATGCCTCTCCGGGAGGGATGGTCAGGGACCCCAGTTGGCAACAAGAGGACCAGAGTGCTGTCTACGTAGTCCTTTACCATTGGGCGCTCCAGCTTCCTTCTGTGAAGTAGGGTAGCTCTATGAATGCCAACTGGGAATGCTGGGTTATCGTATAGAGGAGTCAGAAGTCCCGGAACAGAAAATTAAAATTTTACTGATCCCGGTCTCACAAACTTAATCAGATTTACTAAAAGGGCCGAGGGGGCACTCCAGCTCATCCCCACTAAAGGAGAGGACCAGAGCCGCGCCACTGGGTCCAGTTCCAATCTAACGAGTTCTAGGTCTACCCATTTCTTGTGGCCCCTTCCATGGAATAGGTCAAAGACACAGGTTCCTAAGAAGGCGAGGCTATAAAGGCGTAGATCCGGGAGGCTTGTTCCACCTGTCTCTCTAGTTCTGGTGAGTGTGATGTGCAAAATGCGGGGACGTTTGCCCAGCCAAATCTGCTGATCATGGTCTTTTAGATGTGAGAAGTATGAGGCCGGCAGCTAAAGCGGGATGGTGTGGAAGACATATACAGTCATATTGTCATATGTGCAAAGAGATAGCAGAACAAGCCGCCTAATGCACTGGAGAGGAGGTGGAGAAACCGATTTTTCTATTTCGGGGGCTCATCATAATCATGACATGAATAATAATTGTAGCAATAGTGATATTGAAAAAATCTCTCATATGCAAGGAGGTAAGGAAAAATGAGCACTCACCTATTTTTGCTGTGCGATGATAGAAGTGTTTTATTCAAGCTTGAAGATTACATGCTGTGGCAAACGGGGAGGGGGTGAGACAGGACAGCACGTTAGACGACGGCCGTTTCGCACCCTCGGGTGGTGCTTCGATGGGTCTAACACCCGCAGAACGTAACTGGTAATACAAATATCCAATCTAGCTGCAACAGCATTTTAGAAAAAACACAAATGGACAAGCAAGCATCAAAAGATATAAGTGGAAAAGAAGTTGCATGTATACTTATAATCATAAATGTTTGCATAAGACATTATGATCTTATTATATATTTTTTGTTTTTTATTTTTATTTTTGATTTATTTTTCATCATTATTCACTTATATGTTTTGACCGAAATTGAATTAAAGTTTATGTATTAACCTCTAAGCAGAGAGAGAATAAGGAAGAGAAAAGGACTTGTATAATAGGGAGGAATTTCTAGGGGTACAGAGGAGGGGAGGGAGGGGGGGGAAGAAGAATCCTTATTTTTTGTTATGACCGGATATTATAGAATATGGTAATTTCCATAATTTTTGTGAATTGTTTGGATTTTGATTTTATATTTTTTTTGATGGGGGACAAATATAAGCTAGCCCGATCAAGTCTGGGCTCTCTAGTGTTCAGCCAGGTGTAGATATTTCATTTAATCACACCTTGTCCAAAACTTTATATTCACAACTTTCAACTACAACTACCACAACTTGGCATCAGAGTACCTGGCCAAGAAAGAAGTGATTCAATACGAATTATTAATAATTCATAGAAAATATTTTATTCATAATAATTGCATAACAGAATGGTATAAGCAAAAGAGCCACCTGGGGGGCACATGGTTCAACAGAATATATATACTGGAATATCAATTACAATCCAACAATCTATATATGAAAAAAGGGAATTTCAATGTTAGGCCATAACAAAATTATACATCAGATGGGGACACAATATTACACTATGATAATTAGGCCCAAGTCACCATATCCGTTAATCGACCATGAAAATAGACTGTAAACTCTAGCCACCACAGCATGTGTCACCCTCCTAGTATATAAGTGATATAAGCAAATAATTTTTGCCAGCAGGCATCACCATGCATATATATATATATCACCTGGCCATATGCCTTATTAGCTTGAATATCCAGAGACGTGACACACAACTGTGATGGCCCCAAATTCAAACCCCCCTCTCATAACGATCAACCATCAAGATTAATTCTAGATACAGACTGTAACATAGGCCATTATGGTGTATACAGAAAGGCCCCATAAACATGCATATAATGCAGGCCCACAATTTGATTTAAATCTTCTCCCTATGCATATATATCACTATGGACACCTGGCACTCAGGCTATGTGCCTTGTTAATCACTCCTCCCATACCATATGTCCACCTATGCATCAACTATCATTAATATATAGCGTTCCAGGCTTTCCAGCTAACATTAAGCTCGATGCAGCATGGTGGACATATTGTGATAGGGAAACGGCATATAAACCAGTGCAGTATGCATCAAACATCCATTACTCCGTACCCATTTACAATATCAATCCATTGCAAGACACATTCACCTGTATAAAGTGGCAGATGTCCATATTCCTTGATTGTGGATAAAGTACTTACATTATAAGATGACCATCAAACCATGCGTCCCACTTCCCCTGACGTACGTTTCGCCGCTGCTTTATCAAAGGGAGCGTGTCAGGGTGGGGAAACGTATGTGCTTAGTTTTACCCAGCCAATGGAGAACAGTTCACGTTGATTCAATCCTATCTTCCATGACATCACTTCCGGTATCGTGTAGGCGCATGACCGTGTTGCCGCCTCCCTCCATAAGGGACTTCCGGACTGCACGCGAGCCGCTACATACCGTGTTAACCACTGAGCCGCCATATACTGCTTTTACCGCAGAGCCGCTACATACTGTGTTAACCACTGAGCCGCCATATAGTGTGTAAAGCAATGTTAACAACACTCACCAGGATGGTGCTGGATCTGTGAGCGGATGCTGGCAATAAGGTTGCTTGACCTGTACCTTAGATCTGCCAGTTTTTTTCTGATTTGGGTACTCGACCGCTGCACCCCAAATTTTTGGCACAGGCCCCGACTGATCCTCCTCAGCACTGCCTGCTTGTGGCGGACTGGATGATCCTGGTGTTCTGCACAGTAATAATCCCGGCTGTCCACCATTCTAATCAAATATCTCACTTCGGCCTCCCCCCACGATGTAGATCTGCTTCTGGACGCCATAGCAGAACTAGGCCGCAGCCACAACATTGAACCCACCCGCCACAAATGAGACAGCCAATAGCATTGGATCAACGACGTAAGTGACTTTCGTGACGCAACTGCGACACCCCCCCCCCCCCAACACGCAGTAGCGGAGACGCATCTGCGTTGCCGTTCTCTATGTGGTCACTGATGCGCTGTGAATGAACGACCTGGTCACAACATAAAGGGAACAAAGTAATACTGCTGCCAAAGCTGCATGCAGCTCTGGATTTTTTCAGCGTCCCCATTAAAGTCACAACTGCGTTCTTTGTTGATCTATACCATGCACATTAATAAGCACACTACATGGTAGCACATTATTTAAAACAATACATGACAGCACATTAGTTTGCACAATCAATGGCTGCACAGTTATCACACTTCATGGCGGCACTTTGCTTTGCACAAGTTGTAGATGCCACCAGCCTATTGCCCCGACTAAAGCCTGCTTCACGCTTCAATACATCTTCCAATCCGTCGTCTGGGTCAAGTTGGAATATGTGACGCACATCCAGCACCGTTAGTGACGTATTTGCGTGTGACACCTATGTGCGATCAAGATTAAATGCAAATACGTTGATCGCATACACGATCCTCTTACGCTAGGTGCATGAGAAAGGGGACTGTCACACTGTCTAGTGCTGCAGCCAGCTGTGGGACGCCCGTTCGACATCTTCTTTGGTTTACCAGAGACTCAGTGACTTAATCAGGAGTACCAAAGCACCGCACAACACCGCAGCACGGCGACCACCACCATCTCTCCCCGCAACTGTGCCCCGGGACACAATGCCCCTAGCCACGGAGGGGTTAATACCAAAGCTGTGCCCCAACCACGCTCCCGTAAGCACGCCACCTTCAACGCAGTGGTGGTGCCCACCTTCACCCCACACCGTGGGTGGCGTCACGGACATTATCCCCAACAACTATCCCCTTTTTACTGTCTGTCAAGGAGCGCCGCTCGAGTCCCCGGATCCGGCCCACCTTTCCAGCCAGTGGGGCGGTACATAAAGCGGGCTTTCGTTGGCCTGATTACAAATTCAGCAGAGAGTTATTAAGTCAAGACGCAAGTTTAAAGCAATAACAAATTTTATTAACATTCATAAAAATGTATTCTAACAATTATAACAATAAAGATTCTAACTTAAAAGGGTCATCTTTAAAACAAGGGGCAGATCATGGCCTGGAGGGAGAATAGAGTTGGGACATAAAAGATGGAGCATTCATGGGATACTGGGGGGGGGCGTTTGGTGCTGGAAAGGCATATTGTGGAAAGGTGTAGTCACATGCCTCATCTGAGGTGTACTGTACAGTGCCTGTGGGATTTCCACCCGAGTAGAGACAGCAGATGTATCGTTTAGTTCCCCGGCTGCTGCCTTACTCAGGGCCTCAAAAATGACCCTCTCGCACTGGACCCTTTGTGCGGCATCCACCTTGCTGAGTCTGTCTGCTGTAAAGGTTGCAAATGTGTCCGTGACAGCGGTCTTTTGCACAGTTAACATTTCCTTTGCCAAAGTCAACAGATCCGCAGATGTCGTTGGGGTTGCCTTTCTTTTAGAAGCTTTACGTTGCCTTGGTTCTGCTGAGTCCTCAATTGCCTCCTGCCTCGCATCAGCAGTAGTGGGTCTGTCCTCAGTTGTCGTTAAATCAAGCTGTGGGTGCTGCAGGAACAGAAAATCAATGTTAAAGTTGAAATAATTCATATTATAATATGAAATGTCATAAATGGGGGTAAAATATTATAGGAGTGTACTTATCTGTACTGGAAGGGATCATTTATGTAAACTGCAGAATAAATTTGGCGCAAAAATAGTTAATATTCGTTATTCGACTATGGCATGTACATATAAAGTTGTAATGCTATTTACTGAGAAGCAAACAAGGTACTTACATCTACAACAGGGGAATCCCTCCGGTGCTCTGGATCCAGGTTGGGCTGCAATGAACGTTGCGCTCGTCGAGGTAGCTCCTGGTCCCTGGTAAATTCCATCAGTTCAAAGTACCATAGTGACGGCACATGGACATCTTCAGTTCCTGCCCCAGACTTCGTGGACTTCTCCACCTTGTTCAGCTCCTTTCTGTACACAGTCCGGAGCCCCTGGATTTTTTTCTTGACTATGGCCTCTGTGACCACCTGGCCTTCGCTGTGCTGTTGGAAGAAGGCTACTAATTGAGCATAGGCCTCCCTTTTTTTAATTTTGTTGCTGTATTCCGCAGATTTGATTCTCCAAAGGCATGGGAGCGAACGATATAAAGCGATCAATTCTCGAATGAATTCCTCGCTATTATAATTCGGCCTCTGAAATAAATACAAGCAAAAAGATAGCATATATGTTACATTTCGTTAAAGTAAAAAATACCGTTTGAACACCAGTAGTGCTTGTTGGACAAAGCAGAAACCATAACATGGCCGCTCGCTCCCATGAAATTGCAGCTCCCATAAAATGGCCACCCGCATGAAATGTTCGCCCACATGAAATGGCCGCCAGTAAATAGGACATATAGAAGAACGCCACAATACGTGTTTGCACATGCAAGTATGAGGACAGATAGAAGAAAGGCACTCTAAATGATACTATAGGTCTTGGCACATGAAACCCACATAAAATGGCCGCTCCCCTAAAATGTCCAACCGCATTAAATGATCGCCCACATGAAATGTCCGCCCACATGACACGCCCGCTGAAAAATCCAAGTTCCCCTATTTTATCTGTGGCAGTAGCAGAGATACAAAATGGCCACTGATGCATGTATGAGGACATATAGAAGAACGCCACTATAACACATGCAAGTATGAACACGTATAGTATAGCGCCCCTGTTAATGATACTTTAGGTGTCAAAAAAAAGGTTGAAATACTGTAATTAATTAAAAATAAATCCTTGCCCTATAAATTAAAATGGAAGTATGTTAGAGACCTCCAAAAGAAGCTTACCATGTCCAAGGAATACAGCGGTCTGAAGAATAAACTCCGGGTGGAGTCGCTACTGCGATCCCAAAAACGCCACGCAACCAAGACCAGACGAACCGGGGACTGATGAATCCGGTGAGATCGCAACTGCGATCCAAAACTCTCCACGGAGAAGAAACGAACCAGGCAGGGGACGAAAGAATCCGGGTGGAGTCGCAGCTACGATGCTGAAAGCAAGATGCCAGCAGGAACAAAGGATGACTGAAGTGCTATGTTTGTCGCCTTTATTGAATCGGGTGGAGTCACAACTACGATCCGAAAGGTAAACACGTCCAATCGACACGCAGTAGCGGCAATTAATCGCAACAGAGGGGGCGCGGAAAAGGGATGATGAAGTTGTCACCGTTATTGAATCCGGGTGGAGTCTCAACTACGATCCAAATCTGAACTACAGGGTTTGGAAAAGGTGACGCACAATGCACGCCTACAAAACATGACAGCACAGTAGTTAGCACACTACATGACGGCACATCAGTTATAACACTATATGACAGCACATCAGTTATCACACTACATGGCGGCACATCAGTTAGCACACTACATGGCGGCACATTGCTTTTCAAAAGACATGACAGCACATCTGTTAGCACACTACATGGCGGCACATCAGTTATCACACTATATGACAGCACATCAGTTATCACACTACATGGCGGCACATCAGTTAGCACACTATATGGCGGCACATTGCTTTTCAAAATACATGACAGCACATCTGTTAGCACACTACATGGCGGCACATCAGTTAGCACACTACATGACAGCACATCAGTTAGCACACTACATGACAGCACATCAGTTAGCACACTACATGACAGCACATCAGTTAGCACACTACATGGCGGCACAACAGTTAGCACACTACATGGCGCAGCATTGCTTTGCAAAAAACATGGCAGCACATTATTTGGGACACTAAATGGGCAGCTAAAAACATTGCAGTACATCAGTTAGCATAGTACATGACAACACTTTAGCACAATACATTTCACCTTTATTTAATCCGGGTTGACTGATATGGGTGGAGTCACAACTACGATCCGGGTGGAGTCACAACTACGATCCCACCTACAACGCATTAGCGGCCACCAATCGGAACTGAAGGGTGTGGAAAAGGTGACCGATAATGCACGCCTATTGTGTCTGAGTTCCTTGTCGTCAATGAGGTCGTTTGTAGGTGTCACACACAGCTATGTGTCCTGCCCAGCAGGACATCGCCTTTTGAAGAAATGGCCTGGACCATTCAGCTACGATTAGCGACCTCACAGCAGGGGCCTGATCGCTAGTAGGTGTCACACATAACGAGATCGCTAGGGAGATCGCAACTGTGTCACCAAAACCGTGACTCACCAGCGATTTCGCTAGCGATCTCGTTATGTGTGACTGGGCCTTTAGTCACTGAGCACTGGACCTTATCTGGTTAATATTTGTTTAAGCTGATGCTAGGGGGAAAAGGGAGGTGTATGCCTGCAACTCTAGTTCTCTTTATGCAGTTGCTGCAGGTCTGACCCTGTTAATTTACGGGGTTCCTCTAGCCTCAGGCACCCCACAGCCCCCACCACCACCCATGCACGTAGCTGTCTGTCTCAAACAATGGTGCTGAAGGAGAGCTTTGTTCTTTGAACCTCCTCTTCTGGTATCTGCTCCTCAGTGTCACAAACCAGCTCTGCAGGACAGCGTTTCCCTGCTTCCAGTCACCAGCTCCAGGACTGGATCACATACGGTAGATAAGTCACCACAGGGGGGAGGATTGTTTGCAGTGGTGCTGCAGGTGATAAGGCCCTGTCTGCTATGGCCTCAGCAGCCGCTCACTAGCAGAAATCCCTGAGACAGTGACTCCTGGGCAGTTCAGGGAGATGAGGGGTCAGGAGAATGCTCTGTTTACCTCTGAGGGAGGAGGTTTGCTGGGAGCTATTGTGTGTCTGGGCAGCGCTTTCCTCCAGGCCGAGGCTTCCGCTTGTGGACTAGGCCGCAACTTCTACTCTCCACAGATAGCCCCAGGGCTTGCTGCACAGAGGGTCCCTCAATGCTGGGGTCACCGGAGGACAGGTCCCACCGCTGGGTGAGCTTTAAAATGCCTTCGGATTTTTTCACTTTTTAGCAGAGCTCTCCAGCCTCACGTCTGCTCCTTGCTCCAGTCAGGCCACGCCCCCCTCCAGATCATTTTTATTGTTCAAGCCCAAAGGGCCCATAGCATGGTATTTTATAATAGAATGTGCTTCCCTTTGGAGAAGTAATTTATGGGGGTCTCCACCCCTTGCTATTGTTTGAACCAGCTCTAAACCAGCAAATCGAAGTAAGTTGCAATCCGCATTGTGCGTTTCTTTCATATGGTTTATTAATTTTGTGGCACCTATCCCTGAAGAAATTGAATTACGATGCTCTCTAAAGCGAACAAATAGTGGTCTAATTGTCTTTCCAATATAGTACTGTCCACATTGACAAAAGATCATAGACCACCATTTTTGTTTTGCATGTGACTGTTTTTTGTGGTGTGCCAAACATTACCTATTCTAAATGCCTTATCTGTAATGTGAAATCGGCAGAACGAGCAACTGCCGCATTTATGGTTTCCCACTGGTCCCATACGATGTAGCCAAGTGTTAGGGGGAATATAGTGTCTCGGGCGGGGAGGGGACGCTGCGCTCACCCACTGCTCGGGTCCGGCGCTTGCTACTGCTTGCTTGCTGGCTGCTCGGTGGCTCAAGCGGAGGGCCGAATCCCGGGGACTCGAGCGGCGCTCCTCGCCCGTGAGTGAAAAGGGGATTGGTTTTGGGGATTTATTTTCCGTGACGCCACCCATGGTTGTGGTGAGGTTGTGACACCACCGCTGCTCTGGACGGGGATCCCGGGAGCGATGACAGGGAGCAGCTTGGATGTTGGTTTCTTCCCCTCCGTGGGTAGGGGGATTGGTTGTCCCAGGGCCCGGTGAGGGAGGTATGCGTGGCAGGTGGGTAACGGGACCTGGTGAGGTGCAGGGTCGCGGGGCCAGTGCGGTGCCGCACGGCACGGTAGTACTCACTCAGCCAATGATGAATGCAAAGTCCTTGGTAAAACACACTGCTGGATGGACTGGGCCCACTGACTGCTGCGGTGGTTTCTGCTCCCGGAAGTTGATGGGACCAGTCTTTCCCTGCACCTTTAGAACGTTGTTGGTACTGATGGCTTCCCACCGGTAACCCGCTCCCCAGCTCGGATGGATGCTGAGGTAGCCCCTTTTGCCCGCAGGCTCTGGCCCTGGGAACTGTAGCCTTGGCGGTGACTGTTTCCCTTCACGGTTTGAGCTGTTGCCTTCCATCGGGTCTTGACTGCTGGGAAACCCTGGAGGTTCCCTTCGCTAACGGATTTGACCTTTCTAACGGCGACTCCTAGCCTGGTCGGGGTCCGTAGGCCCTGCCGAACGGTGCTGGCTTCTCTTTGTTTCCCGATCCGATACCGGCGGGCCACCGCCCGTCCCTGGTCCTTACGGTTCACTCCAATCGGCCTTTCCTGCAGACGGTCACCACAGTCTGCCAACCTTGCTGTTTGTGCCCGGGCCACGCACCCAGACACGGTCAGACAGTTGCTCCTTTGCTACTTCTCCAAACTACACTCCTCTCCCTTTCCCTCTCGGAACTTACCTCTAAACTGCACTGAACTTCCTCTTCCTGCCTCCAGGACTGTGAACTCCTCGGTGGGCGGAGACCAACCGCCTGGCTCCACCCCCTGGTGTGGACATCAGCCCCTGGAGGAAGGCAACAAGGATTTTGTCTGGCTTAGATGTGCCTAGCCGGGGTGTGGGGTGTGATGTTGTTGTTCCTGTGACGCCCTGGCTTGTCCAGGGCGCCACAATAGCGTTTAACAGGCAGATCCCTTATATTTCTTGTGCGTCTGTATGTAATTAAAGGCTTGTTATTTGCTATAACAGCTAATTCTTTTTCCTTTTCAATGATGCGCCAATTTTTGTTAATAGATCTAATTATTCTGTCCATTGGACCGTATTTAAAGCTGAAAACAAAATGCTCTTGATTTTTATTACATAGTTTTTGACTACCTTTATTATCAAAAGATGTTTTTCTAGATTTTTTCTGAAGGATTTTTTCTTCAGCCCGTTTTTGTGCGCCATTTATTTCTGCGGGAGAATAACCTCGCTCTTGAAACCTCTGAGCTCATTCAGCTAATTTGGTCACATCATTGTTTATTCTGTATACTCTTAAAAATTGGCTAAAAGGTACGGATTTTAACACGTGTGCAGGGTGTGCACTATTGTGATGCAATAACATATTGACCGCTGTGGGCTTTCTATATAGTTCCCTTGTTATTTTACCTTCACATACAGACAACTTTACATCAAGAAATTCGATGCTCTGGTCTCCAAATAAATAAATGAAAAACATGTTATATTTATTTGTTGAATTTAAATGAGACAAATGACTTCAGGCTATCCCCATCCCATATAATTAAAGCGTCATCCACGAAACGCAGGTATTTTTTAATATGCTTTATATATGGATTTTTTATATCCTATATTAGATCTTCCTCTACTGTTGCCAAAAATAAATTAGCTAAAGTGCTTGCAACTGGGGTCCCCATGGCCACTCCACTACGTTGCAAATACCAAGTATTACCAAAGTTTAAGGCATTATGGGGGAGTACCAGATGTAAAGCTTCTATACATTTAATTTGAGCTGTTTTTTCCCTATTTTTACTAGTCTGTCCACTATGACCTCCACCGTTAATTGTTGTGGGATCCTAGTGAACAGACTTTCAATATCAAGGGATACCCACTTGAAAGATGTTTGCCATTCAAAATTGTCTAGATGATGGACTAAATCGTCCGTATCTTTTACATGCGATGGAATACAGATTAACAACGGGTGTAGTAGCCAATCCAAGTATTTTGATAATGGTTCTGTAAAAGAACCGATCCCCGACACGATTGGTCGACCAGGTGGTGCTGTTATAGATTTATGAATCTTAGGGACCGTATACCAGTGTGGTTTGCTAGGAAATAATGGCAACAATTTCTCTGCTCTATTTTTTGACTAAAAGCCTGAAGTCACTTGTCTATTAAAAAATCCACGTAATTTTTCTTTAAATTTTGAGGTGGGATCACTTTTTAATACCTGATGTCTGTATTACCCAGCTGTGTCTGTGCTTCAGTCAAATAATGTGTCTAGCAACACCGTAGCACCCCCTTTATCCGCTTTTCTGATGGTGAGATTTTCTAGTTGTTGGATTCTTTTCAAAGCTTTTAGCTCATTTTTAGATAATTTATCTGGTAAGGTTGGATATTTTAAAGAACGCATTTCTCTCATTACAATCTCTTGAAAGAGGTCTATATTATTACCCTGTGTTGTGGGGGAAAGATTTTATACCGCCTGTAAAACCAGCTGTTTTTTGTTGTGTATCACTATTTTTTTTATTACTGAATACAGCGCTGTCTGCAGCACATTGCCTGTAATCTGCCTGTGCAGTATATTCCTGCCGCACACTTGGCTCCGTTCTGCCCATATTTTCGGGAGAATAGATCGGGGGCTTTTGTGTCTAGAATAAAGGTTGTCATATTTGTACCGTACATTATCTCTCTATAGCGCACCTCCCCTTTTCCCTGCGGGATTGTGGGTGCATACTCAACAATGCCGCTGAAGCCATGGGCCTAAGGTGCAGTGTGATTAGGTTGATGATTGTTACTGTCAGTATTTTGTATTAGTAACTGTAATCATTTTATATGAATACAGGACATTATTGTATTACTGTAATAAGTTTGTATACATACAGTAAATATTTTTGGGTTGTGGAACGAATTGTCTTCACTTCAATTATTTCCTATGGGAAAATTCGCTTTGATAGGAGTAACTTGGTTTAAGAGCTCCCGGAACTAATTATGCTCCTAATGCACTGTATATACAGACAGAAATACAGAAAACCCTGAGGAACTCACCGGACTGTCTCTACCGCCTCTGCTGTTAAATCAGGATTGAAGGGAAAAAGATCATTCACCTCTTTGCATTAAACTCCACCCCTGCACAGTAATCTCCGCCCATGCAGTGCTTGCCCCTGTGCAGTGAACTCTTCCCCCGCACAGTAATTTCCGTTTACAAGCTGCTTGCCTTTTTGCAATAAAAGCTACCCCCGCGCAGCATATTCCACACTTACCGTTCCGTGGCTAAGGGCTTATTCTTGATGACGGACCCCCTCAGCTCCAGGAATGCCATTAGCTGCTCCATCTGGGCGGGGGGGGGGGGGGGGAGCTGGAGTGACGCCAGCTCTTGGAATGAGATGATGCTGTAGCTTATTAGCACTTTTTTATTGCTCCGGGCTTCTTCTACTAAAGCTTTGCGCTCTGACTCGTTCGCATTCTTCTGGCACTTTCTCTGCAGGTGTCGGGGAATATATTCCTGCTCTGTGCATCAAAATTTGCAAGAATTAGACAGTAAATCCAATATGCACATAAATTCTCAAAAGTATTCGGCTAAAATGTTACTTTATTGAGCAAAATTTGACATACAAAAATGCAAACATAGACAGTTTAAAACACAAATACAATCCTGCTGTTTACCAGAAGGTAGGTTATTCAATCATAAACATGAACATGACCGTATATACTAACAGTGTGGCATTAAGATTGTATTTATTTATTGAGATTATAGGGTCATGTTCATAAATTTGCACTTGCAACCGAACATTTATAATTAGCTTAGGACTAGATGTGGTCCAATATGGTCACATACAAGATGGCAATTTATTAAAGCACATATAGATCTTATATGGTGTATGCTAGAAATACACATAGTGCTGAACTTGTGACCACAGTTTGCCGGTTTAGAACATGCAATGCTAATCTTGCTACCTTTCAGGTGTGAATAAAAGCATTTAGCATAGTGCATAAAGGCATCAATTGCATATACCTACCTACAAGCATAGAAAGTGTCCAATGAAGGGTTAATGCAACTTACAAGGAGAGTAATCCAACCACGTCTGGTCACCTCAACATATGTTTCAACAATGATATCTTCATCAGGAGGTGTGGTTAGAATGTTTAACACGTAGGTATATAAAGAACTTGTTGACCAATCATAATCAAGAGTGGAAAACACGTGTCTATCAAAACAGCTGTGACCGATCAAAACATTAAAATAAGTTTGGGAGTGAGGGTGACGTCAGTATACCTGGCTACTACCTCTTTGATAGCCAATTAATAGCACTGATAAATGTTGCGCTCCACCAGCGCTAGCAAATGGAGCGCACACGTGACACACGGGGCTGTACACTGCGGTCATGTGAGCGGATGTAACGGCGCATGCACATTGTGCCGTGCTCCGACAACAAAGGTTTTCAGGCCCAGGACCGTCGGAGAGACGTGTCTCCCGTTGCTATGCAACAGGCCAGCGCATCTACCACTGCTGCGCCGGAGCCCTGCACCTCCCGGAGGACAAACACAAGGCGATGCGCTCACAGCGAGTGTATAAAAAGGCAAATAGCTATTGAAATAAGGCATAGATTTAATAAATATGCAAAGATACAGATTGTTGTCCATTCTTTAGAGAAATAGCTTAAATAAGATATTATAAAAATACAAATACATAGTCATACATCAAATTTAGAGGACTGAATACTTGTTACAATTCTGCCGCTCCCTGTGTCTACATAGTTATACTCGACCTTTGCTTTCTGAGTATCAGACACTTTCATTTCTGTTTTCCTCCGTCAGCCATGGCGTCTGCTGATCTGAGTGACGAGCTGCTCTGCTCCATCTGTTCATCTATTTTTAAGGATCCTGTAATGCTGAGATGTGGACACAACTTCTGCCGGGTCTGTATTGATCGTGCGCTGGATACCTGGGACGGGTCTGGAGTTTATTCCTGTCCTGACTGCAGAGAAGAGTTTCAGGAGCGGCCGGCGCTGATGAGGAACTTGTTCTTTCTGAGTAACCAGGAAACGTTCTGCGATATTATGAAGATACAAGAGGAGATCACCGGGATCTGCTGCACTTACTGTGTGGACTCTCCTGTACCTGCTGTTAGATCCTGTCTACACTGTGAGGCTTCTCTGTGTGAGAAACATCTGAGGGCTCACAGCAAATCACCAGAACACGTCTTATCTGATCCCAGCACTTCTCTGGAGAAAAGCAAATGTTCTGTCCATAAGAAGATCCTGGTGTATTACTGCACTGAGGACGCGGCTTGTATCTGTATTTATTGTTCAGCAGGGGAACATCAGGGACATCGGGTGCAGATGCTGGATGAAGCCTATGAAAGGAAGAAAGATGAACTGTAACCTGTGTGTAACCAGCACAGAAGAGGAGCAGAATCATCCAGAAACAGCAGAGAGATTCCAGTGTAATCAGGTGATGAGCAGGAGGGGATTTACCTCAGGACGACATTACTGGGATGTGGAGGGCAGTAGATCAGGGGTCTGGATGGTGGGGATGTGTTATCCCAGTATAGTCGGGAGGGGAGATCGGTCACTGATTGGAGAGAATAACAAGTCCTAGAGTTTGTTGAGATATAATAATCAGTATTTTGTGATACATGATGGTAAAGTGATCCAGTTACCTAGTTCACAGACTAAAAACTCCTTAATTTAAAAATTATCAATTTTTATTAACAAAAGCATTTAAAAACACTTCCACATTATATAGAAAATATTCATTGGTGCCATACAAAGATTCCAACATATATCCCCCTTATTATTCTAGTCCTATGTGTTACCCCAATTAAGGAGCAAGAACAAATGTCAGTAAGGCGCAATATAAAAATATATCCCTAAACAGTCCAATAGTCAAGGGTCCTACAGTCAAGATCCCTAAAGGCAGCACTTTTACCCTAAATTAGTCAGTTCTGCACTGAGATATAATTCCATATATACTGCCACTTCCTATATTAGTGAGGAGGCGGTCAACCTTCTACGCCTAATCGACCCGACGCGTTTCCCCTTCAAATAGAAGGTTCTTCAGGGGTCATCAAAAAGTAGTATAGAAAAATACAATTAATTTATACATTATACTCCAATCATACAGTGAATACAGACATAGTTTTTGTAATCTCCCCAAACAGAGTACATCAAACAAATGATCTTCAGATTGTACAAATGACTATTATAGTCTCCTCTGGTGCTGTCGTATCTTTAGTCTCCAAGAATTGCCAGGTAACACAGAGTTCCACAAAATATTAGCGTGGATATTGCCGAACAGAGAATTCCCGTTATAGAAATATTTTTCAAATTTTTGTCATCTCATTCGGGACAATGCTGTATATTCAAGATGAATGATGATGTCACCTGAAAAATTAAAAGAATTTTGTGTCCCAAACAGTTCATATTTTCAGGTGTAATTACCATCAGGAATCTCACAGTCAATAATCATGGCAGAAGGAGATACAGATCTCCGGAGGGTGCATAGGAGGAGAATAACACATAGAGGTCCATCAACTCAAAGCCAGAAACACCTATGTGCCCATATAATCAAAAATACTTATTAAAAACATGCCCATTCATAATTCCCCTTCAGCAAGCTTTTTCCTTTTCAGTGTCCGTGTAGATAAATGGACTAGAGTCCTATGGAATATGGTGCTGCATATATCTCTAAAGTCAAAACATACCCCTCAGGTTGCAATTGGCATGTCCTGGTCCAAATAAGTTTAAAACTCTGCATGATGAAAGGTGAATGAAGAGTCCATCACAATACATTCACAGCTCTATAGTACATGTCAGCAGTTAGAATATCTCAATGAAGCCTGTTACTCACATATACCAGCATGTAGTTGGGGCTCCCTGTGCTGTTCAGAGCGTGCCCAGCCTCTGCAAAATCCACGTGGAGACAGCGTTCACTTCCTACTTCCTCCAGTTACAAGTCATATGCTGTGAAGGGGCCAATCAATGCTACCCTCCACTGGAGATCCGCCCATAAACCAGAATGACACACTCCTCGTGTTCATCTAATCGCATATTGCTGCCTCAGGGTCCATGTCACATGCTCACAGAGGACCAGTCACAGCCGTCCCAGTTGCTAATCTGTTTACATAGCAGGGTAAAAAGCACGCTGTTTCTCCTCATTGAGAAAATCGCTACAGCCTGGTTGTGTATCACCCCCACCCCCAATCACATGCCATAATAGGCCAATTAGGGTGGACAGCTCTGGGAAAACTGCCCACAAATCAAACACAACACAGGTCCCGTCCATCAATGATTCCAGGACTCAGCATAGAGCAGTGATCTGGGTGAAGATTCAGGCGCAGCCAACAAGCTGTGATCACAGCGCTTCCAGTTCTATTCAGCCAGTCAGCACAAAATAAATCATCTATACAAAATTGTTTCCTTTTATTTTGTTTTTTTTTATAAAAATCATTACATTTAATAGTGAACCACTGGATCAAAAATTAGATATAATTGCAGAGCCATGTAATATTCACTGGATCATGAATATAACAGAGCTGTTTAATATTAACCGCTGGGCCATGCATAATATAGAGCAATCCATTCAATATTACCCGCTGGGCTTTTCAATATAGTCCGCTGGACCATACATATTCCAGAGCTATATCAGTATTATTCACTGGACCATGTAAATTGCAGAGCAGTTTATTTAATATTATCCCCTAAAGCTATTTATTTACTATTGTCCGCTGGACCATGATTATTAAGGGTTATTCATTCAATATTGTACGCTGGACTAAGTATTAAATAAATTGTTCTTTGATATACAATCTGCTGGACCATGTATAGTACAGTGAGGGGCTGCTGACTTATATTGAATATAGTTTATTTTTGAAAAAACCTAATCCTACAGAAATCCCCATAACAAAGGGGATCTTCCAAGGAAATGGACATTCAAAGATAGGGTGATGGAACATGGGAATATAACATAATCCATGGCCAAATATTCATAAACCCAAAATCCTTATGGAATAATAGGGACAGAACAGACCTGGTTTAGAACTGGGACTTTATAAAATTAACCAGGCTAACGGGGAGGCCCAAAGTGGTCTCAAGCAGGAAATTACAAAAAACATCCAAAGTTGAGTTGTTCATTTAACCCGTTTGGGTTTACAGTTTTTAGTCTGTGAATC
Source organism: Anomaloglossus baeobatrachus (assembly GCF_048569485.1). NCBI lineage: Eukaryota > Metazoa > Chordata > Amphibia > Anura > Aromobatidae > Anomaloglossus > Anomaloglossus baeobatrachus. The sequence continues at coordinate 10,893,553 of NC_134364.1, read as the reverse complement.
CACCTTGCCTCCTTCTGTAATAGTAAGCGATCCCAATCACCGCCTCTCATCCTCTGATCGACTACTTCGATCATATGAAACTTGCAAGCTCTATTATCGCCTTCATGAAACGTCCTTACATGGCGTGAGATGGGAGTGTCCCTCTCATTCCTAATATCTCCTAAGTGCTCCCCTATTCTTTTCCTGAACTCCCTTTTTGTTTTCCCTATATATTCTATATTACAAGAACAAACAAATCTATAAATGACCCCTACTGTTTTGCAGTTTGCAAAATGCCTGATGTCATAAACGTGTCCTGTCACTGAGCTCATAAAGCTTCTACCCAATTGTATGAAGGCGCAAAAAGAACATTTCCCGCACCTAAAGCTACCTTTTGCTCCTGTTCTCCAGCCATGTCGTGTTCTTAACTGCCCCAAACTCGCTGTGTATGAGTTGATCCTTTAAGGACCTCCCTTTCTTGTATGTTATTGCTGGAGTTGCTGGAATAATGTCATGTACTATTGGGTCTGCCGTAAGTATTCCCTAATGTTTTATTAAAATCTTGCGCACTTCCTCTGCCCGATTATCAAATCTACCTATTATCCGTGTGATCCCCTCCTCCTCTCTTTTCCTGACATTCAAGAGTGTTTCCCTAGATTTTAATTCTGCAGACTTGAATGCTTCACTTAGGATATCCCTGGGGTAACCTCGTGCTGAGAATCTATCCCTCAATTCCGAGGCTTGTTTATAGAACGTCATATCTTGTGAACAATTTCTGCGAACTCTCAGGTATTGTCCTCTGGGTATACCTCGTTTCAGGTTAAAGGGATGGTGGCTATCCCAGTGTAGGAGGCTATTAGATGCTGTAGGTTTACGAAATATGCTTGTCTGTAGTTGTCCTATATCATCTTTAGTTATAGTAAGATCCAAAAAATGTATACTCTTTCTATTATATTCCGATGTGAACCTTAAATCTTAATCATTACAGTTAATCTCTAACACAAACCTACAAAAGGAGTCCTCATCACCTGACCAGAATACCAGGATGTCATCGATAAAACGATACCAAGATATGATGTTATCATTCCACCACAGTTGTTCCTCTCCTCCAAAGATGACGGTATCCTCCCACCAGCCCAAGAAAAGGTTGGCGTATGTGGGGGCCACTGGGGTCCCCATAGCCGTACCCCTGGTCTTGTGGTGGTGGTACCGCCCCTCAAACATGAAATAGTTATGCGTCAAGATAAATTTCAGAAGGGAAAGTATAAAATCATTATGTGGTTTGAACTGTATACCCCTCGAGTTCAAAAAGTGTTCCACAGCAATCTGACCCCAGTTGTGGTGTATCGAACTGTAGAGCGCTTCTACATCGATAGATGCTAATAGTACTCAATCTCCTAAGGTAACCCCATCTCTTTCCAAGCAGATCCATGGTGTCTCTTAGGTAAGAGGGAAGGGAGAGGACGAAATTGCGCAAGACTTTATCCACATAAATACTACTGTTCTGGGATAGAGAATCTACCCCAGATACTATTGGACGCCCCTTAAGTGGGTCCATCCCTTTGTGTACTTTAGGTAGACAGTAGAACACTGGCACAACTGGATGTAAGGTACTCATAAAATCATTCTCATTCTTGGATATAAGCTTATTATCCAAGGCATGCTTCAGGATAACATCTAGATCTTTTTTAAAAATTCTTGTTGGATCATTGGGAAGGATCACATATGTCTTTTTGTCACTTAGTAGATCAGTGCACATTTTCTTATAGATATCGTGACTTAGGATAACTAGGTTGCCACCCTTATCTGATGGTTTCAGGATGAGATTTTTATTCTGCGAAAGGTTCTCCAAAACCCTCCTTTCCTCAAATGTCAGATTATCATGTCGTTTATTTATGGGGTTTACTTTCTCTAGATCTTTTGTGACTAACTCTAAAAATTTATCAACACTAGAGGTATCTGTTAAAGGTGGCATCCGTGTACTCCTAGGCCTCAATTCAGTAAAGGGTCCTTCTCCACTTGGTCTTGTATTTTCCTCTAAAAGGTCATTCAGAACCCTCAAACTGGGGAGGTCCTCCTCTGATATTCCCAGGGCTTCACATTCTTTCCTATCATGTAACCTAAAAAAACGTTTCCATTTAATTTTTCTGCAAAATAAATTGATATCCTTGGTCCATTCAAAACTATCATATCTATTTGTTGGAACAAAGGATAACCCTTTATTTAGAACAGTAGTCTCTAATGATGTTAAATGATGAGAGGTCAGGTTAATAATCTTACTATCCCTAATCATTTCCTCACTCGCTGTGTGGGACGATTTCTCAGATCGTACTCGTACGGGGGTCTTCCCTGTTCCAAAAAAGAGGGAGTATTGTATGAGAATGATGAGGATGCTCCAGAATTCCATTGTTTTTGTCCTTTCCCCATTTTCCTTTCCCTTGTCTTTGTTTTCTAGGTTCAAAGGCAATAGAGTTAGGAATACGACGTATACTAATTCCCCTATTCCCAACTATAGAGGGGTTTCTATCAGTCTGACGTGTCAATGTCTGAGGAAGAGGCCTCAGTAAGCACCTCTTTGCTGTTCTCACCCAAAAATGGGTAGGCTCTTTTTTCCCTAAAATCACTGAAATCCCTGCTAAACTGTTTTTGTTTTCCCTCCCTCAGAGAAGATTGAAATTTCTCAATAGTAAATTGTAGGGTGGCTTCCTTTCTATTAAAATCAGGGTCGTAACTGATCCAGTTACCTAACAAGATCTCCAGTGATAGTCAGGATCTGTCTGGATTATGGGGCCGGGCAGTTGTCCTTTTATGAGCTGTGTGACCCCATCAGACACTTACGCACCTTCACTGCCGCCTTCTCCGAGCCCCTTCATGCTGTATTATGTGTAAGTGATGGTTCTATAAAGATATTAGGGGGAAGCAGCAGCAGGAAGAATCCATCATAATATAAGAAACTGGTGATAAAGAATATAACAGTGAAATGATGTTACTGTTGCTGATAATCTGATGCTAATATATCCTCCTGATCATATATCTATACACTGCTTATAATTCCCTCTCAGTTACTAGAAGACCTTTTTATACCTTTGTTCTCTTCTTCTACAATGGAATCTCTGATAATATTTTCTTCAGTTTTCCTCTATAAATGAGGCGACTAGTAAAGGTCCGATCGGCTTTTTTCTTGTCATCTTTGGAAATTGTTGAGCAATTTATTACAATAGTACAGATAAGAAAAATCAACAATTCGGTGCAGTGCAGCAAAATTTGCAAGAATTAGACAGTAAATCCAATATCCATTGTATAATTGCAATGAGAAATATTCTAGAAATGTGTAACATAAGAAATATCACAAATTGTGAGGGGAAAAAAACAGGGATTGCAAAAAAGTTCACAAGAATGCACGATATAAAAAAAAAATTCTTTCAACTGCAAGAAAATTTATATATATATATATAATATATACACACACATCATGCTAATAAAGGGAAGTAATGATATAGATAACTAAATGTGGGAGAAGGCATAAATATATATGAACAAACCTCAATGGGTTGTGGGATAACATGTATCACATGAAGCGATCTGTTGTGCTTGTCTAATGTTCAACACTCATAAAGAGCCTGGGATCAAAAAGGATAATAAAAATAAGAAACGTACATAAGGTCAAGATCTTATGGAGATACAATTCTGTGACTATGGAGGGATTCTTTGAACAAACCGTACATCAGTAAACGTTGGGTACATATATCTTGGCACCCTCATACTAATGTTCATGTGAGCAAACACCTAAAATAGGACAAGAAGGTATGTCCATTAAACAGGAGGACTATTATGTTAGAAATTGTGAAGAATATACAAAAAAATGAAATTTCTTACCCTGTGGGTGAAAATGGTAAGTTATAACCTTTGGTGCAGTCTACGTGACCTAAGTATATGATAAATAAGAGGTCAAGGGACAAAAAGCTGTCTCTAATAGAGATGAGCGAACCGGTCGCGGTTCGGCTCGAGGTTGGTTCGCCGAACGGACCTCCCGTTCGAGTTCGGTTCGTCGAACGTTCGACGAACCGAACTCGAACTGCATAGGAAACAATGGCAGGCAATCACAAACACAGAAAAACACCTAGAAAACACCCTCAAAGGTGTCCAAAAGGTCACAAACAACTCACAACACATGGGAAAGTGACAAGGACATATACTCATGCGAAAACAAAATAGCTGGACAAGGAAAAAGAGGAGGACACACAGATATATGAGTATATGCAAGGAAACATGCCATTATTGTGCAACTTGAGCCCTGCTCATTCTTGGCTTCCAATCTTGATAAATTGCCTGAGCTCGCCACGTACGTCTTGGGGATCTTGTCGTGTCCTGCAGCCAGCGTTCTCTCGGAACCTGTCTTCAGTGCTGCTGTGGGTCTGCTGGCAGATAAGCACACGTGTCTGTCCACTGACAATGTGGACATGGCTCTCAGAGGACTTTTCTTCCCCGGGGTCAGCCAGGGGACGGGAAAGGCACGCGTATTTTTGAGAGTGCTTCATGCAAAGCATCTTTTTTCTTTTTCAAAAGGGGGCTCAACCGATGCCAGTCAAGTGGGGTGTGTGTGGCCCAGTGAGTGGCAACGAGGGAGACTGTGGTTGGAGTCCCCTCGCTGTGTTTCTAAAAGAACCAAGATGAACAAGTCATGGCTCTCAGAGGACTTTTCTTCCCCGGGGTCAGCCAGGGGACGGGAAAGGCACGCGTATTTTTGAGTGCTTCATGCAAAGCATCTTTTTCTTTTTCAAAAGGGGGCTCAACCGATGCCAGTCAAGTGGGGTGTGTGTGGCCCAGTTAGTGGCAACGAGGGAGACTGTGGTTGGAGTCCCCTCGCTGTGTTTCTAAAAGAACCAAGATGAACAAGTCATGGCTCTCAGAGGACTTTTCTTCCCCGGGGTCAGCCAGGGGACGGGAAAGGCACGCGTATTTTTGAGAGTGCTTCATGCAAAGCATCTTTTTCTTTTTCAAAAGGGGGCTCAACCGATGCCAGTCAAGTGGGGTGTGTGTGGCCCAGTGAGTGGCAACGAGGGAGACTGTGGTTGGAGTCCCCTCGCTGTGTTTCTAAAAGAACCAAGATGAACAAGTCATGGCTCTCAGAGGACTTTTCTTCCCCGGGGTCAGCCAGGGGACGGGAAAGGCACGCGTATTTTTGAGAGTGCTTCATGCAAAGCATCTTTTTCTTTTTCAAAAGGGGGCTCAACCGATGCCAGTCAAGTGGGGTGTGTGTGGCCCAGTGAGTGGCAACGAGGGAGACTGTGGTTGGAGTCCCCTCGCTGTGTTTCTAAAAGAACCAAGATGAACAAGTCATGGCTCTCAGAGGACTTTTCTTCCCCGGGGTCAGCCAGGGGACGGGAAAGGCACGCGTATTTTTGAGAGTGCTTCATGCAAAGCATCTTTTTCTTTTTCAAAAGGGGGCTCAACCGATGCCAGTCAAGTGGGGGGGGTGTGGCCCAGTGAGTGGCAACGAGGGAGACTGTGGTTGGAGTCCCCTCGCTGTGTTTCTAAAAGAACCAAGATGAACAAGTCATGGCTCTCAGAGGACTTTTCTTCCCCGGGGTCAGCCAGGGGACGGGAAAGGCACGCGTATTTTTGAGAGTGCTTCATGCAAAGCATCTTTTTCTTTTTCAAAAGGGGGCTCAACCGATGCCAGTCAAGTGGGGTGTGTGTGGCCCAGTGAGTGGCAACGAGGGAGACTGTGGTTGGAGTCCCCTCGCTGTGTTATACATGCTTTTAGAAGGGCATGACATGGCTTGGAGGTTGACTTTCATAAAATGCAAACTGTTGGCTACCAAAATGCTGCCTTTCCAACAACTGTGGTTATAGGCAATGAGGAACATACTGATGAAGATGAGACGCAGATACCCGATTGGGATGACAACTTAAATATTCGGTCAGGGCAAGAAGAAACTCGGTCTGAGGGGGAGGGGAGTGCAAACACAACAATTGATGATGAAGTTCTAGATCCCACCTACTGTCAACCCACAGTCAGACACTCGAGGAGGTCAATAGAGGCGGTGGAGGAGGATGCAACCGACGTCGAAGTAACCTGGCGCCTTCCTGGACACAGTCGGAGCACTGGTAGCACGTCTACAACTGCATCCTCAGCCACCACTCTGCCTCTGAGCATTATTCGGGGTGGATCAACAGGTCGCATGGCCTCTAAGCCTTGCCTAGCCTGGTCCTTTTTTGACATAAAAAAAGATCGGCCAAATTATGTGATCTGTAACATTTGCCATGGTTATCTTAGTAGAGGTCAAAACCTCAGCAGTTTGACAACTTCTTCCATGAATCGTCACATGAATAAATATCATATGGCCTGGTGGGAAGCTCACCGTGCTGCAATGCGGCCTAGTGGAGCCAACCATCCACCGCCTGCCCCTTCCAGGGCATCCGCGCGCTCGTCATCTTCTAGGACTGTGGGGACAGCTGTCACACCTGTTTTTCCACCCACAACTTCCACCACTGTAACCGCAACAGGCAGTTTGCTTGGTAGGTCGTCAGTTGGTTTGGAAGGGGAAACAAGTGAGTGTGTACAGCTCTCTCAGACATCGATAGCACCAACGTTGGATGAAGGCAACATCATGTCTCCGCCTGCACTTTCCTCACAAACCTGCATTTTTCCAGGGACACCCTACTCAACACCGTCTACACACAGCAGCCAGATCTCTGTCCCTCAGATGTGGTCAAATAAAAGGCCACTTCCTCCGACCCATGACAAAGCTAAGAGGTTGACTCTATCCCTCTGTAAGCTGTTGGCTACCGAAATGCTGCCTTTCCGCCTAGTGGACACACAGGATTTTAGAGACCTTATGTCTGTCGCTGTGCCCCAGTACCAGATGCCTAGTCGCCACTACTTCTCTAAGAAAGGTGTGCCCGCGCTACACCAGCATGTCGCACACAACATCACCGCTTCCTTGAGAAACTGTGTGTGAACGGGTGCATTTCACCACCGATACTTGGACCAGTAAGCATGGACAGGGACGTTACATGTCGCTGACTGGGCACTGGGTAACTATGGTGATAGATGGTGAAGGGTCTGCTGCACAAGTCTTGCCGTCCCCACGACTTGTGTGTCAATCCTCTGTCTGTCCAAGTTCCGCCACAGCTTCTGCATCCTCCACCTCATCTGGGTCCTCCACCTCCGCCCCAAGCCTGCCTGGTCAGGCCACCAGCGTTCTCACTGCGCAGAAGGAATCACGCACGCCTCATTACTATGCTGGCAGCCGAGCGCAACGGCATCAGGCGGTCTTTAGCTTGACATGTCTTGGTAATAAGAGTCACACAGCTGAGGAGTTGTGGTCAGCTCTGCGGTCCGAGTTTAATAAATGGTTGTCTCCACTCAACCTGCAGCCTGGTAAGGCCGTGTGCGACAATGCTGCAAACCTGGGTGCGGCCCTTCGCCTGGGCAAGGTGACACACGTACCTTGTATGGCTCACGTGTTGAACCTTGTCGTGCAGCAATTTTTAACACACTATCCCGGCCTAGATGGCCTTCTGAACAGGGCACGAAAACTGTCTGCTCACTTCCGGCGTTCAAGCGCCGCAGCTGAGCGACTTGCATCGCTACAGAAGTCTTTCGGCCTGCCGGTTCATCGCCTGAAATGCGATGTGGCGACACGCTGGAATTCAACTCTCCACATGTTACAGCGACTGTGGCAGCACCGCAGAGCCCTGGTGCAATACGTCATGACGTATAGCCTGGGCCAACGAGATGCAGAGGTGGGGCAGATCACCCTGATGGAGTGGTCTCAGATCAAGGACCTATGCACCCTTCTGCACAGTTTCGACATGGCGACGAATATGTTTAGCTCTGACAATGCCATTATCAGCATGACGATTCCAGTCATTTACATGCTGGAGCACACGCTAAACACTATTCGGAGTCAGGGGGTGGGACAACATGAAGGGGAGGAACTACAGGAGGATTCATATGTGCAAGGGACAACAACATCACCAAGGTCCAGACGTTCATCATAACCAACGCAGCAGGCATGGGACCATGGGGAACAGGGATCGACAAGGGCGCATAGTAGCAGGCTAAATGTTGAGCAAGGTGCAGGAGAACATGAAGAAATGGAGGACGAACTGTCCATGGACATGGAAGACTCAGCGGATGAGGGAGACCTTGGTCAAATTTCAGTTGAAAGAGGTTGGGGGGAGATGTCAGAGGAAGAAAGAACGGGTAGCACCTCTATGCCACAAACACAGCGTGGACTTGGTCCGCATGGCTGCGCAAGACACATGAGTGCCTTTTTGTTGCACTACCTCCAACATGACAGTCGTATTGTCAAAATTAGAAGTGATGATGACTACTGGATTGCCACACTATTAGATCCCCGGTACAAGTCCAAATTTTGTGACATACTCCTGCATACGTGCGTCCCTTTCTATGGCTGGAATTATCAGCAGAAGCTGTTACTCGATCTTAGCTCGGCTTTTCCACCAAACAACCGTGCAGGTGCAGGGAGGGAATCTCCCAGTTGTAACTTGACAAACATGGGACGGTCTCGTCATCTTCACCAGTCTACCCGTACCAGTAGGACCGTATCTGGTGCCGGTAACAGCAATTTTATGGAATCTTTTCATAATTTTTTTAGACCCTCTTTTGCAAGGCCACCAGAGACAACAAGTCTGACACATACTCAACGGCTGGAGAGGATGATACAGGAGTATCTCCAAATGAACATCGATGCCATGACTGTGCAACTGGAGCCTTGCTCCTTTTGGGCTTCAAACATAGAAAAATGGCCAGAGCTCTCCAGTTACGCCTTGGAGATTTTGTCGTGTCCAGCTGCCAGCGTTGTCTCTGAACGTGTATTCAGTGCTGCTGGGTGTGTGCTGACAGATAAGCGCACGCGTCTGTCCAGTGACAATGTGGACAGACTGACGTTCATCAAAATGAACAAGTCATGGATCCAGAAGGAATTTACTACCCCTGTGTCATCCTGGGGAGAGTAAATGCTTGTGGATTTTGAATGTGCTTGATGCAAATCAAAACATCCTGTTTGCAACTAGGGCCCAAGTGCTGCCACTGATGGGGTGGGTGTCTGTGTGGCCCAATTTTTGGAAAAAAGGGAGACTCCGCTTGGAGTAACCCTTGCTTACATTGTTTTTAAAAGAAGCCAAGATGAACAAGTCATGGGTCAGCAAAGACTTTGCTACCTACCCCGGTGTCATCCTGGGGACGGTTAATTATGGGGTATTTTTGAATGTGATTGATGCAAATGTAGCTGTGAAGTGTACAACTAGGGCCCAAGTGCTGCCACTGATGGGGTGGGTGTCTGTGTGGCCCAATTTTTGGAAAAAAAGGGAGACTCCGCTTGGAGTAACCCTTGCTTGATGTGTTTTTAAAAGAAGCCAAGATGAACAGAGCTGGGATCAGCAAAGACTTTGCTACCTACCCCGGTGTCATCCTGGGGACGGATAAGAATGGCGTATTTTTGAATGTGCTTGATGCAAATCAAAACATCCTGTTTGCAACTAGGGCCCAAGTGCTGCCACTGATGGGGTGGGTGTCTGTGTGGCCCAATTCTTGGAAAAAAGGGAGACTCCGCTTGGAGTAACCCTTGCTTACATTGTTTTTAAAAGAAGCCAAGATGAACAAGTCATGGGTCAGCAAAGACTTTGCTACCTACCCCGGTGTCATCCTGGGGACGGTTAATTATGGGGTATTTTTGAATGTGATTGATGCAAATGTAGCTGTGAAGTGTACAACTAGGGCCCAAGTGCTGCCACTGATGGGGTGGGTGTCTGTGTGGCCCAATTTTTGGAAAAAAAGGGAGACTCCGCTTGGAGTAACCCTTGCTTGATGTGTTTTTAAAAGAAGCCAAGATGAACAGAGCTGGGATCAGCAAAGACTTTGCTACCTACCCCGGTGTCATCCTGGGGACGGATAAGAATGGCGTATTTTTGAATGTGCTTGATGCAAATCAAAACATCCTGTTTGCAACTAGGGCCCAAGTGCTGCCACTGATGGGGTGGGTGTCTGTGTGGCCCAATTTTTGGAAAAAAGGGAGACTCCGCTTGGAGTAACCCTTGCTTACATTGTTTTTAAAAGAAGCCAAGATGAACAAGTCATGGGTCAGCAAAGACTTTGCTACCTACCCCGGTGTCATCCTGGGGACGGTTAATTATGGGGTATTTTTGAATGTGATTGATGCAAATGTAGCTGTGAAGTGTACAACTAGGGCCCAAGTGCTGCCACTGATGGGGTGGGTGTCTGTGTGGCCCAATTTTTGGAAAAAAAGGGAGACTCCGCTTGGAGTAACCCTTGCTTGATGTGTTTTTAAAAGAAGCCAAGATGAACAGAGCTGGGATCAGGAAAGACTTTGCTACCTACCCCGGTGTCATCCTGGGGACGGATAAGAATGGCGTATTTTTGAATGTGTTTGATGCAAATCAAAACATCCTGTTTGCAACTAGGGCCCAAGTGCTGCCACTGATGGGGTGGGTGTCTGTGTGGCCCAATTTTTGGAAAAAAAGGGAGACTCCGCTTGGAGTAACCCTTGCTTGATGTGTTTTTAAAAGAAGCCAAGATGAACAGAGCTGGGATCAGGAAAGACTTTGCTACCTACCCCGGTGTCATCCTGGGGACGGATAAGAATGGCGTATTTTTGAATGTGCTTGATGCAAATCAAAACATCCTGTTTGCAACTAGGGCCCAAGTGCTGCCACTGATGGGGTGGGTGTCTGTGTGGCCCAATTTTTGGAAAAAAAGGGAGACTCCGCTTGGAGTAACCCTTGCTTGATGTGTTTTTAAAAGAAGCCAAGATGAACAGAGCTGGGATCAGCAAAGACTTTGCTACCTACCCCGGTGTCATCCTGGGGACGGATAAGAATGGCGTATTTTTGAATGTGTTTGATGCAAATCAAAACATCCTGTTTGCAACTAGGGCCCAAGTGCTGCCACTGATGGGGTGGGTGTCTGTGTGGCCCAATTTTTGGAAAAAAAGGGAGACTCCGCTTGGAGTAACCCTTGCTTGATGTGTTTTTAAAAGAAGCCAAGATGAACAGAGCTGGGATCAGGAAAGACTTTGCTACCTACCCCGGTGTCATCCTGGGGACGGATAAGAATGGCGTATTTTTGAATGTGCTTGATGCAAATCAAAACATCCTGTTTGCAACTAGGGCCCAAGTGCTGCCACTGATGGGGTGGGTGTCTGTGTGGCCCAATTTTTGGAAAAAAGGGAGACTCCGCTTGGAGTAACCCTTGCTTACATTGTTTTTAAAAGAAGCCAAGATGAACAAGTCATGGGTCAGCAAAGACTTTGCTACCTACCCCGGTGTCATCCTGGGGATGGATAAGAATGGCGTATTTTTGAATGTGCTTGATGCAAATGTAGCTGTGAAGTGTACAACTGGGGCACAACTGCTGCCACTGAAGGGGTGGGTGTGTGTGTGGCCCAATTTTTGGAAATAATGGAGACTCCGCTTGGAGTCACCTTGCGGTGTTTTACATGATTTTAGAAGGGCGTGCCATGCCTATATCTGTGTGTCCTCCTCTTTTTCCTTGTCCAGCTGTTTTGTTTTCGCATGAGTATATGTCCTTGTCACTTTCCAATGTGTTTGAGTTGTTTGTCACCTTTAGGACACCTTTGAGGGTGTTTTCTAGGTGTTTTTCTGTGTTTGTGATTGCCTGCCATTGTTTCCTATGCAGTACGAGTTCGGTTCGTCGAACGTTCGACGAACCGAACTCGAACGGGAGGTCCGTTCGGCGAACCAACCTCGAGCCGAACCGCGACCGGTTCGCTCATCTCTAATTGAGACCCAGGGGATGCAAGGTGTTTAGTGTCCATATCCATTTTGCCTCAATTTTGGAAAGTTGTTTTTTTGTCACCCCCACGAATATGGGGGATAAGATGATCAATACCGCGTACACGCAATTGAGAGGCATCGCATCCATGGTGAATTTTAAAATGTTTAGGTATAGTTTTAAGAGAGAATAGATCTTTACTGTCTTTTGCCGCTAAAATACCATTAACATGCTCACGGACGCGTACTTTAAGTTGGCGTGAAGTAAGGCCAATGTAGATGAGTCCACAAGGACAAGTGGCATAATAGATGACAGCTGTAGTATTGCATGTTATCGCGTGTGTAATTTTGAAAGTTTTGGTGGCGTCAGAATTAAGAAATGTAGTAGCATTATCAATATTGGGGCAGGCTACACATTTGCCACAAGGGGAACAACCCCATGGTCGCTTGTTTTGATCCAAAAAAGTCACCAATTTGTTTGAATAATGGCTCTTCACCAGACAATCCCTCAGATTATCAGCTCTTCTATATGTTATGTTTGGTTTATCGTGAATATATTGGGAAAAGATGGGATCTGCCAGTAAAATGGGCCAATACCTAGCCAGACATGACCGTAGAGTTTCAAAATGCGAATGATATTTAGTTATAAACCTAACTTTGTTGTTTGAAGACTTATCCCTATTAGATGAATATAAGGCTTGTTGTCTCGTTGTATGTCTGGCTCTATTATAGGCCCTTTTCACTGATCTCTTGCTGTATCCTCTCGCATAAAACCTTTCCTTTAAGGCTTCTGCCTGCTTTTCAAAATCCAAATCGTTTGAACAAATGCGTCTCAACCTCAAAAATTGGCCCACTGGAACTGATTGAATGGTAGCTGTGGGGTGAGAGGATGATGCATGGAGTACAGCATTAACTGCTGTCTCCTTGCGAAAAAGGTCAGTTTGAAGCATATTACACGAGTCCCTTTTGACAGTGACGTCCAAAAAATCAATGGTTTTTTTGTCAAAATGGTAAGTAAGATGGATATTGACGTCATTGTCATTAAGTCTATTCATGAAATCATGTAGGGACTTGATGGTGTCCTGCCAGATGAAAAAGATATCATCAATGTACCGCGTCCAAAAAAGGACGCGGTCCATTGATGGTAGCCCATCTGACATAAAGAGGTCTCTTTCCCACAGCCCCAGGAACAAATTAGCATATGAGGGCGCGAAAGGCGCCCCCATTGCTGTGCCCTGGAGCTGTAGGAAAAAGGACCCCTTAAAGACAAAAAAAATTGTGAGACAAGGAGAAATCCAGAAGTTGTAGGATGAAATTGGACAAATTAGAAGACAAGGATGAGGTCCTAAGAAAAAATTGTGATGCTTGTAAACCGTCACTATGTTTGATATTAGTATAAAGTGACTCGACATCACAGGTAACAAGCAGGGAGATATCATCAATATATAACCCATCAATCTTTTTCAGGAAATCCCCAGTGTCTTTAGTATGGGAAGATAAACTTTCAACCAATGGCTGTAAATGGAAATAAATATATTTCCCAACATTTTCCAAGTAGTTGTTGTTCCCGGAGATTATAGGTCTACCAGGCGGGATATGGATATTTTTGTGTACTTTGGGAAGGAGGTACAAGGTAGGTATGGTGGGCTCACTAACCTTTAATGTCTGATATAGTTCTTTAGAAATAATTTCGGTATCTTTAGCCGTTTTTAAGATCTTAAAGAGTTCCATCTGAAATTTTATGAGAGGATTAAAGGTTAATTTTTTATAACAAGTATGATTATTTAGTTGTCTAAAAGCCTCAGTTTCATACATTGTTTTGGGCCAGAGGACCACATTCCCACCTTTTGTCAGCTGGTTTGATGACAATATCCGACAAATTCTGGAGTTTCTTAAAACTGCACCTTTCCGCAGAATTTAGGTTATCGTGTTTAATACCACTAGGTATATTCTCAATTTCACGACTCACCATTTTAACAAAAAGATCAAGATTGGAATAAGTTGACAAAGGTGGGAATTTCTTAGATTTAGGTTTAATCGTGGAGGGGACCTTACCTCCTTCCCCAGCATTGTGCTCATGGGATAACTTATCAAGGATGGCTAACGCCTTTTGTTCTGCTTCTGTTGGGAAAAGTGAAAGATGTTTCGTCATGAAAATATTTTTTAAACATAAGCGATCGTGCAAAGATGTGTAGGTCTTTCACCACTGTAAATTTGTCGACTTTAGCAGTAGGGCAAAAGGATAAACCTTTGCCAAGTACCAAACAATGTTTCAGTAAGTTGATGAGAACTTAGGTTAATTACCTTGAGGTAGGCTTTTTTATATTCAGGAGAATGGCCAAAATGTCGTCTAGGTGAGGGAGGTGGATGTAGTCTATTGGCTACAAAACGGGGTTCCCTTTTTCGCTTAGGAGTGTCATCTGTAGTTGATAACCTATGCGAAGATACATCAGACGCAGCACTGATGGATGTACTTGAGGTCATGGACCCAGTTCTCTGTCTGTTTATTGGTTGTGTATTGGGTTTTCTCCATCTATAGACGTTACTGGTTGAGTAGTCCTTAAGGTCTCGTGCTAATTTGGTCGCCTGGTTAGTTTGTATCTCTTTAACCCATGTATCAATGCTTTTGTCAGTTTAGGTATTGATGGAGTTGCATTGATCGGTAGATAATTCTGTTTGAGCGGTAGCATATAAGTTACTCAAAGCCTTATCAATATCTAGTACTTTTTTGGTATTCAAACTGACTAACAATTCCATTAATTTATGAGGTATCATTACAGATACTTTCCCAGGTGTTTTTGAACACATCATCATCTACTGGAAAAGAGGGAATGACACGGACACGTAATCCCCTGGGGATCAATTTTTTCTTGATGTAATTTTCTAAAAAAAGCGAGCAACTGCCGCATTTATGGTTTCCCACTGGTCCCATACGATGTAGCCAAGTGTTAGGGGGAATATAGTGTCGCGGGCGGGGAGGGGACGCTGCGCTCACCCACTGCTCGGGTTCGGCGCTTGCTACTGCTTGCTTGCTGGCTGCTCGGTGGCTCAAGCAGCGGGCCGGATCCCGGGGACTCGAGCGGCGCTCCTCGCCCGTGAGTGAAAAGGGGATTGGTTTTGAGGATTTATTTTCCGTGACGCCACCCACGGTTGTGGTGAGGTTGTGACACCACCGCTGCTCTGGACGGGGATCCCGGGAGCGATGACAGGGAGCAGCTTGGATGTTTGTTTCTTCCCCTCCGTGGTAGGGGGATTGGTTGTCCCAGGGCCCGGTGAGGGAGGTATGCGTGGCAGGTGGGTTACGGGACCTGGTGAGGTGCAGGGTCGCGGGGCCAGCGCGGTGCCGCACGGCACGGTAGTACTCACTCAGCCAATGATGAATGCAAAGTCCTTGGTAAAACACACGGCTGGATGGACTGGGCCCACTGACTGCTGCGGTGGTTTCTGCTCCCGGAAGGTTGATGGGACCAGTCTTTCCCTGCACCTTTAGAACGTTGTTGGCACTGATGGCTTCCCACTGGTAACCCGCTCCCCAGCTCGGATGGATGCTGAGGGAGCCCCTTTTGCCCGCAGGCTCTGGCCCTGGGAACTGTAGCCTTGGCGGTGACTGTTTCCCTTCACGGTTTGAGCTGTTGCCTTCTATCGGGTCTTGACTGCTGGGAAACCCTGGAGGTTCCCTTCGCTAACGGATTTGACCTTTCTAACGGCGACTCCTAGCCTGGTCGGGGTCCGTAGGCCCTGCCGAACGGTGCTGGCTTCTTTGTTTCCCGATCAGATACCGGCGGGCCACCGCCCGTCCCCGGTCCTTACGGTTCACTCCAATCTGCCTTTCCTGCAGACGGTCACCACCGTCTGCCAACCTTGCTGTTTGTGCCCGGGCCACGCACCCGGACATGGTCAGACAGTTGCTCCTTTGCTACTTCTCCAAACTACACTCCTCTCCCTTTCCCTCTCGGAACTTAACTCTAAACTGCACTGAACTTCCTCTTCCTGCCTCCAGGACTGTGAACTCCTCGGTGAGCGGAGACCAACCGCCTGGCTCCACCCCCTGGTGTGGACATCAGCCCCTGGAGGAAGTCAACAAGGATTTTGTCTGGCTTAGATGTGCCTAGCCAGGGTGTGGGGTGTGTTGTTGTTGTTCCTGACACGCCCTGGCTTGTCCAGGGCACCACAATAGCGTTTAACAGGCAGATCCCCTATATTTCTTGTGCGTCTGTATGTAATTAAAGGCTTGTTGTTTGCTATAACAGCTAATTCTTTATCCTTTTCAATTATGTGCCAATTTTTGTTAATAGATCTAATTATTCTGTCCATTGGACCGTATGTAAAGCTGAAAACAAAATGCTCTTGATTTTTATTACAAAGTTTTTGACTACCTTTATTATCAAAAGATGTTTTTCTAGATTTTTTCTGAAGGATTTTTTCTTCAGCTCGTTTTTGTGCGCCATTTATTTCTGAGGGAGAATAACCTCACTCTTGAAACCTCTGAGCTCATTCAGCTAATTTGGTCACATCATTGTTTATTCTGTATACTCTTAAAAATTGGCTAAAAGGTACAGATTTTAACACGCGTGCAGGGTGTGCACTATTGTGATGCAATAACATATTGACCGCTGTGGGCTTTCTATATAGTTCCCTTGTTGTTTTACCTTCACATACAGACAACTTTACATCAAGAAATTCGATGCTCTGGTCTCCAAATAAATAAATGAAAAACATGTTATATTTGTTGAATTTAAATGAGACAAATGACTTCAGGCTATCCCCATCCCATATAATTAAAGCGTCATCCACGAAACGCAGGTATTTTTTAATATGCTTTATATATGGATTTTTTATATCCTATATTAGATCTTCCTCTACTGTTGCCAAAAATAAATTAGCTAAAGTGCTTGCAGCTGGGGTCCCCATGGCCACTCCACTACGTTGCAAATACCAAGTATTACCAAAGTTGAAGGCATTATGGGTGAGTACCAGATGTAAAGCTTCTTCTATACATTTAATGTGAGCTGTTTTTTCCCTATTTTTACTAGTCTGTCCACTATGACCTCCACCGCTAATTGTTGTGGGATCCTAGTGAACAGACTTTCAATATCAAGGGATACCCACTTGAAAGATGTTTGCCATTCAAAATTGTCTAGATGTTGGACTAAATCGTCCGTATCTTTTACATACGATGGAATACAGATTAACAACGGGTGTAGTAGCCAATCCAAGTATTTTGATAATGGTTCTGTAAGAGAACCGATCCCCGACACGATCGGTCGACCGGGTGGTGCGGTTATAGATTTATGAATCTTAGGGACCGTATACCAGTGTGGTTTGCTAAGAAATAATGGCAACAATTTCTCTGCTCTATTTTTTGACAAAAAGCCTGAAGTCACTTGTCTATTAAAAAATCCACGTAATTTTTCTTTTAAATTTTGAGGTGGGATCACTTTTTAATACCTGATGTATGTATTACCCAGCTGTGTCTGTGCTTCAGTCAAATAATGTTGGAGTGACGCCAGCTCTTGGAATGAGATGATGCTGTAGCTTATTAGCACTTTTTTTTATTGCTCCGGGCTTCTTCTACTAAAGCTTTGCGCTCTGACTCGTTCGCATTCTTCTGGCACTTTCTCTGCAGGTGTCGGGGAATAGATTCCTGCTCTGTGCATCAAAATTTGCAAGAATTAGACAGTAAATCCAATATGCACATAAATAAATTCTCAAAAGTATTCGACTAAAATGTTACTTTATTGAGCAAAATTTGACATACAAAAATGTAAACAGACAGTTTAAAACACAAATACAATCCTGCTGTTTACCAGAAGAGAAACCACTTATACCCTTACTCAAGAATACATATGATGCTGATGTTCCTTAAAATGTATTTATGTATTAGAGAATGAATTAAGGCATAAAATTGCACATACAAATGTCGCTGCCGCTGCTCAGTGGTGGCTCGAGCTGTGGGCCGGATCCCGGGGGTTCTCGAGCGGCGCTCCTCGCCCGTGAGTGAAAGGGGGGAATTTGGGTGTTGGGATAATGTCCGTGACGCCACCCACGGTTGTAGTGATTTCACCACCGCTGCTCAATATGGGGCTCCCGGGGATGGTGATGCAGAGCAGCCAGGTGTTGTGTTGCCCCTCCGTGGGTAGGGGTTGGTGATCCCGGGGCCCGGTGATGGAGTGCAGGGTGCAGGGACTGGTGGGCGCAGGGACGCGGGGGCAGCGCTGTGCCTTGCGGCACTGTGGTACTCACTCAGCCTGAGACAGTGACACAGTTCTCGGTAAACAAACGGCTGGTTGGTCGGTCCCACGGACGGCTGCACTTGCTCACCCAGTCGGTAGCGGTGAAGTCCCTTTTCCTTGCACCTAATGTTGTCTGTTGGTCGTGATGGGTTCCCACCGGTAACCCGCTCCCCGGCTTCAAGCTGGACCGGAGGAGCTCTACTCTTTGCCCGCAGGCGCTGACCCTCAGAAACTGGTGCCCTGGTGGTGGCGGTGTCTCTGTTGTACAGGTTGGGCTGTTGCCTTCACTCGGGACTTGGTTGTTGGGGGATCTACGTCCCCTTCACTGACGGATTTGGCAAATTTGGCGACTCCTAGCCTTGCCGGGGTCCGAGAGGCCCCTGCCCTGGTGCTGACTGTCTTTTGGTACGCTGCTCCAGACCGCCGGGTCACTACCCGTCCGCGGTCCTTCCAGGAACTTCCAAACAGTCACCCCTTCAGACAATCACCACCGTTGCTGACCTTGCTGACTCCGTCCTGCACACAGCTGGACTCACTTCAAGCTTCCTTTCTGTAACTGTTCTCACTTTCCTTCAGCTTCTCTTACTCTTCCTTTACCACCTCCACGTCACTACTTTCACTTTCTTAGCTCATCTTAGCTGTTTACTCCTTTCCGTCCCTAGCTTGACTCCTCTCTAGCCCTCAGCTAGACTTCAACTGCTGGTTTTTCCCGCCTCCAGAGCTGTGTCCTCCTTGGTGGGCGGAGCCAACCGCCTGGCCCACCCCCTGGTGTGAACCCCAGCCTCTAGAGGAAGGCAACAAGGATTTTAGTTTAGCTTTGGTGTTCCTAACTGGGATGTAGGGTGTGATGGTGCATGACCTGTGACCCCTGGCTTGCCCAGGGCGTCACACAAACATAAAGGCACATAGGGTAAGGAGATATGCAACTGCGACTCCCAAACATTGGGGAAAAGAGGTGGGTTTAGAACTACCGAAGAAGTCCCTCATAACAGTAACAATCTGAAAATAGCAAATAACTAGGGATCATTGATCTGTATGTAGAAATTATACTGCATTACCTGTCACTCAAGTATTGGAAATATAACTCACAATAAATATATAGAATCGCGATCAAAAACAGGCTGCAGATCATATTTCATTTCATGCATGCATTATCACCATGGATTACGCTGATAGTAGCAGAAAGATAACAATATATTAACCATGCAATTTCTCTAACATGCAATATTAAAGATATCCACCCCTGTAGAGGAGAATACCGATGTATGGATACCGCGCTACCATCACCCACAACCACAGGTCATATCGGAGAATGTATGGGGGGTATACATAAGGCATATAGACTAACTAACAAAATAACATTAGAGTATCCTTTTAGTAGTTTTTTGGTAATTTTTATGCCAATCATAACCGTGTATATCCCCAAATCGTATTAAAGAATATATGTGGGTATACTACAGGCACCTATCCCAACTGGTGCATGGCAATAGAGTATGTTTAATATCCATGCGCACGAAGGTATGCTTCTCACCCAAATGTGTGATTAGACACATACTGGTATTACATCACATATCCTCATCCTAGTAGGGGCTGAGCAGTGTGCATTCTCCGGTTAGTCCATATGGTGTGCAGATAGAGCACACTATCCACCAGCATATAAAGTAGTGCAGAGTCACAGGTTAAATTTCCACCATGACAACAATACATGTAATGACAATAGTGTTACAGACCTGAGTAATGATTGCAGTTCACACCCACCGCGCCTCAACGCGTTTCACCACCTGGGCTTCCTCAGGAGGCGGATATTTGCCCTGCCAAGCCGTTGCTCCTTATATATGCCACTGGATGTGTTCACATGGTCCGCAATCACAGAGTCCCGCTCCATGTTTGTATCGGCGCGGCCATACTTCCGGTCGGGGGAGGTATCAGAGCAGTGACCTCACACCAGTTCCGGCCAGGGGCGGGATGCATGCAGGCTCCGCATCCATGGCAACGCAATGCCAAAGGTACAGAGCATGCGCACAGCCCGCTCCCGGCGGCCGTACTATGGAGCGAAGTGTCCTCCAACCTGAATACAGCCGCGCACAGCATGGATAGTACAAGAGTACAGCGCTTCCCACGGCCGTAGACCATGCGAACTCCAGGGCACAGATCGAGGCTGTTCAATCACCCATATTTCTTATTTCTTTATATGGTCATTATTGACCCCCATAGTTGGCCACTGCTTTTATTAGTCGTTAATAAGAACTGCAATCATTACCAATAGGTCAGCACTGTAAACAAGCAGGGGAAAGGAAAGGGACATATATCAACCATAGTACTGTAAATATCCATATGAACAGAACATCCTTACATATACATGCATTCACAAGTTACTTTACTATAACTACATAGGTATAGCATTAGATGTAACAGAAATGATGTATATTTTATTCATATCTATCAACCATTTCATATATGGACTTCAATGCCACACCTACGCAGTGTCAGCTAGTATCCACCTACCCATTTTTAAATACACTTATATGATTTAAGTTATTTTCAATTGTTTAAGTTGTCTGCGTCACAACCTAGCAGAATTGCACCTTACAAATGTCCCATAGCTTAGACCTATAATTCCATACTCAAAGATAGCATCAGATGGAAGGGGACACATATTTATAGTCAATTGTTATAAAGATATTCTTTTCTGACACAATAGGTAAGGAAGAAATCCATGTGTAACGCAAGTAGGGTCAGGTTAGGTACTCTTCACTGAAGAACTGCTTCAAGGATGCCAACCATGCATATGGATACCATAGATTGTCCAATAATAGTGGTCCATATATATAAATATAGGGGATGTGGTCCACCACTGCAAGTCCATTCCAATTATGGATATATCCAAATGTAGATAAATCAGACCCCTTATTATAGAGGCTTCCCGTATGATGTCGCTAATCCTCATTAGATGACAGAACTGGTGAATAGATATGACCTCGAGGAAACAGTAGAATTAATGACCACGGCAGGGTACATCATTTTTACCCCAAACATAACCATAGACAATATAAAATTAAGAATAAAAATACAAAATACAATTAAAAGTAAAAAGACATCAACCAGTATAGGTGACCACGTTCACAAAAAGGCATTAAACCCAAAATTTTCATTAAGGCCGTCTGGAGTTACTGTTCCCAGTCGGTAGATCCACCGACTTACCAGACGTGCCAGAATCCTACCAATGTCTCCACCCCTCACATCAATTTTGATTTGATCAATTGCTTTTACAATTAACTGGCGGGAGTCTGAGTTGTGGAACTCCCTAAAGTGCCTTGGAATCGTTTTAAGTTTCTCCACATCTGACGCTGTTTTAGAGTTTTTAATGTCTCTAATGTGTTCCCCAACTCAGATTTTTAGTTCCCTGGTGGTCATACCCACATAGTGTAACCCACAGGGACACGTAGCTTGGTATATGACGGCTTTAGAGGAGCAGTTTAACAGCTTTCTGATATCATACTCTCTATCTCCCCTAGCGCTGTGGAACGTTTTTGCCTTACGCATGTTACTACAGGTTTTGCATAGTCCACATGGGTAAAACCACACAGGACCGACTTTTGACTGATCATGTGATGTACCTCCATAGTGACTCCGTACCAGATGGTCTCTCATATTCCTAGCTCGTCGCGCCGTGATCATTGGGTATTGTGAAATGTTATTTTTCAATATCGGATCTGTAGTCAAGATCCCCCAGTGTTTTTTGACGATCTCTACGATATCATACCAACGATTGTTGTATGTCGTAATTAGACGAACCTCATTTTGCTTTTGTTTCTTGGGTTCCGTATAATTCGCATACAACAATTAATCCCTCGTGCATTTTTTTGCCCGATTTATAACCTTTTTTGATTGTCCGCCTACTATATCCCCGGTGCAGGAACCTTTGTGTCAGGTCCTCTGCCTGCACCGAGAATGCCTCTTCAGTCGAACAGATCCTCCGGGCTCTCAGAAATTGAGCAGTAGGAATGCTCTTAATCGTTGCCGGAAAATGTGATGACTGGGCGTGTAGGAATGAGTTAGTCGCCGTAGGTTTCCTAAAGATATCCGTTGTGAGCCTACCATCATTAGTTGTTTGGATTTTCAAATCTAAAAAGTCAATCTCCCGTCCATATCGATATGTGAGGAAGATGTTACTGGGCTTATGGTTCAGCCTCTCAATAAACTCAGCCAGTTCCTTAGGGTTGCCATCCCACAGGAACCAGATGTCATCAATATAACGCATCCAGTTATTAACTTTATGGATGTTGACATCTGGCTCCGTAAGGAATAGCTCCCTTTCCCAGGCCCCCCAAGAACAGATTGGCATAAGCCGGGGCACAGGCCGCCCCCATGGCTGTGCCCTGTCTCTGAATATATGTAGCTCCTTTGAATGTAAACACATTATGAGTCAAAATGAACTCTAATAATGTCAATAGGAGTTCGACCAATCTATAATTCAAGCCACTAGTACTCAAAAAATGTGTAACAGCCTTGAGACCGTCATGGTGACCTATAGACGTGTACAGACTTTCCACATCTGCAGTCACCATGACGGTCTCAGGTTCAAGTACAATGTTATCCAACCTCTTTAGTGCCTCTGTGGTGTCCCTAAGATATGAAGGGAGGGAGGCGGCCAGAGGCTTCAGATAATAATCAAGCATCTGGCACACCCCCTCACATAGCCCATCTAGCCCTGATACAATTGGGCGTCCAGGTGGACAGCGGTTGTTCTTATGGAGCTTAGGTGTTAAATACAGGGTTGGCATCTTTGGGTGTTTAACGATTAAACAATCGAATAGTTTTTTAGGAATGATGCCTTGCCTTAGAGCATTTTCCAAGATTCTCACCAGGTCACTTTGGAATCCCGGTAAAGGGTCCATATATAACCTTTTATAGCATGCTCTGTTATTAAGCTGTCTGCTAACTTCTTTTTCGTACATATTATTTGGCCATATGACAAGGTTTCCACCTTTGTCCGCCGGCTTGAATTATACGTCTGTCCATCCTTTACGTTCTTCCAAGGCTCGCCGTTCTAGCATGCTCAGGTTTGAAAATCTATTAGGCTTGTGATTGAAATATTCAATATCCCGTGACACCATTTTCACAAACACATCAACTGCGGGGCATTGACTGAGGGGCGGGAATCTTTTAGATTTAGCATAGAGGTGAGTAGGGAACTTACTTATGGTAGCACCATCCGCTTCTTCCGCTAATGCCTCGAGTGCCTCTAATGCTTCTTCTTCCCTCTCCACCTCTATTGGCCCCCCTGTAGTAGATTGGTTAAACATTCGCTTGAACAACAATTTGCGAGCAAATAAGTGCACATCTTTGATAGCTGTGAACGTATCCAGCTGCATCGTAGGGGCAAAAGATAAGCCCCTACCAAGCAGCTGGATTTGAACGTCGGATAATTCGTGATCCGAAAGATTTATTACCTTATATTGATCCAGGCGTTCACTCAGTCTGAAGAGTCTGACCTCCATGTTTCCTTGCACCACCAGATCTAGTATTGATCTTACTAACAGATTGGTCCGCTTCACTCATTGTGGCAATTGAAGATATAGAGCCTGTTTGGTCTCTTTCTTTTATTTGGGCCTGTCGTGAACTGCCACTTGAAAATTCTTTTGTTTGCATAGTCTGAGACATCTCTTTTGGTATTTTTTTGCTTTTGTAGTGCTAATTTCTTTTTCCCATTTCTGGGTATCTCTTTCAACTTCCTCTAGGAATTTGCTAAACATATCTTCAGAGAGCTCTGTACGTAGGTTAGTCTCTAGACTCGTTATTTCACTATCTAGGGCTGAGAGTGATGTCCTATTTTTATCTATAATAATTTCCAGGAAGGTCCTGGTGCAGCTCTCTGCCGCTTCCTCCCATCTTTTAATAAAATTTTATGCCTTAATTCATTCTCTAATAAAATGTATTTATGTAAGGAACATCAGCATCATATGTATTCTTGAGTAAGGGTATAAGTGGTTTCTATACTGAATAGATGCTATCCTGATTAGTGTGAAGCAAAACATGTGGAATGTGTGGTTACATGTTTACCAGAAGGTAGCAGGTTATTCAATCATAAACATGAACATGACCGTATATACCAACAGTTTCTTATATTATGATGGATTCTACCTGCTGCTGCTTCCCCCTAATATCTTTTCAAAAAAGGAGAAAAAGGAGATAAAGCACGGATAGTATACAAAAGTATACATTTTTATTGAAGACAATACAACATAATATAAAAACATACAAAAAGGATTGGGTCAGAGGGGCGTGGGTAAGGACTAACAATCCTTAATAGTAAATTGTGGGGTGAGAGTTGCCATACAGAACCAGGCCAAGAGGGTGTTGTGTATATTAATGTAGCAGCGTGCATGTATAGGTCAATGGACCCACACATGCACCTGTGCTCAATGTAAACACCAAAAAGTTGTATTAACAGGTACAGCAGCTCATGGTAGCATAGAGCTCACATATATATACCTTAATCCCATTAAAATAAATAAATACACATGACTCAGAGATGCATTGGCAAAAAATGGCCGTGTTGTTTTATTAATGGTTACGTTAAAATGTATAACTTTAAATAAATTAATTACTTTTTCATAAATAAATAACTTCCAAAATTACCAAAAATTTTACATATCCCATATAAAACCATAAATCCACCCAACGAAAGTTGGGTGATTTTTTTCCCATCGAATGAAACAAACACGACATCATATAAATATAAAGGGGGAGGGCGGGTGGGTGATTCTTCTTGCTTGACAGGTGACACTGACACAGCTGACCAGAACAGCTGTAATTTATCCAACTTTCTTCCCGCTCAAAACTACCACTAACCAATCAAAACCCTCAAAATTGAGCGCGCAACAGGCTGAAGGAAAACCAGCTCCAGCCTGTTCACATTACCAGCTGCTATGCAGAAGTTAACCCTTCATAGTCAGAATAAAATACCACCCAACCCAAAATACCATATAAAAGCAGCTCACTAGCAGAAATCCCTGAGACAGTGACTCCTGGGCAGTTCAGGGAGATGAGGGGTCAGGAAAATGCTCTGTTTACTTCTGAGGGAGGAGGTTTGCTGGGAGCTATTCGGTGTCTGGGCAGCGCTTTCCTCCAGGCCGAAGCTTCCGCTTGTGGACTAGGCCGCAACTTCTACTCTCCACAGATAGCCCCAGGGCTTGCTGCACAGAGGGTCCCTCAATGCTGGGGTCACCGGAGGACAGGTCCCACCGCTGGGTGAGCTTTAAAATGCCTTCGGATTTTTTCACTTTTTAGCAGAGCTCTCCAGCCTCACGTCTGCTCCTTGCTCCAGTCAGGCCACGCCCCCCTCCAGATCATTTTTATTGTTCAAGCCCAAAGGGCCCATAGCATGGTATTTTATAATAGAATGTGCTTCCCTTTGGAGAAGTAATTTATGGGTGTCTCCACCCCTTGCTATTGTTTCAACCAGCTCTAAACCAGCAAATCTAAGTAAGTTGCAATCCGCATTGTGCGTTTCTTTCATATGGTTTATTAATTTTGTGGCACCTATCCCTGAAGGAATTGAATTACGATGCTCTCTAAAGCGAACAAATAGTGGTCTAATTGTCTTTCCAAACACAGAAATTTGATCAATGAAAATGACCGTGCACCACACTAAACAGTTAAGGTGTAAAGAAATTGGTACATATTCAGAATAATAGTGTGTGGGTCATATGGATGTGATTGACCTACGGTAGCATAACTAGGCACCGAACACAGAACAAAAAATTCAAAGGGAACCGATTAGGTCAAAAAAGTATAACATCTTTATTATTAAAAATGATTGCCAACTGGCAGAAAACCTAAAAACAGTGGCATCACATGTATTAATATTGTGTGCAGTGAGGGCAGGTATCAAAGTACAGGTATTACAATATTAATGTTGAGGCCGATGAAAGGCATACAAAAATGTAAAACCAATTCATAATACTAAAGCTGAAAGTTGTTAGAAAAATTCAAAAGGGTTGGAATATCATATCAATTTGACATCAATAGTATAACCATACAGAGAAAAATCCAGTTATCAGCCTGCACATGTACAATGGTATTGACAGTGGTATGTAAAGTGAAAGTTTACATGTAAAAGTGGGGGAAGGGGGGGGGGGTTACAAAGTGTGTGTACACATGTATAAGTGGAGGTTGAAGGAGTGTACATGTGAGGCATATACAAAAAACAAATTTTTATGAAGCATGTATAAGAGTTGAAAGAACTATAGTGCAGGGAGTAGCTGTGGCAAAAAATTCAGCCAAGATTTAGGTATAAAAGAGACATATAGAGAGGTTTTTTACCTGGACACGGAGATACCAATGCTCACATGTGATGCCAGCCCCGACGCGCACGTTTCGGCGTCACCTTCGTCAGGGGGTGGAGTCATCATGGTCAGGGTCCCGATATATATATTAGAAAGATAGGCTGAAGAACCAATGGAAAGGAATAGCGTGGGGGTGTGTACATCATGTGACCGACACAGCAAAAACCATGAGCGGCTGCAGTGTAAGTCACTCACCGAAAAGCGGAAGTGTATAGCCGGAAGTAACCCTCATTGGGGGGCGCGCACGTCACACTACCCCGCCCTCCCAGGAGACTGTCACGGATCGTGACGACATCTAGGGGAATACAGGGGGGCGTGGGTATAGTGACGCACGGCCAGAAAACAAAATCAAAGAGCAGGCCAACACCCTGCCCCATGATTGGCTGCAGTGTATGTCACTCACAGGAAAGTGAAAGTGTATGGCCAGGAGTAACCCTCGGTGGGGCGCGCGCACACATCACACTACCCCGCCCTCCAAGGAGACGGTCACGAATCGTGACGACATCTGAGGGAATACAGGGGGGGGGCGTGGGTATAGTAACGCGCGGCCGAAAAACACATTCATAGAGTGCAGACCAGCACCCCGCCCCCGCACCTCCCACAGAAACGCCGACCGTAAATATGGCAGCACTCAGGGGGGAGGTGCGGGGAACGGGATGGTGCCGACAAGCACCCCAGGAGTGAAACCGGGATTTCAGGCTAACAGACGCCTACATGCCTCTTATCTAAGAAGTCAAATCAAAATCTGACAGCATCTTGGAGAAGGGGGCCCGCTAGGGGGCGTAAATGTGGTGACACACAAGTGGGAGTGTCAACCATCAATGTCACAGGAGCCAACAGGGATAACAAAACCTCAGAACGGGGGTGGGGATACTAGTCTCACAACCCATGGAATGATAAAAAACCCCCATTATAGGACATAAGGCATGGTGTCTGTGGTATTCAAAATTAGAGGGGAAATAAAAAAGTTAATTTGATGTAAAAAAACAACAAAAGTATATATGAGTAATAAGAGGAAGGGGGAAGGGGAAGGGGAGGGTTAAGGGGGGGAGGGTTAAGGGGGGGAGGGGAAGGGGGGGGGCAAAAGGAAAGGTGTGATATGCAAGGGAAAAACAACTAAAGTATGCGTGAATGGTGTGTGGGGAAAGTGAATAGGCAGTTAGTAAATCAAATGTATATATAAAATGGTAAAAAGTGAACTCAGTGTATACATTAAGATAATGGAATGAAAAGTGAGAGAAAAAGAGAGCAAAGTAACCAGATATATATGGAAACATTTCTCTTAGTCAAACACTCAGACACACCTAGTAAATTACATAAAAACAGCCTACCGGAAAGGAGGCAACATGAATTTATACGGGAGAATAGCTAAAGTGGGAAATACTAAAAGATAAAAATAAAAAATATAT
Source organism: Anomaloglossus baeobatrachus (assembly GCF_048569485.1). NCBI lineage: Eukaryota > Metazoa > Chordata > Amphibia > Anura > Aromobatidae > Anomaloglossus > Anomaloglossus baeobatrachus. The sequence continues at coordinate 10,865,797 of NC_134364.1, read as the reverse complement.
ATACACACATATGACTATTCTCACTACAGCAGCTGATGGTGCCCATGCATCAATATAATTGTAAGTATGACAGCATGCGATAAAGAAGGAGGTGAAAAATGGTGACAAGAACAGAACATTAACAAGAATAGATCAGGAAAGTGAAGACAAGTGAGGGAAAAATAAATAAAGAAGGTGAAAAAGGTGAAAAACTGTCAAGGGAAATATTAATAAATGTATAAAAGATGCATAGGCCACAGCAGCACCCAATTTAGTATATATTAAAATTCCATGAAGTAATAGATCATACAATAAATAGTATATGCAAATGTATCATAATATATCATATCAAAACCAAGTGAGAGAAAAGGGGGGAGAGGGGAAGGGGAAGGGAAGGGAAGGGTAGGGTAGGGTAGGGTAGGGTAGGGTAGGGTAGGGTAGGGTAGGGTATGTTGAGGAGGAAAATCCGATGAATCCCATCAAATCCGGAGCAGATATGTAAATATTTTCGGATAATGCAGACAGCCACACAAGAATTCAGCCATTATGGATCATGATACACAAAGGGAGGGGGCCCTGAGAAATAAATAAAAACAATTAAAAATAGATTAAAAACACATAAACATATAAAAATAGATGACAAATAATTCACAGAAAAGGAACGAAGCTCAGATTTTCATTGAGACCCAGGGGATGCAAGGTGTTTAGTGTCCATATCCATTTTGCCTCAATTTTGGCAAGTTGTTTTTTTGTCACCCCCCACGAATATGGGGGATAAGATGATCAATACCGCGTACACGCAATTGAGAGGCATCGCATCCATGGTGAATTTTAAAATGTTTAGGTATAGTTTTAAGAGAGAATAGATCTTTACTGTCTTTTGCCGCTAAAATACCATTAACATGCTCACGGACGCGTACTTTAAGTTGGCGTGAAGTAAGGCCAATGTAGATGAGTCCACAAGGACAAGTGGCATAATAGATGACAGCTGTAGTATTGCATGTTATCGCGTGTGTAATTTTGAAAGTTTTGGTGGCGTCAGAATTAAGAAATGTAGTAGCATTATCAATATTGGGGCAGGCTACACATTTGCCACAAGGGGAACAACCCCATGGTCGCTTGTTTTGATCCAAAAAAGTCACCAATTTGTTTGAATAATGGCTCTTCACCAGACAATCCCTCAGATTATCAGCTCTTCTATATGTTATGTTTGGTTTATCGTGAATATATTGGGAAAAGATGGGATCTGCCAGTAAAATGGGCCAATACCTAGCCAGACATGACCGTAGAGTTTCAAAATGCGAATGATATTTAGTTATAAACCTAACTTTGTTTGATGAAGACTTATCCCTATTAGATGAATATAAGGCTTGTTGTCTCGTTGTATGTCTGGCTCTATTATAGGCCCTTTTCACTGATCTCTTGCTGTATCCTCTCGCATAAAACCTTTCCTTTAAGGCTTCTGCCTGCTTTTCAAAATCCAAATCGTTTGAACAAATGCGTCTCAACCTCAAAAATTGGCCCACTGGAACTGATTGAATGGTAGCTGTGGGGTGAGAGGATGATGCATGGAGTACAGCATTAACTGCTGTCTCCTTGCGAAAAAGGTCAGTTTGAAGCATATTACACGAGTCCCTTTTGACAGTGACGTCCAAAAAATCAATGTTTTTTTTGTCAAAATGGTAAGTAAGATGGATATTGACGTCATTGTCATTAAGTCTATTCATGAAATCATGTAGGGACTTGATGGTGTCCTGCCAGATGAAAAAGATATCATCAATGTACCGCGTCCAAAAAAGGACGCGGTCCATTGATGGTAGCCCATCTGACATAAAGAGGTCTCTTTCCCACAGCCCCAGGAACAAATTAGCATATGAGGGCGCGAAAGGCGCCCCCATTGCTGTGCCCTGGAGCTGTAGGAAAAAGGACCCCTTAAAGACAAAAAAAATTGTGAGACAAGGAGAAATCCAGAAGTTGTAGGATGAAATTGGACAAATTAGAAGACAAGGATGAGGTCCTAAGAAAAAATTGTGATGCTTGTAAACCGTCACTATGTTTGATATTAGTATAAAGTGACTCGACATCACAGGTAACAAGCAGGGAGATATCATCAATATATAACCCATCAATCTTTTTCAGGAAATCCCCAGTGTCTTTAGTATGGGAAGATAAACTTTCAACCAATGGCTGTAAATGGAAATAAATATATTTCCCAACATTTTCCAAGTAGTTGTTGTTCCCGGAGATTATAGGTCTACCAGGCGGGATATGGATATTTTTGTGTACTTTGGGAAGGAGGTACAAGGTAGGTATGGTGGGCTCACTAACCTTTAATGTCTGATATAGTTCTTTAGAAATAATTTCGGTATCTTTAGCCGTTTTTAAGATCTTAAAGAGTTCCATCTGAAATTTTATGAGAGGATTAAAGGTTAATTTTTTATAACAAGTATGATTATTTAGTTGTCTAAAAGCCTCAGTTTCATACATTGTTTTGGGCCAGAGGACCACATTCCCACCTTTTGTCAGCTGGTTTGATGACAATATCCGACAAATTCTGGAGTTTCTTAAAACTGCACCTTTCCGCAGAATTTAGGTTATCGTGTTTAATACCACTAGGTATATTCTCAATTTCACGACTCACCATTTTAACAAAAAGATCAAGATTGGAATAAGTTGACAAAGGTGGGAATTTCTTAGATTTAGGTTTAATCGTGGAGGGGACCTTACCTCCTTCCCCAGCATTGTGCTCATGGGATAACTTATCAAGGATGGCTAACGCCTTTTGTTCTGCTTCTGTTGGGAAAAGTGAAAGATGTTTCGTCATGAAAATATTTTTTAAACATAAGCGATCGTGCAAAGATGTGTAGGTCTTTCACCACTGTAAATTTGTCGACTTTAGCAGTAGGGCAAAAGGATAAACCTTTGCCAAGTACCAAACAATGTTTCAGTAAGTTGATGAGAACTTAGGTTAATTACCTTGAGGTAGGCTTTTTTATATTCAGGAGAATGGCCAAAATGTCGTCTAGGTGAGGGAGGTGGATGTAGTCTATTGGCTACAAAACGGGGTTCCCTTTTTCGCTTAGGAGTGTCATCTGTAGTTGATAACCTATGCGAAGATACATCAGACGCAGCACTGATGGATGTACTTGAGGTCATGGACCCAGTTCTCTGTCTGTTTATTGGTTGTGTATTGGGTTTTCTCCATCTATAGACGTTACTGGTTGAGTAGTCCTTAAGGTCTCGTGCTAATTTGGTCGCCTGGTTAGTTTGTATCTCTTTAACCCATGTATCAATGCTTTTGTCAGTTTAGGTATTGATGGAGTTGCATTGATCGGTAGATAATTCTGTTTGAGCGGTAGCATATAAGTTACTCAAAGCCTTATCAATATCTAGTACTTTTTTGGTATTCAAACTGACTAACAATTCCATTAATTTATGAGGTATCATTACAGATACTTTCCCAGGTGTTTTTGAACACATCATCATCTACTGGAAAAGAGGGAATGACACGGACACGTAATCCCCTGGGGATCAATTTTTTCTTGATGTAATTTTCTAAAAAAAGCGAGCAACTGCCGCATTTATGGTTTCCCACTGGTCCCATACGATGTAGCCAAGTGTTAGGGGGAATATAGTGTCGCGGGCGGGGAGGGGACGCTGCGCTCACCCACTGCTCGGGTTCGGCGCTTGCTACTGCTTGCTTGCTGGCTGCTCGGTGGCTCAAGCAGCGGGCCGGATCCCGGGGACTCGAGCGGCGCTCCTCGCCCGTGAGTGAAAAGGGGATTGGTTTTGAGGATTTATTTTCCGTGACGCCACCCACGGTTGTGGTGAGGTTGTGACACCACCGCTGCTCTGGACGGGGATCCCGGGAGCGATGACAGGGAGCAGCTTGGATGTTTGTTTCTTCCCCTCCGTGGTAGGGGGATTGGTTGTCCCAGGGCCCGGTGAGGGAGGTATGCGTGGCAGGTGGGTTACGGGACCTGGTGAGGTGCAGGGTCGCGGGGCCAGCGCGGTGCCGCACGGCACGGTAGTACTCACTCAGCCAATGATGAATGCAAAGTCCTTGGTAAAACACACGGCTGGATGGACTGGGCCCACTGACTGCTGCGGTGGTTTCTGCTCCCGGAAGGTTGATGGGACCAGTCTTTCCCTGCACCTTTAGAACGTTGTTGGCACTGATGGCTTCCCACTGGTAACCCGCTCCCCAGCTCGGATGGATGCTGAGGGAGCCCCTTTTGCCCGCAGGCTCTGGCCCTGGGAACTGTAGCCTTGGCGGTGACTGTTTCCCTTCACGGTTTGAGCTGTTGCCTTCTATCGGGTCTTGACTGCTGGGAAACCCTGGAGGTTCCCTTCGCTAACGGATTTGACCTTTCTAACGGCGACTCCTAGCCTGGTCGGGGTCCGTAGGCCCTGCCGAACGGTGCTGGCTTCTTTGTTTCCCGATCAGATACCGGCGGGCCACCGCCCGTCCCCGGTCCTTACGGTTCACTCCAATCTGCCTTTCCTGCAGACGGTCACCACCGTCTGCCAACCTTGCTGTTTGTGCCCGGGCCACGCACCCGGACATGGTCAGACAGTTGCTCCTTTGCTACTTCTCCAAACTACACTCCTCTCCCTTTCCCTCTCGGAACTTAACTCTAAACTGCACTGAACTTCCTCTTCCTGCCTCCAGGACTGTGAACTCCTCGGTGAGCGGAGACCAACCGCCTGGCTCCACCCCCTGGTGTGGACATCAGCCCCTGGAGGAAGTCAACAAGGATTTTGTCTGGCTTAGATGTGCCTAGCCAGGGTGTGGGGTGTGTTGTTGTTGTTCCTGACACGCCCTGGCTTGTCCAGGGCACCACAATAGCGTTTAACAGGCAGATCCCCTATATTTCTTGTGCGTCTGTATGTAATTAAAGGCTTGTTGTTTGCTATAACAGCTAATTCTTTATCCTTTTCAATGATGTGCCAATTTTTGTTAATAGATCTAATTATTCTGTCCATTGGACCGTATGTAAAGCTGAAAACAAAATGCTCTTGATTTTTATTACAAAGTTTTTGACTACCTTTATTATCAAAAGATGTTTTTCTAGATTTTTTCTGAAGGATTTTTTCTTCAGCTCGTTTTTGTGCGCCATTTATTTCTGAGGGAGAATAACCTCACTCTTGAAACCTCTGAGCTCATTCAGCTAATTTGGTCACATCATTGTTTATTCTGTATACTCTTAAAAATTGGCTAAAAGGTACAGATTTTAACACGCGTGCAGGGTGTGCACTATTGTGATGCAATAACATATTGACCGCTGTGGGCTTTCTATATAGTTCCCTTGTTGTTTTACCTTCACATACAGACAACTTTACATCAAGAAATTCGATGCTCTGGTCTCCAAATAAATAAATGAAAAACATGTTATATTTGTTGAATTTAAATGAGACAAATGACTTCAGGCTATCCCCATCCCATATAATTAAAGCGTCATCCACGAAACGCAGGTATTTTTTAATATGCTTTATATATGGATTTTTTATATCCTATATTAGATCTTCCTCTACTGTTGCCAAAAATAAATTAGCTAAAGTGCTTGCAGCTGGGGTCCCCATGGCCACTCCACTACGTTGCAAATACCAAGTATTACCAAAGTTGAAGGCATTATGGGTGAGTACCAGATGTAAAGCTTCTTCTATACATTTAATGTGAGCTGTTTTTTCCCTATTTTTACTAGTCTGTCCACTATGACCTCCACCGCTAATTGTTGTGGGATCCTAGTGAACAGACTTTCAATATCAAGGGATACCCACTTGAAAGATGTTTGCCATTCAAAATTGTCTAGATGTTGGACTAAATCGTCCGTATCTTTTACATACGATGGAATACAGATTAACAACGGGTGTAGTAGCCAATCCAAGTATTTTGATAATGGTTCTGTAAGAGAACCGATCCCCGACACGATCGGTCGACCGGGTGGTGCGGTTATAGATTTATGAATTTTAGGGACCGTATACCAGTGTGGTTTGCTAAGAAATAATGGCAACAATTTCTCTGCTCTATTTTTTGACAAAAAGCCTGAAGTCACTTGTCTATTAAAAAATCCACGTAATTTTTCTTTTAAATTTTGAGGTGGGATCACTTTTTAATACCTGATGTATGTATTACCCAGCTGTGTCTGTGCTTCAGTCAAATAATGTTGGAGTGACGCCAGCTCTTGGAATGAGATGATGCTGTAGCTTATTAGCACTTTTTTTTATTGCTCCGGGCTTCTTCTACTAAAGCTTTGCGCTCTGACTCGTTCGCATTCTTCTGGCACTTTCTCTGCAGGTGTCGGGGAATAGATTCCTGCTCTGTGCATCAAAATTTGCAAGAATTAGACAGTAAATCCAATATGCACATAAATAAATTCTCAAAAGTATTCGACTAAAATGTTACTTTATTGAGCAAAATTTGACATACAAAAATGTAAACAGACAGTTTAAAACACAAATACAATCCTGCTGTTTACCAGAAGAGAAACCACTTATACCCTTACTCAAGAATACATATGATGCTGATGTTCCTTAAAATGTATTTATGTATTAGAGAATGAATTAAGGCATAAAATTGCACATACAAATGTCGCTGCCGCTGCTCAGTGGTGGCTCGAGCTGTGGGCCGGATCCCGGGGGTTCTCGAGCGGCGCTCCTCGCCCGTGAGTGAAAGGGGGGAATTTGGGTGTTGGGATAATGTCCGTGACGCCACCCACGGTTGTAGTGATTTCACCACCGCTGCTCAATATGGGGCTCCCGGGGATGGTGATGCAGAGCAGCCAGGTGTTGTGTTGCCCCTCCGTGGGTAGGGGTTGGTGATCCCGGGGCCCGGTGATGGAGTGCAGGGTGCAGGGACTGGTGGGCGCAGGGACGCGGGGGCAGCGCTGTGCCTTGCGGCACTGTGGTACTCACTCAGCCTGAGACAGTGACACAGTTCTCGGTAAACAAACGGCTGGTTGGTCGGTCCCACGGACGGCTGCACTTGCTCACCCAGTCGGTAGCGGTGAAGTCCCTTTTCCTTGCACCTAATGTTGTCTGTTGGTCGTGATGGGTTCCCACCGGTAACCCGCTCCCCGGCTTCAAGCTGGACCGGAGGAGCTCTACTCTTTGCCCGCAGGCGCTGACCCTCAGAAACTGGTGCCCTGGTGGTGGCGGTGTCTCTGTTGTACAGGTTGGGCTGTTGCCTTCACTCGGGACTTGGTTGTTGGGGGATCTACGTCCCCTTCACTGACGGATTTGGCAAATTTGGCGACTCCTAGCCTTGCCGGGGTCCGAGAGGCCCCTGCCCTGGTGCTGACTGTCTTTTGGTACGCTGCTCCAGACCGCCGGGTCACTACCCGTCCGCGGTCCTTCCAGGAACTTCCAAACAGTCACCCCTTCAGACAATCACCACCGTTGCTGACCTTGCTGACTCCGTCCTGCACACAGCTGGACTCACTTCAAGCTTCCTTTCTGTAACTGTTCTCACTTTCCTTCAGCTTCTCTTACTCTTCCTTTACCACCTCCACGTCACTACTTTCACTTTCTTAGCTCATCTTAGCTGTTTACTCCTTTCCGTCCCTAGCTTGACTCCTCTCTAGCCCTCAGCTAGACTTCAACTGCTGGTTTTTCCCGCCTCCAGAGCTGTGTCCTCCTTGGTGGGCGGAGCCAACCGCCTGGCCCACCCCCTGGTGTGAACCCCAGCCTCTAGAGGAAGGCAACAAGGATTTTAGTTTAGCTTTGGTGTTCCTAACTGGGATGTAGGGTGTGATGGTGCATGACCTGTGACCCCTGGCTTGCCCAGGGCGTCACACAAACATAAAGGCACATAGGGTAAGGAGATATGCAACTGCGACTCCCAAACATTGGGGAAAAGAGGTGGGTTTAGAACTACCGAAGAAGTCCCTCATAACAGTAACAATCTGAAAATAGCAAATAACTAGGGATCATTGATCTGTATGTAGAAATTATACTGCATTACCTGTCACTCAAGTATTGGAAATATAACTCACAATAAATATATAGAATCGCGATCAAAAACAGGCTGCAGATCATATTTCATTTCATGCATGCATTATCACCATGGATTACGCTGATAGTAGCAGAAAGATAATATATTAACCATGCAATTTCTCTAACATGCAATATTAAAGATATCCACCCCTGTAGAGGAGAATACCGATGTATGGATACCGCGCTACCATCACCCACAACCACAGGTCATATCGGAGAATGTATGGGGGGTATACTTAAGGCATATAGACTAACTAACAAAATAACATTAGAGTATCCTTTTAGTAGTTTTTTGGTAATTTTTATGCCAATCATAACCGTGTATATCCCCAAATCGTATTAAAGAATATATGTGGGTATACTACAGGCACCTATCCCAACTGGTGCATGGCAATAGAGTATGTTTAATATCCATGCGCACGAAGGTATGCTTCTCACCCAAATGTGTGATTAGACACATACTGGTATTACATCACATATCCTCATCCTAGTAGGGGCTGAGCAGTGTGCATTCTCCGGTTAGTCCATATGGTGTGCAGATAGAGCACACTATCCACCAGCATATAAAGTAGTGCAGAGTCACAGGTTAAATTTCCACCATGACAACAATACATGTAATGACAATAGTGTTACAGACCTGAGTAATGATTGCAGTTCACACCCACCGCGCCTCAACGCGTTTCACCACCTGGGCTTCCTCAGGAGGCGGATATTTGCCCTGCCAAGCCGTTGCTCCTTATATATGCCACTGGATGTGTTCACATGGTCCGCAATCACAGAGTCCCGCTCCATGTTTGTATCGGCGCGGCCATACTTCCGGTCGGGGGAGGTATCAGAGCAGTGACCTCACACCAGTTCCGGCCAGGGGCGGGATGCATGCAGGCTCCGCATCCATGGCAACGCAATGCCAAAGGTACAGAGCATGCGCACAGCCCGCTCCCGGCGGCCGTACTATGGAGCGAAGTGTCCTCCAACCTGAATACAGCCGCGCACAGCATGGATAGTACAAGAGTACAGCGCTTCCCACGGCCGTAGACCATGCGAACTCCAGGGCACAGATCGAGGCTGTTCAATCACCCATATTTCTTATTTCTTTATATGGTCATTATTGACCCCCATAGTTGGCCACTGCTTTTATTAGTCGTTAATAAGAACTGCAATCATTACCAATAGGTCAGCACTGTAAACAAGCAGGGGAAAGGAAAGGGACATATATCAACCATAGTACTGTAAATATCCATATGAACAGAACATCCTTACATATACATGCATTCACAAGTTACTTTACTATAACTACATAGGTATAGCATTAGATGTAACAGAAATGATGTATATTTTATTCATATCTATCAACCATTTCATATATGGACTTCAATGCCACACCTACGCAGTGTCAGCTAGTATCCACCTACCCATTTTTAAATACACTTATATGATTTAAGTTATTTTCAATTGTTTAAGTTGTCTGCGTCACAACCTAGCAGAATTGCACCTTACAAATGTCCCATAGCTTAGACCTATAATTCCATACTCAAAGATAGCATCAGATGGAAGGGGACACATATTTATAGTCAATTGTTATAAAGATATTCTTTTCTGACACAATAGGTAAGGAAGAAATCCATGTGTAACGCAAGTAGGGTCAGGTTAGGTACTCTTCACTGAAGAACTGCTTCAAGGATGCCAACCATGCATATGGATACCATAGATTGTCCAATAATAGTGGTCCATATATATAAATATAGGGGATGTGGTCCACCACTGCAAGTCCATTCCAATTATGGATATATCCAAATGTAGATAAATCAGACCCCTTATTATAGAGGCTTCCCGTATGATGTCGCTAATCCTCATTAGATGACAGAACTGGTGAATAGATATGACCTCGAGGAAACAGTAGAATTAATGACCACGGCAGGGTACATCATTTTTACCCCAAACATAACCATAGACAATATAAAATTAAGAATAAAAATACAAAATACAATTAAAAGTAAAAAGACATCAACCAGTATAGGTGACCACGTTCACAAAAAGGCATTAAACCCAAAATTTTCATTAAGGCCGTCTGGAGTTACTGTTCCCAGTCGGTAGATCCACCGACTTACCAGACGTGCCAGAATCCTACCAATGTCTCCACCCCTCACATCAATTTTGATTTGATCAATTGCTTTTACAATTAACTGGCGGGAGTCTGAGTTGTGGAACTCCCTAAAGTGCCTTGGAATCGTTTTAAGTTTCTCCACATCTGACGCTGTTTTAGAGTTTTTAATGTCTCTAATGTGTTCCCCAACTCAGATTTTTAGTTCCCTGGTGGTCATACCCACATAGTGTAACCCACAGGGACACGTAGCTTGGTATATGACGGCTTTAGAGGAGCAGTTTAACAGCTTTCTGATATCATACTCTCTATCTCCCCTAGCGCTGTGGAACGTTTTTGCCTTACGCATGTTACTACAGGTTTTGCATAGTCCACATGGGTAAAACCACACAGGACCGACTTTTGACTGATCATGTGATGTACCTCCATAGTGACTCCGTACCAGATGGTCTCTCATATTCCTAGCTCGTCGCGCCGTGATCATTGGGTATTGTGAAATGTTATTTTTCAATATCGGATCTGTAGTCAAGATCCCCCAGTGTTTTTTGACGATCTCTACGATATCATACCAACGATTGTTGTATGTCGTAATTAGACGAACCTCATTTTGCTTTTGTTTCTTGGGTTCCGTATAATTCGCATACAACAATTAATCCCTCGTGCATTTTTTTGCCCGATTTATAACCTTTTTTGATTGTCCGCCTACTATATCCCCGGTGCAGGAACCTTTGTGTCAGGTCCTCTGCCTGCACCGAGAATGCCTCTTCAGTCGAACAGATCCTCCGGGCTCTCAGAAATTGAGCAGTAGGAATGCTCTTAATCGTTGCCGGAAAATGTGATGACTGGGCGTGTAGGAATGAGTTAGTCGCCGTAGGTTTCCTAAAGATATCCGTTGTGAGCCTACCATCATTAGTTGTTTGGATTTTCAAATCTAAAAAGTCAATCTCCCGTCCATATCGATATGTGAGGAAGATGTTACTGGGCTTATGGTTCAGCCTCTCAATAAACTCAGCCAGTTCCTTAGGGTTGCCATCCCACAGGAACCAGATGTCATCAATATAACGCATCCAGTTATTAACTTTATGGATGTTGACATCTGGCTCCGTAAGGAATAGCTCCCTTTCCCAGGCCCCCCAAGAACAGATTGGCATAAGCCGGGGCACAGGCCGCCCCCATGGCTGTGCCCTGTCTCTGAATATATGTAGCTCCTTTGAATGTAAACACATTATGAGTCAAAATGAACTCTAATAATGTCAATAGGAGTTCGACCAATCTATAATTCAAGCCACTAGTACTCAAAAAATGTGTAACAGCCTTGAGACCGTCATGGTGACCTATAGACGTGTACAGACTTTCCACATCTGCAGTCACCATGACGGTCTCAGGTTCAAGTACAATGTTATCCAACCTCTTTAGTGCCTCTGTGGTGTCCCTAAGATATGAAGGGAGGGAGGCGGCCAGAGGCTTCAGATAATAATCAAGCATCTGGCACACCCCCTCACATAGCCCATCTAGCCCTGATACAATTGGGCGTCCAGGTGGACAGCGGTTGTTCTTATGGAGCTTAGGTGTTAAATACAGGGTTGGCATCTTTGGGTGTTTAACGATTAAACAATCGAATAGTTTTTTAGGAATGATGCCTTGCCTTAGAGCATTTTCCAAGATTCTCACCAGGTCACTTTGGAATCCCGGTAAAGGGTCCATATATAACCTTTTATAGCATGCTCTGTTATTAAGCTGTCTGCTAACTTCTTTTTCGTACATATTATTTGGCCATATGACAAGGTTTCCACCTTTGTCCGCCGGCTTGAATTATACGTCTGTCCATCCTTTACGTTCTTCCAAGGCTCGCCGTTCTAGCATGCTCAGGTTTGAAAATCTATTAGGCTTGTGATTGAAATATTCAATATCCCGTGACACCATTTTCACAAACACATCAACTGCGGGGCATTGACTGAGGGGCGGGAATCTTTTAGATTTAGCATAGAGGTGAGTAGGGAACTTACTTATGGTAGCACCATCCGCTTCTTCCGCTAATGCCTCGAGTGCCTCTAATGCTTCTTCTTCCCTCTCCACCTCTATTGGCCCCCCTGTAGTAGATTGGTTAAACATTCGCTTGAACAACAATTTGCGAGCAAATAAGTGCACATCTTTGATAGCTGTGAACGTATCCAGCTGCATCGTAGGGGCAAAAGATAAGCCCCTACCAAGCAGCTGGATTTGAACGTCGGATAATTCGTGATCCGAAAGATTTATTACCTTATATTGATCCAGGCGTTCACTCAGTCTGAAGAGTCTGACCTCCATGTTTCCTTGCACCACCAGATCTAGTATTGATCTTACTAACAGATTGGTCCGCTTCACTCATTGTGGCAATTGAAGATATAGAGCCTGTTTGGTCTCTTTCTTTTATTTGGGCCTGTCGTGAACTGCCACTTGAAAATTCTTTTGTTTGCATAGTCTGAGACATCTCTTTTGGTATTTTTTTGCTTTTGTAGTGCTAATTTCTTTTTCCCATTTCTGGGTATCTCTTTCAACTTCCTCTAGGAATTTGCTAAACATATCTTCAGAGAGCTCTGTACGTAGGTTAGTCTCTAGACTCGTTATTTCACTATCTAGGGCTGAGAGTGATGTCCTATTTTTATCTATAATAATTTCCAGGAAGGTCCTGGTGCAGCTCTCTGCCGCTTCCTCCCATCTTTTAATAAAATTTTATGCCTTAATTCATTCTCTAATAAAATGTATTTATGTAAGGAACATCAGCATCATATGTATTCTTGAGTAAGGGTATAAGTGGTTTCTATACTGAATAGATGCTATCCTGATTAGTGTGAAGCAAAACATGTGGAATGTGTGGTTACATGTTTACCAGAAGGTAGCAGGTTATTCAATCATAAACATGAACATGACCGTATATACCAACAGTTTCTTATATTATGATGGATTCTACCTGCTGCTGCTTCCCCCTAATATCTTTTCAAAAAAGGAGAAAAAGGAGATAAAGCACGGATAGTATACAAAAGTATAAATTTTTATTGAAGACAATACAACATAATATAAAAACATACAAAAAGGATTGGGTCAGAGGGGCGTGGGTAAGGACTAACAATCCTTAATAGTAAATTGTGGGGTGAGAGTTGCCATACAGAACCAGGCCAAGAGGGTGTTGTGTATATTAATGTAGCAGCGTGCATGTATAGGTCAATGGACCCACACATGCACCTGTGCTCAATGTAAACACCAAAAAGTTGTATTAACAGGTACAGCAGCTCATGGTAGCATAGAGCTCACATATATATACCTTAATCCCATTAAAATAAATAAATACACATGACTCAGAGATGCATTGGCAAAAAATGGCCGTGTTGTTTTATTAATGGTTACGTTAAAATGTATAACTTTAAATAAATTAATTACTTTTTCATAAATAAATAACTTCCAAAATTACCAAAAATTTTACATATCCCATATAAAACCATAAATCCACCCAACGAAAGTTGGGTGATTTTTTTCCCATCGAATGAAACAAACACGACATCATATAAATATAAAGGGGGAGGGCGGGTGGGTGATTCTTCTTGCTTGACAGGTGACACTGACACAGCTGACCAGAACAGCTGTAATTTATCCAACTTTCTTCCCGCTCAAAACTACCACTAACCAATCAAAACCCTCAAAATTGAGCGCGCAACAGGCTGAAGGAAAACCAGCTCCAGCCTGTTCACATTACCAGCTGCTATGCAGAAGTTAACCCTTCATAGTCAGAATAAAATACCACCCAACCCAAAATACCATATAAAAGCAGCTCACTAGCAGAAATCCCTGAGACAGTGACTCCTGGGCAGTTCAGGGAGATGAGGGGTCAGGAAAATGCTCTGTTTACTTCTGAGGGAGGAGGTTTGCTGGGAGCTATTCGGTGTCTGGGCAGCGCTTTCCTCCAGGCCGAAGCTTCCGCTTGTGGACTAGGCCGCAACTTCTACTCTCCACAGATAGCCCCAGGGCTTGCTGCACAGAGGGTCCCTCAATGCTGGGGTCACCGGAGGACAGGTCCCACCGCTGGGTGAGCTTTAAAATGCCTTCGGATTTTTTCACTTTTTAGCAGAGCTCTCCAGCCTCACGTCTGCTCCTTGCTCCAGTCAGGCCACGCCCCCCTCCAGATCATTTTTATTGTTCAAGCCCAAAGGGCCCATAGCATGGTATTTTATAATAGAATGTGCTTCCCTTTGGAGAAGTAATTTATGGGTGTCTCCACCCCTTGCTATTGTTTCAACCAGCTCTAAACCAGCAAATCTAAGTAAGTTGCAATCCGCATTGTGCGTTTCTTTCATATGGTTTATTAATTTTGTGGCACCTATCCCTGAAGGAATTTAATTACGATGCTCTCTAAAGCGAACAAATAGTGGTCTAATTGTCTTTCCAAACACAGAAATTTGATCAATGAAAATGACCGTGCACCACACTAAACAGTTAAGGTGTAAAGAAATTGGTACATATTCAGAATAATAGTGTGTGGGTCATATGGATGTGATTGACCTACGGTAGCATAACTAGGCACCGAACACAGAACAAAAAATTCAAAGGGAACCGATTAGGTCAAAAAAGTATAACATCTTTATTATTAAAAATGATTGCCAACTGGCAGAAAACCTAAAAACAGTGGCATCACATGTATTAATATTGTGTGCAGTGAGGGCAGGTATCAAAGTACAGGTATTACAATATTAATGTTGAGGCCGATGAAAGGCATACAAAAATGTAAAACCAATTCATAATACTAAAGCTGAAAGTTGTTAGAAAAATTCAAAAGGGTTGGAATATCATATCAATTTGACATCAATAGTATAACCATACAGAGAAAAATCCAGTTATCAGCCTGCACATGTACAATGGTATTGACAGTGGTATGTAAAGTGAAAGTTTACATGTAAAAGTGGGGGAAGGGGGGGGGGGTTACAAAGTGTGTGTACACATGTATAAGTGGAGGTTGAAGGAGTGTACATGTGAGGCATATACAAAAAACAAATTTTTATGAAGCATGTATAAGAGTTGAAAGAACTATAGTGCAGGGAGTAGCTGTGGCAAAAAATTCAGCCAAGATTTAGGTATAAAAGAGACATATAGAGAGGTTTTTTACCTGGACACGGAGATACCAATGCTCACATGTGATGCCAGCCCCGACGCGCACGTTTCGGCGTCACCTTCGTCAGGGGGTGGAGTCATCATGGTCAGGGTCCCGATATATATATTAGAAAGATAGGCTGAAGAACCAATGGAAAGGAATAGCGTGGGGGTGTGTACATCATGTGACCGACACAGCAAAAACCATGAGCGGCTGCAGTGTAAGTCACTCACCGAAAAGCGGAAGTGTATAGCCGGAAGTAACCCTCATTGGGGGGCGCGCACGTCACACTACCCCGCCCTCCCAGGAGACTGTCACGGATCGTGACGACATCTAGGGGAATACAGGGGGGCGTGGGTATAGTGACGCACGGCCAGAAAACAAAATCAAAGAGCAGGCCAACACCCTGCCCCATGATTGGCTGCAGTGTATGTCACTCACAGGAAAGTGAAAGTGTATGGCCAGGAGTAACCCTCGGTGGGGCGCGCGCACACATCACACTACCCCGCCCTCCAAGGAGACGGTCACGAATCGTGACGACATCTGAGGGAATACAGGGGGGGGGCGTGGGTATAGTAACGCGCGGCCGAAAAACACATTCATAGAGTGCAGACCAGCACCCCGCCCCCGCACCTCCCACAGAAACGCCGACCGTAAATATGGCAGCACTCAGGGGGGAGGTGCGGGGAACGGGATGGTGCCGACAAGCACCCCAGGAGTGAAACCGGGATTTCAGGCTAACAGACGCCTACATGCCTCTTATCTAAGAAGTCAAATCAAAATCTGACAGCATCTTGGAGAAGGGGGCCCGCTAGGGGGCGTAAATGTGGTGACACACAAGTGGGAGTGTCAACCATCAATGTCACAGGAGCCAACAGGGATAACAAAACCTCAGAACGGGGGTGGGGATACTAGTCTCACAACCCATGGAATGATAAAAAACCCCCATTATAGGACATAAGGCATGGTGTCTGTGGTATTCAAAATTAGAGGGGAAATAAAAAAGTTAATTTGATGTAAAAAAACAACAAAAGTATATATGAGTAATAAGAGGAAGGGGGAAGGGGAAGGGGAGGGTTAAGGGGGGGAGGGTTAAGGGGAGGAGGGGAAGGGGGGGGGGCAAAAGGAAAGGTGTGATATGCAAGGGAAAAACAACTAAAGTATGCGTGAATGGTGTGTGGCGAAAGTGAATAGGCAGTTAGTAAATCAAATGTATATATAAAATGGTAAAAAGTGAACTCAGTGTATACATTAAGATAATGGAATGAAAAGTGAGAGAAAAAGAGAGCAAAGTAACCAGATATATATGGAAACATTTCTCTTAGTCAAACACTCAGACACACCTAGTAAATTACATAAAAACAGCCTACCGGAAAGGAGGCAACATGAATTTATACGGGAGAATAGCTAAAGTGGGAAATACTAAAAGATAAAAATAAAAAATATATATACACACATATGACTATTCTCACTACAGCAGCTGATGGTGCCCATGCATCAATATAATTGTAAGTATGACAGCATGCGATAAAGAAGGAGGTGAAAAATGGTGACAAGAACAGAACATTAACAAGAATAGATCAGGAAAGTGAAGACAAGTGAGGGAAAAATAAATAAAGAAGGTGAAAAAGGTGAAAAACTGTCAAGGGAAATATTAATAAATGTATAAAAGATGCATAGGCCACAGCAGCACCCAATTTAGTATATATTAAAATTCCATGAAGTAATAGATCATACAATAAATAGTATATGCAAATGTATCATAATATATCATATCAAAACCAAGTGAGAGAAAAGGGGGGAGAGGGGAAGGGTAGGGTAGGGTAGGGTAGGGTAGGGTATGTTGAGGAGGAAAATCCGATGAATCCCATCAAATCCGGAGCAGATATGTAAATATTTTCGGATAATGCAGACAGCCACACAAGAATTCAGCCATTATGGATCATGATACACAAAGGGAGGGGGCCCTGAGAAATAAATAAAAACAATTAAAAATAGATTAAAAACACAAACATATAAAAATAGATGACAAATAATTCACAGAAAAGGAACGAAGCTCAGATTTTCATTGAGACCCAGGGGATGCAAGGTGTTTAGTGTCCATATCCATTTTGCCTCAATTTTGGCAAGTTGTTTTTTTGTCACCCCCCACGAATATGGGGGATAAGATGATCAATACCGCGTACACGCAATTGAGAGGCATCGCATCCATGGTGAATTTTAAAATGTTTAGGTATAGTTTTAAGAGAGAATAGATCTTTACTGTCTTTTGCCGCTAAAATACCATTAACATGCTCACGGACGCGTACTTTAAGTTGGCGTGAAGTAAGGCCAATGTAGATGAGTCCACAAGGACAAGTGGCATAATAGATGACAGCTGTAGTATTGCATGTTATCGCGTGTGTAATTTTGAAAGTTTTGGTGGCGTCAGAATTAAGAAATGTAGTAGCATTATCAATATTGGGGCAGGCTACACATTTGCCACAAGGGGAACAACCCCATGGTCGCTTGTTTTGATCCAAAAAAGTCACCAATTTGTTTGAATAATGGCTCTTCACCAGACAATCCCTCAGATTATCAGCTCTTCTATATGTTATGTTTGGTTTATCGTGAATATATTGGGAAAAGATGGGATCTGCCAGTAAAATGGGCCAATACCTAGCCAGACATGACCGTAGAGTTTCAAAATGCGAATGATATTTAGTTATAAACCTAACTTTGTTTGATGAAGACTTATCCCTATTAGATGAATATAAGGCTTGTTGTCTCGTTGTATGTCTGGCTCTATTATAGGCCCTTTTCACTGATCTCTTGCTGTATCCTCTCGCATAAAACCTTTCCTTTAAGGCTTCTGCCTGCTTTTCAAAATCCAAATCGTTTGAACAAATGCGTCTCAACCTCAAAAATTGGCCCACTGGAACTGATTGAATGGTAGCTGTGGGGTGAGAGGATGATGCATGGAGTACAGCATTAACTGCTGTCTCCTTGCGAAAAAGGTCAGTTTGAAGCATATTACACGAGTCCCTTTTGACAGTGACGTCCAAAAAATCAATGTTTTTTTTGTCAAAATGGTAAGTAAGATGGATATTGACGTCATTGTCATTAAGTCTATTCATGAAATCATGTAGGGACTTGATGGTGTCCTGCCAGATGAAAAAGATATCATCAATGTACCGCGTCCAAAAAAGGACGCGGTCCATTGATGGTAGCCCATCTGACATAAAGAGGTCTCTTTCCCACAGCCCCAGGAACAAATTAGCATATGAGGGCGCGAAAGGCGCCCCCATTGCTGTGCCCTGGAGCTGTAGGAAAAAGGACCCCTTAAAGACAAAAAAAATTGTGAGACAAGGAGAAATCCAGAAGTTGTAGGATGAAATTGGACAAATTAGAAGACAAGGATGAGGTCCTAAGAAAAAATTGTGATGCTTGTAAACCGTCACTATGTTTGATATTAGTATAAAGTGACTCGACATCACAGGTAACAAGCAGGGAGATATCATCAATATATAACCCATCAATCTTTTTCAGGAAATCCCCAGTGTCTTTAGTATGGGAAGATAAACTTTCAACCAATGGCTGTAAATGGAAATAAATATATTTCCCAACATTTTCCAAGTAGTTGTTGTTCCCGGAGATTATAGGTCTACCAGGCGGGATATGGATATTTTTGTGTACTTTGGGAAGGAGGTACAAGGTAGGTATGGTGGGCTCACTAACCTTTAATGTCTGATATAGTTCTTTAGAAATAATTTCGGTATCTTTAGCCGTTTTTAAGATCTTAAAGAGTTCCATCTGAAATTTTATGAGAGGATTAAAGGTTAATTTTTTATAACAAGTATGATTATTTAGTTGTCTAAAAGCCTCAGTTTCATACATTGTTTTGGGCCAGAGGACCACATTCCCACCTTTTGTCAGCTGGTTTGATGACAATATCCGACAAATTCTGGAGTTTCTTAAAACTGCACCTTTCCGCAGAATTTAGGTTATCGTGTTTAATACCACTAGGTATATTCTCAATTTCACGACTCACCATTTTAACAAAAAGATCAAGATTGGAATAAGTTGACAAAGGTGGGAATTTCTTAGATTTAGGTTTAATCGTGGAGGGGACCTTACCTCCTTCCCCAGCATTGTGCTCATGGGATAACTTATCAAGGATGGCTAACGCCTTTTGTTCTGCTTCTGTTGGGAAAAGTGAAAGATGTTTCGTCATGAAAATATTTTTTAAACATAAGCGATCGTGCAAAGATGTGTAGGTCTTTCACCACTGTAAATTTGTCGACTTTAGCAGTAGGGCAAAAGGATAAACCTTTGCCAAGTACCAAACAATGTTTCAGTAAGTTGATGAGAACTTAGGTTAATTACCTTGAGGTAGGCTTTTTTATATTCAGGAGAATGGCCAAAATGTCGTCTAGGTGAGGGAGGTGGATGTAGTCTATTGGCTACAAAACGGGGTTCCCTTTTTCGCTTAGGAGTGTCATCTGTAGTTGATAACCTATGCGAAGATACATCAGACGCAGCACTGATGGATGTACTTGAGGTCATGGACCCAGTTCTCTGTCTGTTTATTGGTTGTGTATTGGGTTTTCTCCATCTATAGACGTTACTGGTTGAGTAGTCCTTAAGGTCTCGTGCTAATTTGGTCGCCTGGTTAGTTTGTATCTCTTTAACCCATGTATCAATGCTTTTGTCAGTTTAGGTATTGATGGAGTTGCATTGATCGGTAGATAATTCTGTTTGAGCGGTAGCATATAAGTTACTCAAAGCCTTATCAATATCTAGTACTTTTTTGGTATTCAAACTGACTAACAATTCCATTAATTTATGAGGTATCATTACAGATACTTTCCCAGGTGTTTTTGAACACATCATCATCTACTGGAAAAGAGGGAATGACACGGACACGTAATCCCCTGGGGATCAATTTTTTCTTGATGTAATTTTCTAAAAAAAGCGAGCAACTGCCGCATTTATGGTTTCCCACTGGTCCCATACGATGTAGCCAAGTGTTAGGGGGAATATAGTGTCGCGGGCGGGGAGGGGACGCTGCGCTCACCCACTGCTCGGGTTCGGCGCTTGCTACTGCTTGCTTGCTGGCTGCTCGGTGGCTCAAGCAGCGGGCCGGATCCCGGGGACTCGAGCGGCGCTCCTCGCCCGTGAGTGAAAAGGGGATTGGTTTTGGGGATTTATTTTCCGTGACGCCACCCACGGTTGTGGTGAGGTTGTGACACCACCGCTGCTCTGGACGGGGATCCCGGGAGCGATGACAGGGAGCAGCTTGGATGTTTGTTTCTTCCCCTCCGTGGTAGGGGGATTGGTTGTCCCAGGGCCCGGTGAGGGAGGTATGCGTGGCAGGTGGGTTACGGGACCTGGTGAGGTGCAGGGTCGCGGGGCCAGCGCGGTGCCGCACGGCACGGTAGTACTCACTCAGCCAATGATGAATGCAAAGTCCTTGGTAAAACACACGGCTGGATGGACTGGGCCCACTGACTGCTGCGGTGGTTTCTGCTCCCGGAAGGTTGATGGGACCAGTCTTTCCCTGCACCTTTAGAACGTTGTTGGCACTGATGGCTTCCCACTGGTAACCCGCTCCCCAGCTCGGATGGATGCTGAGGGAGCCCCTTTTGCCCGCAGGCTCTGGCCCTGGGAACTGTAGCCTTGGCGGTGACTGTTTCCCTTCACGGTTTGAGCTGTTGCCTTCTATCGGGTCTTGACTGCTGGGAAACCCTGGAGGTTCCCTTCGCTAACGGATTTGACCTTTCTAACGGCGACTCCTAGCCTGGTCGGGGTCCGTAGGCCCTGCCGAACGGTGCTGGCTTCTTTGTTTCCCGATCAGATACCGGCGGGCCACCGCCCGTCCCCGGTCCTTACGGTTCACTCCAATCTGCCTTTCCTGCAGACGGTCACCACCGTCTGCCAACCTTGCTGTTTGTGCCCGGGCCACGCACCCGGACATGGTCAGACAGTTGCTCCTTTGCTACTTCTCCAAACTACACTCCTCTCCCTTTCCCTCTCGGAACTTCACTCTAAACTGCACTGAACTTCCTCTTCCTGCCTCCAGGACTGTGAACTCCTCGGTGAGCGGAGACCAACCGCCTGGCTCCACCCCCTGGTGTGGACATCAGCCCCTGGAGGAAGTCAACAAGGATTTTGTCTGGCTTAGATGTGCCTAGCCAGGGTGTGGGGTGTGTTGTTGTTGTTCCTGACACGCCCTGGCTTGTCCAGGGCACCACAATAGCGTTTAACAGGCAGATCCCCTATATTTCTTGTGCGTCTGTATGTAATTAAAGGCTTGTTTGCTATAACAGCTAATTCTTTATCCTTTTCAATGATGTGCCAATTTTTGTTAATAGATCTAATTATTCTGTCCATTGGACCGTATGTAAAGCTGAAAACAAAATGCTCTTGATTTTTATTACAAAGTTTTTGACTACCTTTATTATCAAAAGATGTTTTTCTAGATTTTTTCTGAAGGATTTTTTCTTCAGCTCGTTTTTGTGCGCCATTTATTTCTGAGGGAGAATAACCTCGCTCTTGAAACCTCTGAGCTCATTCAGCTAATTTGGTCACATCATTGTTTATTCTGTATACTCTTAAAAATTGGCTAAAAGGTACAGATTTTAACACGCGTGCAGGGTGTGCACTATTGTGATGCAATAACATATTGACCGCTGTGGGCTTTCTATATAGTTCCCTTGTTGTTTTACCTTCACATACAGACAACTTTACATCAAGAAATTCGATGCTCTGGTCTCCAAATAAATGAAAAACATGTTATATTTGTTGAATTTAAATGAGACAAATGACTTCAGGCTATCCCCATCCCATATAATTAAAGCGTCATCCACGAAACGCAGGTATTTTTTAATATGCTTTATATATGGATTTTTTATATCCTATATTAGATCTTCCTCTACTGTTGCCAAAAATAAATTAGCTAAAGTGCTTGCAGCTGGGGTCCCCATGGCCACTCCACTACGTTGCAAATACCAAGTATTACCAAAGTTGAAGGCATTATGGGTGAGTACCAGATGTAAAGCTTCTTCTATACATTTAATGTGAGCTGTTTTTTCCCTATTTTTACTAGTCTGTCCACTATGACCTCCACCGCTAATTGTTGTGGGATCCTAGTGAACAGACTTTCAATATCAAGGGATACCCACTTGAAAGATGTTTGCCATTCAAAATTGTCTAGATGTTGGACTAAATCGTCCGTATCTTTTACATACGATGGAATACAGATTAACAACGGGTGTAGTAGCCAATCCAAGTATTTTGATAATGGTTCTGTAAGAGAACCGATCCCCGACACGATCGGTCGACCGGGTGGTGCGGTTATAGATTTATGAATTTTAGGGACCGTATACCAGTGTGGTTTGCTAAGAAATAATGGCAACAATTTCTCTGCTCTATTTTTTGACAAAAAGCCTGAAGTCACTTGTCTATTAAAAAATCCACGTAATTTTTCTTTTAAATTTTGAGGTGGGATCACTTTTTAATACCTGATGTATGTATTACCCAGCTGTGTCTGTGCTTCAGTCAAATAATGTTGGAGTGACGCCAGCTCTTGGAATGAGATGATGCTGTAGCTTATTAGCACTTTTTTTTATTGCTCCGGGCTTCTTCTACTAAAGCTTTGCGCTCTGACTCGTTCGCATTCTTCTGGCACTTTCTCTGCAGGTGTCGGGGAATAGATTCCTGCTCTGTGCATCAAAATTTGCAAGAATTAGACAGTAAATCCAATATGCACATAAATAAATTCTCAAAAGTATTCGACTAAAATGTTACTTTATTGAGCAAAATTTGACATACAAAAATGTAAACAGACAGTTTAAAACACAAATACAATCCTGCTGTTTACCAGAAGAGAAACCACTTATACCCTTACTCAAGAATACATATGATGCTGATGTTCCTTAAAATGTATTTATGTATTAGAGAATGAATTAAGGCATAAAATTGCACATACAAATGTCGCTGCCGCTGCTCAGTGGTGGCTCGAGCTGTGGGCCGGATCCCGGGGGTTCTCGAGCGGCGCTCCTCGCCCGTGAGTGAAAGGGGGGAATTTGGGTGTTGGGATAATGTCCGTGACGCCACCCACGGTTGTAGTGATTTCACCACCGCTGCTCAATATGGGGCTCCCGGGGATGGTGATGCAGAGCAGCCAGGTGTTGTGTTGCCCCTCCGTGGGTAGGGGTTGGTGATCCCGGGGCCCGGTGATGGAGTGCAGGGTGCAGGGACTGGTGGGCGCAGGGACGCGGGGGCAGCGCTGTGCCTTGCGGCACTGTGGTACTCACTCAGCCTGAGACAGTGACACAGTTCTCGGTAAACAAACGGCTGGTTGGTCGGTCCCACGGACGGCTGCACTTGCTCACCCAGTCGGTAGCGGTGAAGTCCCTTTTCCTTGCACCTAATGTTGTCTGTTGGTCGTGATGGGTTCCCACCGGTAACCCGCTCCCCGGCTTCAAGCTGGACCGGAGGAGCTCTACTCTTTGCCCGCAGGCGCTGACCCTCAGAAACTGGTGCCCTGGTGGTGGCGGTGTCTCTGTTGTACAGGTTGGGCTGTTGCCTTCACTCGGGACTTGGTTGTTGGGGGATCTACGTCCCCTTCACTGACGGATTTGGCAAATTTGGCGACTCCTAGCCTTGCCGGGGTCCGAGAGGCCCCTGCCCTGGTGCTGACTGTCTTTTGGTACGCTGCTCCAGACCGCCGGGTCACTACCCGTCCGCGGTCCTTCCAGGAACTTCCAAACAGTCACCCCTTCAGACAATCACCACCGTTGCTGACCTTGCTGACTCCGTCCTGCACACAGCTGGACTCACTTCAAGCTTCCTTTCTGTAACTGTTCTCACTTTCCTTCAGCTTCTCTTACTCTTCCTTTACCACCTCCACGTCACTACTTTCACTTTCTTAGCTCATCTTAGCTGTTTACTCCTTTCCGTCCCTAGCTTGACTCCTCTCTAGCCCTCAGCTAGACTTCAACTGCTGGTTTTTCCCGCCTCCAGAGCTGTGTCCTCCTTGGTGGGCGGAGCCAACCGCCTGGCCCACCCCCTGGTGTGAACCCCAGCCTCTAGAGGAAGGCAACAAGGATTTTAGTTTAGCTTTGGTGTTCCTAACTGGGATGTAGGGTGTGATGGTGCATGACCTGTGACCCCTGGCTTGCCCAGGGCGTCACACAAACATAAAGGCACATAGGGTAAGGAGATATGCAACTGCGACTCCCAAACATTGGGGAAAAGAGGTGGGTTTAGAACTACCGAAGAAGTCCCTCATAACAGTAACAATCTGAAAATAGCAAATAACTAGGGATCATTGATCTGTATGTAGAAATTATACTGCATTACCTGTCACTCAAGTATTGGAAATATAACTCACAATAAATATATAGAATCGCGATCAAAAACAGGCTGCAGATCATATTTCATTTCATGCATGCATTATCACCATGGATTACGCTGATAGTAGCAGAAAGATAATATATTAACCATGCAATTTCTCTAACATGCAATATTAAAGATATCCACCCCTGTAGAGGAGAATACCGATGTATGGATACCGCGCTACCATCACCCACAACCACAGGTCATATCGGAGAATGTATGGGGGGTATACATAAGGCATATAGACTAACTAACAAAATAACATTAGAGTATCCTTTTAGTAGTTTTTTGGTAATTTTTATGCCAATCATAACCGTGTATATCCCCAAATCGTATTAAAGAATATATGTGGGTATACTACAGGCACCTATCCCAACTGGTGCATGGCAATAGAGTATGTTTAATATCCATGCGCACGAAGGTATGCTTCTCACCCAAATGTGTGATTAGACACATACTGGTATTACATCACATATCCTCATCCTAGTAGGGGCTGAGCAGTGTGCATTCTCCGGTTAGTCCATATGGTGTGCAGATAGAGCACACTATCCACCAGCATATAAAGTAGTGCAGAGTCACAGGTTAAATTTCCACCATGACAACAATACATGTAATGACAATAGTGTTACAGACCTGAGTAATGATCGCAGTTCACACCCACCGCGCCTCAACGCGTTTCACCACCTGGGCTTCCTCAGGAGGCGGATATTTGCCCTGCCAAGCCGTTGCTCCTTATATATGCCACTGGATGTGTTCACATGGTCCGCAATCACAGAGTCCCGCTCCATGTTTGTATCGGCGCGGCCATACTTCCGGTCGGGGGAGGTATCAGAGCAGTGACCTCACACCAGTTCCGGCCAGGGGCGGGATGCATGCAGGCTCCGCATCCATGGCAACGCAATGCCAAAGGTACAGAGCATGCGCACAGCCCGCTCCCGGCGGCCGTACTATGGAGCGAAGTGTCCTCCAACCTGAATACAGCCGCGCACAGCATGGATAGTACAAGAGTACAGCGCTTCCCACGGCCGTAGACCATGCGAACTCCAGGGCACAGATCGAGGCTGTTCAATCACCCATATTTCTTATTTCTTTATATGGTCATTATTGACCCCCATAGTTGGCCACTGCTTTTATTAGTCGTTAATAAGAACTGCAATCATTACCAATAGGTCAGCACTGTAAACAAGCAGGGGAAAGGAAAGGGACATATATCAACCATAGTACTGTAAATATCCATATGAACAGAACATCCTTACATATACATGCATTCACAAGTTACTTTACTATAACTACATAGGTATAGCATTAGATGTAACAGAAATGATGTATATTTTATTCATATCTATCAACCATTTCATATATGGACTTCAATGCCACACCTACGCAGTGTCAGCTAGTATCCACCTACCCATTTTTAAATACACTTATATGATTTAAGTTATTTTCAATTGTTTAAGTTGTCTGCGTCACAACCTAGCAGAATTGCACCTTACAAATGTCCCATAGCTTAGACCTATAATTCCATACTCAAAGATAGCATCAGATGGAAGGGGACACATATTTATAGTCAATTGTTATAAAGATATTCTTTTCTGACACAATAGGTAAGGAAGAAATCCATGTGTAACGCAAGTAGGGTCAGGTTAGGTACTCTTCACTGAAGAACTGCTTCAAGGATGCCAACCATGCATATGGATACCATAGATTGTCCAATAATAGTGGTCCATATATATAAATATAGGGGATGTGGTCCACCACTGCAAGTCCATTCCAATTATGGATATATCCAAATGTAGATAAATCAGACCCCTTATTATAGAGGCTTCCCGTATGATGTCGCTAATCCTCATTAGATGACAGAACTGGTGAATAGATATGACCTCGAGGAAACAGTAGAATTAATGACCACGGCAGGGTACATCATTTTTACCCCAAACATAACCATAGACAATATAAAATTAAGAATAAAAATACAAAATACAATTAAAAGTAAAAAGACATCAACCAGTATAGGTGACCACGTTCACAAAAAGGCATTAAACCCAAAATTTTCATTAAGGCCGTCTGGAGTTACTGTTCCCAGTCGGTAGATCCACCGACTTACCAGACGTGCCAGAATCCTACCAATGTCTCCACCCCTCACATCAATTTTGATTTGATCAATTGCTTTTACAATTAACTGGCGGGAGTCTGAGTTGTGGAACTCCCTAAAGTGCCTTGGAATCGTTTTAAGTTTCTCCACATCTGACGCTGTTTTAGAGTTTTTAATGTCTCTAATGTGTTCCCCAACTCAGATTTTTAGTTCCCTGGTGGTCATACCCACATAGTGTAACCCACAGGGACACGTAGCTTGGTATATGACGGCTTTAGAGGAGCAGTTTAACAGCTTTCTGATATCATACTCTCTATCTCCCCTAGCGCTGTGGAACGTTTTTGCCTTACGCATGTTACTACAGGTTTTGCATAGTCCACATGGGTAAAACCACACAGGACCGACTTTTGACTGATCATGTGATGTACCTCCATAGTGACTCCGTACCAGATGGTCTCTCATATTCCTAGCTCGTCGCGCCGTGATCATTGGGTATTGTGAAATGTTATTTTTCAATATCGGATCTGTAGTCAAGATCCCCCAGTGTTTTTTGACGATCTCTACGATATCATACCAACGATTGTTGTATGTCGTAATTAGACGAACCTCATTTTGCTTTTGTTTCTTGGGTTCCGTATAATTCGCATACAACAATTAATCCCTCGTGCATTTTTTTGCCCGATTTATAACCTTTTTTGATTGTCCGCCTACTATATCCCCGGTGCAGGAACCTTTGTGTCAGGTCCTCTGCCTGCACCGAGAATGCCTCTTCAGTCGAACAGATCCTCCGGGCTCTCAGAAATTGAGCAGTAGGAATGCTCTTAATCGTTGCCGGAAAATGTGATGACTGGGCGTGTAGGAATGAGTTAGTCGCCGTAGGTTTCCTAAAGATATCCGTTGTGAGCCTACCATCATTAGTTGTTTGGATTTTCAAATCTAAAAAGTCAATCTCCCGTCCATATCGATATGTGAGGAAGATGTTACTGGGCTTATGGTTCAGCCTCTCAATAAACTCAGCCAGTTCCTTAGGGTTGCCATCCCACAGGAACCAGATGTCATCAATATAACGCATCCAGTTATTAACTTTATGGATGTTGACATCTGGCTCCGTAAGGAATAGCTCCCTTTCCCAGGCCCCCCAAGAACAGATTGGCATAAGCCGGGGCACAGGCCGCCCCCATGGCTGTGCCCTGTCTCTGAATATATGTAGCTCCTTTGAATGTAAACACATTATGAGTCAAAATGAACTCTAATAATGTCAATAGGAGTTCGACCAATCTATAATTCAAGCCACTAGTACTCAAAAAATGTGTAACAGCCTTGAGACCGTCATGGTGACCTATAGACGTGTACAGACTTTCCACATCTGCAGTCACCATGACGGTCTCAGGTTCAAGTACAATGTTATCCAACCTCTTTAGTGCCTCTGTGGTGTCCCTAAGATATGAAGGGAGGGAGGCGGCCAGAGGCTTCAGATAATAATCAAGCATCTGGCACACCCCCTCACATAGCCCATCTAGCCCTGATACAATTGGGCGTCCAGGTGGACAGCGGTTGTTCTTATGGAGCTTAGGTGTTAAATACAGGGTTGGCATCTTTGGGTGTTTAACGATTAAACAATCGAATAGTTTTTTAGGAATGATGCCTTGCCTTAGAGCATTTTCCAAGATTCTCACCAGGTCACTTTGGAATCCCGGTAAAGGGTCCATATATAACCTTTTATAGCATGCTCTGTTATTAAGCTGTCTGCTAACTTCTTTTTCGTACATATTATTTGGCCATATGACAAGGTTTCCACCTTTGTCCGCCGGCTTGAATTATACGTCTGTCCATCCTTTACGTTCTTCCAAGGCTCGCCGTTCTAGCATGCTCAGGTTTGAAAATCTATTAGGCTTGTGATTGAAATATTCAATATCCCGTGACACCATTTTCACAAACACATCAACTGCGGGGCATTGACTGAGGGGCGGGAATCTTTTAGATTTAGCATAGAGGTGAGTAGGGAACTTACTTATGGTAGCACCATCCGCTTCTTCCGCTAATGCCTCGAGTGCCTCTAATGCTTCTTCTTCCCTCTCCACCTCTATTGGCCCCCCTGTAGTAGATTGGTTAAACATTCGCTTGAACAACAATTTGCGAGCAAATAAGTGCACATCTTTGATAGCTGTGAACGTATCCAGCTGCATCGTAGGGGCAAAAGATAAGCCCCTACCAAGCAGCTGGATTTGAACGTCGGATAATTCGTGATCCGAAAGATTTATTACCTTATATTGATCCAGGCGTTCACTCAGTCTGAAGAGTCTGACCTCCATGTTTCCTTGCACCACCAGATCTAGTATTGATCTTACTAACAGATTGGTCCGCTTCACTCATTGTGGCAATTGAAGATATAGAGCCTGTTTGGTCTCTTTCTTTTATTTGGGCCTGTCGTGAACTGCCACTTGAAAATTCTTTTGTTTGCATAGTCTGAGACATCTCTTTTGGTATTTTTTTGCTTTTGTAGTGCTAATTTCTTTTTCCCATTTCTGGGTATCTCTTTCAACTTCCTCTAGGAATTTGCTAAACATATCTTCAGAGAGCTCTGTACGTAGGTTAGTCTCTAGACTCGTTATTTCACTATCTAGGGCTGAGAGTGATGTCCTATTTTTATCTATAATAATTTCCAGGAAGGTCCTGGTGCAGCTCTCTGCCGCTTCCTCCCATCTTTTAATAAAATTTTATGCCTTAATTCATTCTCTAATAAAATGTATTTATGTAAGGAACATCAGCATCATATGTATTCTTGAGTAAGGGTATAAGTGGTTTCTATACTGAATAGATGCTATCCTGATTAGTGTGAAGCAAAACATGTGGAATGTGTGGTTACATGTTTACCAGAAGGTAGCAGGTTATTCAATCATAAACATGAACATGACCGTATATACCAACAGTTTCTTATATTATGATGGATTCTACCTGCTGCTGCTTCCCCCTAATATCTTTTCAAAAAAGGAGAAAAAGGAGATAAAGCACGGATAGTATACAAAAGTATACATTTTTATTGAAGACAATACAACATAATATAAAAACATACAAAAAGGATTGGGTCAGAGGGGCGTGGGTAAGGACTAACAATCCTTAATAGTAAATTGTGGGGTGAGAGTTGCCATACAGAACCAGGCCAAGAGGGTGTTGTGTATATTAATGTAGCAGCGTGCATGTATAGGTCAATGGACCCACACATGCACCTGTGCTCAATGTAAACACCAAAAAGTTGTATTAACAGGTACAGCAGCTCATGGTAGCATAGAGCTCACATATATATACCTTAATCCCATTAAAATAAATAAATACACATGACTCAGAGATGCATTGGCAAAAAATGGCCGTGTTGTTTTATTAATGGTTACGTTAAAATGTATAACTTTAAATAAATTAATTACTTTTTCATAAATAAATAACTTCCAAAATTACCAAAAATTTTACATATCCCATATAAAACCATAAATCCACCCAACGAAAGTTGGGTGATTTTTTTCCCATCGAATGAAACAAACACGACATCATATAAATATAAAGGGGGAGGGCGGGTGGGTGATTCTTCTTGCTTGACAGGTGACACTGACACAGCTGACCAGAACAGCTGTAATTTATCCAACTTTCTTCCCGCTCAAAACTACCACTAACCAATCAAAACCCTCAAAATTGAGCGCGCAACAGGCTGAAGGAAAACCAGCTCCAGCCTGTTCACATTACCAGCTGCTATGCAGAAGTTAACCCTTCATAGTCAGAATAAAATACCACCCAACCCAAAATACCATATAAAAGCAGCTCACTAGCAGAAATCCCTGAGACAGTGACTCCTGGGCAGTTCAGGGAGATGAGGGGTCAGGAAAATGCTCTGTTTACTTCTGAGGGAGGAGGTTTGCTGGGAGCTATTCGGTGTCTGGGCAGCGCTTTCCTCCAGGCCGAAGCTTCCGCTTGTGGACTAGGCCGCAACTTCTACTCTCCACAGATAGCCCCAGGGCTTGCTGCACAGAGGGTCCCTCAATGCTGGGGTCACCGGAGGACAGGTCCCACCGCTGGGTGAGCTTTAAAATGCCTTCGGATTTTTTCACTTTTTAGCAGAGCTCTCCAGCCTCACGTCTGCTCCTTGCTCCAGTCAGGCCACGCCCCCCTCCAGATCATTTTTATTGTTCAAGCCCAAAGGGCCCATAGCATGGTATTTTATAATAGAATGTGCTTCCCTTTGGAGAAGTAATTTATGGGTGTCTCCACCCCTTGCTATTGTTTCAACCAGCTCTAAACCAGCAAATCTAAGTAAGTTGCAATCCGCATTGTGCGTTTCTTTCATATGGTTTATTAATTTTGTGGCACCTATCCCTGAAGGAATTGAATTACGATGCTCTCTAAAGCGAACAAATAGTGGTCTAATTGTCTTTCCAAACACAGAAATTTGATCAATGAAAATGACCGTGCACCACACTAAACAGTTAAGGTGTAAAGAAATTGGTACATATTCAGAATAATAGTGTGTGGGTCATATGGATGTGATTGACCTACGGTAGCATAACTAGGCACCGAACACAGAACAAAAAATTCAAAGGGAACCGATTAGGTCAAAAAAGTATAACATCTTTATTATTAAAAATGATTGCCAACTGGCAGAAAACCTAAAAACAGTGGCATCACATGTATTAATATTGTGTGCAGTGAGGGCAGGTATCAAAGTACAGGTATTACAATATTAATGTTGAGGCCGATGAAAGGCATACAAAAATGTAAAACCAATTCATAATACTAAAGCTGAAAGTTGTTAGAAAAATTCAAAAGGGTTGGAATATCATATCAATTTGACATCAATAGTATAACCATACAGAGAAAAATCCAGTTATCAGCCTGCACATGTACAATGGTATTGACAGTGGTATGTAAAGTGAAAGTTTACATGTAAAAGTGGGGGAAGGGGGGGGGGGGTTACAAAGTGTGTGTACACATGTATAAGTGGAGGTTGAAGGAGTGTACATGTGAGGCATATACAAAAAACAAATTTTTATGAAGCATGTATAAGAGTTGAAAGAACTATAGTGCAGGGAGTAGCTGTGGCAAAAAATTCAGCCAAGATTTAGGTATAAAAGAGACATATAGAGAGGTTTTTTACCTGGACACGGAGATACCAATGCTCACATGTGATGCCAGCCCCGACGCGCACGTTTCGGCGTCACCTTCGTCAGGGGGTGGAGTCATCATGGTCAGGGTCCCGATATATATATTAGAAAGATAGGCTGAAGAACCAATGGAAAGGAATAGCGTGGGGGTGTGTACATCATGTGACCGACACAGCAAAAACCATGAGCGGCTGCAGTGTAAGTCACTCACCGAAAAGCGGAAGTGTATAGCCGGAAGTAACCCTCATTGGGGGGCGCGCACGTCACACTACCCCGCCCTCCCAGGAGACTGTCACGGATCGTGACGACATCTAGGGGAATACAGGGGGGCGTGGGTATAGTGACGCACGGCCAGAAAACAAAATCAAAGAGCAGGCCAACACCCTGCCCCATGATTGGCTGCAGTGTATGTCACTCACAGGAAAGTGAAAGTGTATGGCCAGGAGTAACCCTCGGTGGGGCGCGCGCACACATCACACTACCCCGCCCTCCAAGGAGACGGTCACGAATCGTGACGACATCTGAGGGAATACAGGGGGGGGGCGTGGGTATAGTAACGCGCGGCCGAAAAACACATTCATAGAGTGCAGACCAGCACCCCGCCCCCGCACCTCCCACAGAAACGCCGACCGTAAATATGGCAGCACTCAGGGGGGAGGTGCGGGGAACGGGATGGTGCCGACAAGCACCCCAGGAGTGAAACCGGGATTTCAGGCTAACAGACGCCTACATGCCTCTTATCTAAGAAGTCAAATCAAAATCTGACAGCATCTTGGAGAAGGGGGCCCGCTAGGGGGCGTAAATGTGGTGACACACAAGTGGGAGTGTCAACCATCAATGTCACAGGAGCCAACAGGGATAACAAAACCTCAGAACGGGGGTGGGGATACTAGTCTCACAACCCATGGAATGATAAAAAACCCCCATTATAGGACATAAGGCATGGTGTCTGTGGTATTCAAAATTAGAGGGGAAATAAAAAAGTTAATTTGATGTAAAAAAACAACAAAAGTATATATGAGTAATAAGAGGAAGGGGGAAGGGGAAGGGGAGGGTTAAGGGGGGGAGGGTTAAGGGGGGGAGGGGAAGGGGGGGGGCAAAAGGAAAGGTGTGATATGCAAGGGAAAAACAACTAAAGTATGCGTGAATGGTGTGTGGGGAAAGTGAATAGGCAGTTAGTAAATCAAATGTATATATAAAATGGTAAAAAGTGAACTCAGTGTATACATTAAGATAATGGAATGAAAAGTGAGAGAAAAAGAGAGCAAAGTAACCAGATATATATGGAAACATTTCTCTTAGTCAAACACTCAGACACACCTAGTAAATTACATAAAAACAGCCTACCGGAAAGGAGGCAACATGAATTTATACGGGAGAATAGCTAAAGTGGGAAATACTAAAAGATAAAAATAAAAAATATATATACACACATATGACTATTCTCACTACAGCAGCTGATGGTGCCCATGCATCAATATAATTGTAAGTATGACAGCATGCGATAAAGAAGGAGGTGAAAAATGGTGACAAGAACAGAACATTAACAAGAATAGATCAGGAAAGTGAAGACAAGTGAGGGAAAAATAAATAAAGAAGGTGAAAAAGGTGAAAAACTGTCAAGGGAAATATTAATAAATGTATAAAAGATGCATAGGCCACAGCAGCACCCAATTTAGTATATATTAAAATTCCATGAAGTAATAGATCATACAATAAATAGTATATGCA
Organism: Anomaloglossus baeobatrachus; assembly: GCF_048569485.1. Lineage (NCBI taxonomy): Eukaryota > Metazoa > Chordata > Amphibia > Anura > Aromobatidae > Anomaloglossus > Anomaloglossus baeobatrachus. The sequence continues at coordinate 10,832,252 of NC_134364.1, read as the reverse complement.
AATGTATCATAATATATCATATCAAAACCAAGTGAGAGAAAAGGGGGGAGAGGGGAAGGGGAAGGGGAAGGGAAGGGAAGGGAAGGGTAGGGTAGGGTAGGGTAGGGTAGGGTATGTTGAGGAGGAAAATCCGATGAATCCCATCAAATCCGGAGCAGATATGTAAATATTTTCGGATAATGCAGACAGCCACACAAGAATTCAGCCATTATGGATCATGATACACAAAGGGAGGGGGCCCTGAGAAATAAATAAAAACAATTAAAAATAGATTAAAAACACATAAACATATAAAAATAGATGACAAATAATTCACAGAAAAGGAACGAAGCTCAGATTTTCATTGAGACCCAGGGGATGCAAGGTGTTTAGTGTCCATATCCATTTTGCCTCAATTTTGGCAAGTTGTTTTTTTGTCACCCCCCACGAATATGGGGGATAAGATGATCAATACCGCGTACACGCAATTGAGAGGCATCGCATCCATGGTGAATTTTAAAATGTTTAGGTATAGTTTTAAGAGAGAATAGATCTTTACTGTCTTTTGCCGCTAAAATACCATTAACATGCTCACGGACGCGTACTTTAAGTTGGCGTGAAGTAAGGCCAATGTAGATGAGTCCACAAGGACAAGTGGCATAATAGATGACAGCTGTAGTATTGCATGTTATCGCGTGTGTAATTTTGAAAGTTTTGGTGGCGTCAGAATTAAGAAATGTAGTAGCATTATCAATATTGGGGCAGGCTACACATTTGCCACAAGGGGAACAACCCCATGGTCGCTTGTTTTGATCCAAAAAAGTCACCAATTTGTTTGAATAATGGCTCTTCACCAGACAATCCCTCAGATTATCAGCTCTTCTATATGTTATGTTTGGTTTATCGTGAATATATTGGGAAAAGATGGGATCTGCCAGTAAAATGGGCCAATACCTAGCCAGACATGACCGTAGAGTTTCAAAATGCGAATGATATTTAGTTATAAACCTAACTTTGTTTGATGAAGACTTATCCCTATTAGATGAATATAAGGCTTGTTGTCTCGTTGTATGTCTGGCTCTATTATAGGCCCTTTTCACTGATCTCTTGCTGTATCCTCTCGCATAAAACCTTTCCTTTAAGGCTTCTGCCTGCTTTTCAAAATCCAAATCGTTTGAACAAATGCGTCTCAACCTCAAAAATTGGCCCACTGGAACTGATTGAATGGTAGCTGTGGGGTGAGAGGATGATGCATGGAGTACAGCATTAACTGCTGTCTCCTTGCGAAAAAGGTCAGTTTGAAGCATATTACACGAGTCCCTTTTGACAGTGACGTCCAAAAAATCAATGTTTTTTTTGTCAAAATGGTAAGTAAGATGGATATTGACGTCATTGTCATTAAGTCTATTCATGAAATCATGTAGGGACTTGATGGTGTCCTGCCAGATGAAAAAGATATCATCAATGTACCGCGTCCAAAAAAGGACGCGGTCCATTGATGGTAGCCCATCTGACATAAAGAGGTCTCTTTCCCACAGCCCCAGGAACAAATTAGCATATGAGGGCGCGAAAGGCGCCCCCATTGCTGTGCCCTGGAGCTGTAGGAAAAAGGACCCCTTAAAGACAAAAAAAATTGTGAGACAAGGAGAAATCCAGAAGTTGTAGGATGAAATTGGACAAATTAGAAGACAAGGATGAGGTCCTAAGAAAAAATTGTGATGCTTGTAAACCGTCACTATGTTTGATATTAGTATAAAGTGACTCGACATCACAGGTAACAAGCAGGGAGATATCATCAATATATAACCCATCAATCTTTTTCAGGAAATCCCCAGTGTCTTTAGTATGGGAAGATAAACTTTCAACCAATGGCTGTAAATGGAAATAAATATATTTCCCAACATTTTCCAAGTAGTTGTTGTTCCCGGAGATTATAGGTCTACCAGGCGGGATATGGATATTTTTGTGTACTTTGGGAAGGAGGTACAAGGTAGGTATGGTGGGCTCACTAACCTTTAATGTCTGATATAGTTCTTTAGAAATAATTTCGGTATCTTTAGCCGTTTTTAAGATCTTAAAGAGTTCCATCTGAAATTTTATGAGAGGATTAAAGGTTAATTTTTTATAACAAGTATGATTATTTAGTTGTCTAAAAGCCTCAGTTTCATACATTGTTTTGGGCCAGAGGACCACATTCCCACCTTTTGTCAGCTGGTTTGATGACAATATCCGACAAATTCTGGAGTTTCTTAAAACTGCACCTTTCCGCAGAATTTAGGTTATCGTGTTTAATACCACTAGGTATATTCTCAATTTCACGACTCACCATTTTAACAAAAAGATCAAGATTGGAATAAGTTGACAAAGGTGGGAATTTCTTAGATTTAGGTTTAATCGTGGAGGGGACCTTACCTCCTTCCCCAGCATTGTGCTCATGGGATAACTTATCAAGGATGGCTAACGCCTTTTGTTCTGCTTCTGTTGGGAAAAGTGAAAGATGTTTCGTCATGAAAATATTTTTTAAACATAAGCGATCGTGCAAAGATGTGTAGGTCTTTCACCACTGTAAATTTGTCGACTTTAGCAGTAGGGCAAAAGGATAAACCTTTGCCAAGTACCAAACAATGTTTCAGTAAGTTGATGAGAACTTAGGTTAATTACCTTGAGGTAGGCTTTTTTATATTCAGGAGAATGGCCAAAATGTCGTCTAGGTGAGGGAGGTGGATGTAGTCTATTGGCTACAAAACGGGGTTCCCTTTTTCGCTTAGGAGTGTCATCTGTAGTTGATAACCTATGCGAAGATACATCAGACGCAGCACTGATGGATGTACTTGAGGTCATGGACCCAGTTCTCTGTCTGTTTATTGGTTGTGTATTGGGTTTTCTCCATCTATAGACGTTACTGGTTGAGTAGTCCTTAAGGTCTCGTGCTAATTTGGTCGCCTGGTTAGTTTGTATCTCTTTAACCCATGTATCAATGCTTTTGTCAGTTTAGGTATTGATGGAGTTGCATTGATCGGTAGATAATTCTGTTTGAGCGGTAGCATATAAGTTACTCAAAGCCTTATCAATATCTAGTACTTTTTTGGTATTCAAACTGACTAACAATTCCATTAATTTATGAGGTATCATTACAGATACTTTCCCAGGTGTTTTTGAACACATCATCATCTACTGGAAAAGAGGGAATGACACGGACACGTAATCCCCTGGGGATCAATTTTTTCTTGATGTAATTTTCTAAAAAAAGCGAGCAACTGCCGCATTTATGGTTTCCCACTGGTCCCATACGATGTAGCCAAGTGTTAGGGGGAATATAGTGTCGCGGGCGGGGAGGGGACGCTGCGCTCACCCACTGCTCGGGTTCGGCGCTTGCTACTGCTTGCTTGCTGGCTGCTCGGTGGCTCAAGCAGCGGGCCGGATCCCGGGGACTCGAGCGGCGCTCCTCGCCCGTGAGTGAAAAGGGGATTGGTTTTGAGGATTTATTTTCCGTGACGCCACCCACGGTTGTGGTGAGGTTGTGACACCACCGCTGCTCTGGACGGGGATCCCGGGAGCGATGACAGGGAGCAGCTTGGATGTTTGTTTCTTCCCCTCCGTGGTAGGGGGATTGGTTGTCCCAGGGCCCGGTGAGGGAGGTATGCGTGGCAGGTGGGTTACGGGACCTGGTGAGGTGCAGGGTCGCGGGGCCAGCGCGGTGCCGCACGGCACGGTAGTACTCACTCAGCCAATGATGAATGCAAAGTCCTTGGTAAAACACACGGCTGGATGGACTGGGCCCACTGACTGCTGCGGTGGTTTCTGCTCCCGGAAGGTTGATGGGACCAGTCTTTCCCTGCACCTTTAGAACGTTGTTGGCACTGATGGCTTCCCACTGGTAACCCGCTCCCCAGCTCGGATGGATGCTGAGGGAGCCCCTTTTGCCCGCAGGCTCTGGCCCTGGGAACTGTAGCCTTGGCGGTGACTGTTTCCCTTCACGGTTTGAGCTGTTGCCTTCTATCGGGTCTTGACTGCTGGGAAACCCTGGAGGTTCCCTTCGCTAACGGATTTGACCTTTCTAACGGCGACTCCTAGCCTGGTCGGGGTCCGTAGGCCCTGCCGAACGGTGCTGGCTTCTTTGTTTCCCGATCAGATACCGGCGGGCCACCGCCCGTCCCCGGTCCTTACGGTTCACTCCAATCTGCCTTTCCTGCAGACGGTCACCACCGTCTGCCAACCTTGCTGTTTGTGCCCGGGCCACGCACCCGGACATGGTCAGACAGTTGCTCCTTTGCTACTTCTCCAAACTACACTCCTCTCCCTTTCCCTCTCGGAACTTAACTCTAAACTGCACTGAACTTCCTCTTCCTGCCTCCAGGACTGTGAACTCCTCGGTGAGCGGAGACCAACCGCCTGGCTCCACCCCCTGGTGTGGACATCAGCCCCTGGAGGAAGTCGACAAGGATTTTGTCTGGCTTAGATGTGCCTAGCCAGGGTGTGGGGTGTGTTGTTGTTGTTCCTGACACGCCCTGGCTTGTCCAGGGCACCACAATAGCGTTTAACAGGCAGATCCCCTATATTTCTTGTGCGTCTGTATGTAATTAAAGGCTTGTTGTTTGCTATAACAGCTAATTCTTTATCCTTTTCAATGATGTGCCAATTTTTGTTAATAGATCTAATTATTCTGTCCATTGGACCGTATGTAAAGCTGAAAACAAAATGCTCTTGATTTTTATTACAAAGTTTTTGACTACCTTTATTATCAAAAGATGTTTTTCTAGATTTTTTCTGAAGGATTTTTTCTTCAGCTCGTTTTTGTGCGCCATTTATTTCTGAGGGAGAATAACCTCACTCTTGAAACCTCTGAGCTCATTCAGCTAATTTGGTCACATCATTGTTTATTCTGTATACTCTTAAAAATTGGCTAAAAGGTACAGATTTTAACACGCGTGCAGGGTGTGCACTATTGTGATGCAATAACATATTGACCGCTGTGGGCTTTCTATATAGTTCCCTTGTTGTTTTACCTTCACATACAGACAACTTTACATCAAGAAATTCGATGCTCTGGTCTCCAAATAAATAAATGAAAAACATGTTATATTTGTTGAATTTAAATGAGACAAATGACTTCAGGCTATCCCCATCCCATATAATTAAAGCGTCATCCACGAAACGCAGGTATTTTTTAATATGCTTTATATATGGATTTTTTATATCCTATATTAGATCTTCCTCTACTGTTGCCAAAAATAAATTAGCTAAAGTGCTTGCAGCTGGGGTCCCCATGGCCACTCCACTACGTTGCAAATACCAAGTATTACCAAAGTTGAAGGCATTATGGGTGAGTACCAGATGTAAAGCTTCTTCTATACATTTAATGTGAGCTGTTTTTTCCCTATTTTTACTAGTCTGTCCACTATGACCTCCACCGCTAATTGTTGTGGGATCCTAGTGAACAGACTTTCAATATCAAGGGATACCCACTTGAAAGATGTTTGCCATTCAAAATTGTCTAGATGTTGGACTAAATCGTCCGTATCTTTTACATACGATGGAATACAGATTAACAACGGGTGTAGTAGCCAATCCAAGTATTTTGATAATGGTTCTGTAAGAGAACCGATCCCCGACACGATCGGTCGACCGGGTGGTGCGGTTATAGATTTATGAATTTTAGGGACCGTATACCAGTGTGGTTTGCTAAGAAATAATGGCAACAATTTCTCTGCTCTATTTTTTGACAAAAAGCCTGAAGTCACTTGTCTATTAAAAAATCCACGTAATTTTTCTTTTAAATTTTGAGGTGGGATCACTTTTTAATACCTGATGTATGTATTACCCAGCTGTGTCTGTGCTTCAGTCAAATAATGTTGGAGTGACGCCAGCTCTTGGAATGAGATGATGCTGTAGCTTATTAGCACTTTTTTTTATTGCTCCGGGCTTCTTCTACTAAAGCTTTGCGCTCTGACTCGTTCGCATTCTTCTGGCACTTTCTCTGCAGGTGTCGGGGAATAGATTCCTGCTCTGTGCATCAAAATTTGCAAGAATTAGACAGTAAATCCAATATGCACATAAATAAATTCTCAAAAGTATTCGACTAAAATGTTACTTTATTGAGCAAAATTTGACATACAAAAATGTAAACAGACAGTTTAAAACACAAATACAATCCTGCTGTTTACCAGAAGAGAAACCACTTATACCCTTACTCAAGAATACATATGATGCTGATGTTCCTTAAAATGTATTTATGTATTAGAGAATGAATTAAGGCATAAAATTGCACATACAAATGTCGCTGCCGCTGCTCAGTGGTGGCTCGAGCTGTGGGCCGGATCCCGGGGGTTCTCGAGCGGCGCTCCTCGCCCGTGAGTGAAAGGGGGGAATTTGGGTGTTGGGATAATGTCCGTGACGCCACCCACGGTTGTAGTGATTTCACCACCGCTGCTCAATATGGGGCTCCCGGGGATGGTGATGCAGAGCAGCCAGGTGTTGTGTTGCCCCTCCGTGGGTAGGGGTTGGTGATCCCGGGGCCCGGTGATGGAGTGCAGGGTGCAGGGACTGGTGGGCGCAGGGACGCGGGGGCAGCGCTGTGCCTTGCGGCACTGTGGTACTCACTCAGCCTGAGACAGTGACACAGTTCTCGGTAAACAAACGGCTGGTTGGTCGGTCCCACGGACGGCTGCACTTGCTCACCCAGTCGGTAGCGGTGAAGTCCCTTTTCCTTGCACCTAATGTTGTCTGTTGGTCGTGATGGGTTCCCACCGGTAACCCGCTCCCCGGCTTCAAGCTGGACCGGAGGAGCTCTACTCTTTGCCCGCAGGCGCTGACCCTCAGAAACTGGTGCCCTGGTGGTGGCGGTGTCTCTGTTGTACAGGTTGGGCTGTTGCCTTCACTCGGGACTTGGTTGTTGGGGGATCTACGTCCCCTTCACTGACGGATTTGGCAAATTTGGCGACTCCTAGCCTTGCCGGGGTCCGAGAGGCCCCTGCCCTGGTGCTGACTGTCTTTTGGTACGCTGCTCCAGACCGCCGGGTCACTACCCGTCCGCGGTCCTTCCAGGAACTTCCAAACAGTCACCCCTTCAGACAATCACCACCGTTGCTGACCTTGCTGACTCCGTCCTGCACACAGCTGGACTCACTTCAAGCTTCCTTTCTGTAACTGTTCTCACTTTCCTTCAGCTTCTCTTACTCTTCCTTTACCACCTCCACGTCACTACTTTCACTTTCTTAGCTCATCTTAGCTGTTTACTCCTTTCCGTCCCTAGCTTGACTCCTCTCTAGCCCTCAGCTAGACTTCAACTGCTGGTTTTTCCCGCCTCCAGAGCTGTGTCCTCCTTGGTGGGCGGAGCCAACCGCCTGGCCCACCCCCTGGTGTGAACCCCAGCCTCTAGAGGAAGGCAACAAGGATTTTAGTTTAGCTTTGGTGTTCCTAACTGGGATGTAGGGTGTGATGGTGCATGACCTGTGACCCCTGGCTTGCCCAGGGCGTCACACAAACATAAAGGCACATAGGGTAAGGAGATATGCAACTGCGACTCCCAAACATTGGGGAAAAGAGGTGGGTTTAGAACTACCGAAGAAGTCCCTCATAACAGTAACAATCTGAAAATAGCAAATAACTAGGGATCATTGATCTGTATGTAGAAATTATACTGCATTACCTGTCACTCAAGTATTGGAAATATAACTCACAATAAATATATAGAATCGCGATCAAAAACAGGCTGCAGATCATATTTCATTTCATGCATGCATTATCACCATGGATTACGCTGATAGTAGCAGAAAGATAATATATTAACCATGCAATTTCTCTAACATGCAATATTAAAGATATCCACCCCTGTAGAGGAGAATACCGATGTATGGATACCGCGCTACCATCACCCACAACCACAGGTCATATCGGAGAATGTATGGGGGGTATACATAAGGCATATAGACTAACTAACAAAATAACATTAGAGTATCCTTTTAGTAGTTTTTTGGTAATTTTTATGCCAATCATAACCGTGTATATCCCCAAATCGTATTAAAGAATATATGTGGGTATACTACAGGCACCTATCCCAACTGGTGCATGGCAATAGAGTATGTTTAATATCCATGCGCACGAAGGTATGCTTCTCACCCAAATGTGTGATTAGACACATACTGGTATTACATCACATATCCTCATCCTAGTAGGGGCTGAGCAGTGTGCATTCTCCGGTTAGTCCATATGGTGTGCAGATAGAGCACACTATCCACCAGCATATAAAGTAGTGCAGAGTCACAGGTTAAATTTCCACCATGACAACAATACATGTAATGACAATAGTGTTACAGACCTGAGTAATGATTGCAGTTCACACCCACCGCGCCTCAACGCGTTTCACCACCTGGGCTTCCTCAGGAGGCGGATATTTGCCCTGCCAAGCCGTTGCTCCTTATATATGCCACTGGATGTGTTCACATGGTCCGCAATCACAGAGTCCCGCTCCATGTTTGTATCGGCGCGGCCATACTTCCGGTCGGGGGAGGTATCAGAGCAGTGACCTCACACCAGTTCCGGCCAGGGGCGGGATGCATGCAGGCTCCGCATCCATGGCAACGCAATGCCAAAGGTACAGAGCATGCGCACAGCCCGCTCCCGGCGGCCGTACTATGGAGCGAAGTGTCCTCCAACCTGAATACAGCCGCGCACAGCATGGATAGTACAAGAGTACAGCGCTTCCCACGGCCGTAGACCATGCGAACTCCAGGGCACAGATCGAGGCTGTTCAATCACCCATATTTCTTATTTCTTTATATGGTCATTATTGACCCCCATAGTTGGCCACTGCTTTTATTAGTCGTTAATAAGAACTGCAATCATTACCAATAGGTCAGCACTGTAAACAAGCAGGGGAAAGGAAAGGGACATATATCAACCATAGTACTGTAAATATCCATATGAACAGAACATCCTTACATATACATGCATTCACAAGTTACTTTACTATAACTACATAGGTATAGCATTAGATGTAACAGAAATGATGTATATTTTATTCATATCTATCAACCATTTCATATATGGACTTCAATGCCACACCTACGCAGTGTCAGCTAGTATCCACCTACCCATTTTTAAATACACTTATATGATTTAAGTTATTTTCAATTGTTTAAGTTGTCTGCGTCACAACCTAGCAGAATTGCACCTTACAAATGTCCCATAGCTTAGACCTATAATTCCATACTCAAAGATAGCATCAGATGGAAGGGGACACATATTTATAGTCAATTGTTATAAAGATATTCTTTTCTGACACAATAGGTAAGGAAGAAATCCATGTGTAACGCAAGTAGGGTCAGGTTAGGTACTCTTCACTGAAGAACTGCTTCAAGGATGCCAACCATGCATATGGATACCATAGATTGTCCAATAATAGTGGTCCATATATATAAATATAGGGGATGTGGTCCACCACTGCAAGTCCATTCCAATTATGGATATATCCAAATGTAGATAAATCAGACCCCTTATTATAGAGGCTTCCCGTATGATGTCGCTAATCCTCATTAGATGACAGAACTGGTGAATAGATATGACCTCGAGGAAACAGTAGAATTAATGACCACGGCAGGGTACATCATTTTACCCCAAACATAACCATAGACAATATAAAATTAAGAATAAAAATACAAAATACAATTAAAAGTAAAAGACATCAACCAGTATAGGTGACCACGTTCACAAAAAGGCATTAAACCCAAAATTTTCATTAAGGCCGTCTGGAGTTACTGTTCCCAGTCGGTAGATCCACCGACTTACCAGACGTGCCAGAATCCTACCAATGTCTCCACCCCCTCACATCAATTTTGATTTGATCAATTGCTTTTACAATTAACTGGCGGGAGTCTGAGTTGTGGAACTCCCTAAAGTGCCTTGGAATCGTTTTAAGTTTCTCCACATCTGACGCTGTTTTAGAGTTTTTAATGTCTCTAATGTGTTCCCCAACTCAGATTTTTAGTTCCCTGGTGGTCATACCCACATAGTGTAACCCACAGGGACACGTAGCTTGGTATATGACGGCTTTAGAGGAGCAGTTTAACAGCTTTCTGATATCATACTCTCTATCTCCCCTAGCGCTGTGGAACGTTTTTGCCTTACGCATGTTACTACAGGTTTTGCATAGTCCACATGGGTAAAACCACACAGGACTGACTTTTGACTGATCATGTGATGTACCTCCATAGTGACTCCGTACCAGATGGTCTCTCATATTCCTAGCTCGTCGCGCCGTGATCATTGGGTATTGTGAAATGTTATTTTTCAATATCGGATCTGTAGTCAAGATCCCCCAGTGTTTTTTGACGATCTCTACGATATCATACCAACGATTGTTGTATGTCGTAATTAGACGAACCTCATTTTGCTTTTGTTTCTTGGGTTCCGTATAATTCGCATACAACAATTAATCCCTCGTGCATTTTTTTGCCCGATTTTATAACCTTTTTTGATTGTCCGCCTACTATATCCCCGGTGCAGGAACCTTTGTGTCAGGTCCTCTGCCTGCACCGAGAATGCCTCTTCAGTCGAACAGATCCTCCGGGCTCTCAGAAATTGAGCAGTAGGAATGCTCTTAATCGTTGCCGGAAAATGTGATGACTGGGCGTGTAGGAATGAGTTAGTCGCCGTAGGTTTCCTAAAGATATCCGTTGTGAGCCTACCATCATTAGTTGTTTGGATTTTCAAATCTAAAAAGTCAATCTCCCGTCCATATCGATATGTGAGGAAGATGTTACTGGGCTTATGGTTCAGCCTCTCAATAAACTCAGCCAGTTCCTTAGGGTTGCCATCCCACAGGAACCAGATGTCATCAATATAACGCATCCAGTTATTAACTTTATGGATGTTGACATCTGGCTCCGTAAGGAATAGCTCCCTTTCCCAGGCCCCCCAAGAACAGATTGGCATAAGCCGGGGCACAGGCCGCCCCCATGGCTGTGCCCTGTCTCTGAATATATGTAGCTCCTTTGAATGTAAACACATTATGAGTCAAAATGAACTCTAATAATGTCAATAGGAGTTCGACCAATCTATAATTCAAGCCACTAGTACTCAAAAAATGTGTAACAGCCTTGAGACCGTCATGGTGACCTATAGACGTGTACAGACTTTCCACATCTGCAGTCACCATGACGGTCTCAGGTTCAAGTACAATGTTATCCAACCTCTTTAGTGCCTCTGTGGTGTCCCCTAAGATATGAAGGGAGGGAGGCGGCCAGAGGCTTCAGATAATAATCAAGCATCTGGCACACCCCCTCAACATAGCCCATCTAGCCCTGATACAATTGGGCGTCCAGGTGGACAGCGGTTGTTCTTATGGAGCTTAGGTGTTAAATACAGGGTTGGCATCTTTGGGTGTTTAACGATTAAACAATCGAATAGTTTTTTAGGAATGATGCCTTGCCTTAGAGCATTTTCCAAGATTCTCACCAGGTCACTTTGAATCCCGGTAAAGGGTCCATATATAACCTTTTATAGCATGCTCTGTTATTAAGCTGTCTGCTAACTTCTTTTTCGTACATATTATTTGGCCATATGACAAGGTTTCCACCTTTGTCCGCCGGCTTGAATTATACGTCTGTCCATCCTTTACGTTCTTCCAAGGCTCGCCGTTCTAGCATGCTCAGGTTTGAAAATCTATTAGGCTTGTGATTGAAATATTCAATATCCCGTGACACCATTTTCACAAACACATCAACTGCGGGGCATTGACTGAGGGGCGGGAATCTTTTAGATTTAGCATAGAGGTGAGTAGGGAACTTACTTATGGTAGCACCATCCGCTTCTTCCGCTAATGCCTCGAGTGCCTCTAATGCTTCTTCTTCCCTCTCCACCTCTATTGGCCCCCCTGTAGTAGATTGGTTAAACATTCGCTTGAACAACAATTTGCGAGCAAATAAGTGCACATCTTTGATAGCTGTGAACGTATCCAGCTGCATCGTAGGGGCAAAAGATAAGCCCCTACCAAGCAGCTGGATTTGAACGTCGGATAATTCGTGATCCGAAAGATTTATTACCTTATATTGATCCAGGCGTTCACTCAGTCTGAAGAGTCTGACCTCCATGTTTCCTTGCACCACCAGATCTAGTAATTGATCTTACTAACAGATTGGTCCGCTTCACTCATTGTGGCAATTGAAGATATAGAGCCTGTTTGGTCTCTTTCTTTTATTTGGGCCTGTCGTGAACTGCCACTTGAAAATTCTTTTGTTTGCATAGTCTGAGACATCTCTTTTGTGTATTTTTTTTGCTTTTGTAGTGCTAATTTCTTTTCCCATTTCTGGGTATCTCTTTCAACTTCCTCTAGGAATTTGCTAAACATATCTTCAGAGAGCTCTGTACGTAGGTTAGTCTCTAGGACTCGTTATTTCACTATCTAGGGCTGAGAGTGATGTCCTATTTTTATCTATAATAATTTCCAGGAAGGTCCTGGTGCAGCTCTCTGCCGCTTCCTCCCATCTTTTAATAAAATTTTATGCCTTAATTCATTCTCTAATAAAATGTATTTATGTAAGGAACATCAGCATCATATGTATTCTTGAGTAAGGGTATAAGTGGTTTCTATACTGAATAGATGCTATCCTGATTAGTGTGAAGCAAAACATGTGGAATGTGTGGTTACATGTTTACCAGAAGGTAGCAGGTTATTCAATCATAAACATGAACATGACCGTATATACCAACAGTTTCTTATATTATGATGGATTCTACCTGCTGCTGCTTCCCCTAATATCTTTTCAAAAAGGAGAAAAAGGAGATAAAGCACGGATAGTATACAAAAAGTATAAATTTTTATTGAAGACAATACAACATAATATAAAAACATACAAAAAGGATTGGGTCAGAGGGGCGTGGGTAAGGACTAACAATCCTTAATAGTAAATTGTGGGGTGAGAGTTGCCATACAGAACCAGGCCAAGAGGGTGTTGTGTATATTAATGTAGCAGCGTGCATGTATAGGTCAATGGACCCACACATGCACCTGTGCTCAATGTAAAACACCCAAAAGTTGTATTAACAGGTACAGCAGCTCATGGTAGCATAGAGCTCACATATATATACCTTAATCCCATTAAAATAAATAAATACACATGACTCAGAGATGCATTGCAAAAAATGGCC